>NC_086452.1:171771268-172106685 GCF_028390025.1 Pseudophryne corroboree
TCAGAAGATTAGATTTAATATAATCTGACATAGCTTGCTTCTCGGGTAATGACAGAGGATATGTGCGACCCCGAGGTGGCATCTTTCCTGGGATAAGCTCAATGGGACAGTCCCAGGGTCTATGGGGTGGTAACTGATCGGCCGCCTGCTCAGAGAACACATCTGTAAACTCCCGATAGGCCTCTGGAATGAGCTCTTAATCCGATCTGGCAGATGCACGAAGTGGGTAAACGGGAGTGAGGCAATTAGAGTGACAAAACGAACTCCAGGATAGAATTTGTGATGACTTCCAGTCGACATGGGGGTTATGAATTTTGAGCCAAGGCAACCCGAGAACAAGATCGTGAGGCATTTCTGGAATTACTAAAAACTCCAAAAGTTCTTGATGCAGAGCTCCGACCTGTAACTTGATTGGCTCTGTGCGACTTGTAATGAGACCATTGGATATTCTGGTACCATTGATAGCGGTCAACGTAATAGGTCATTTGAGGGCCTGCAGCTTTAGGCCCAAACTCTGAGCACAAGAAAGAGAAACAAAATTCCCCGCAGCCCCAGAGTCCAGTAGGGCGTTAAAAGACTTGGCGTTTGACTCGAAAAACAAAGATACAGAGAGTAGGCAATCCACCATCGGAGAAGATTTGGACATGACCCCCAGCTTGACTCCTCCAGAACAAGCTAGGCCTGCCCGTTTCCCGGATGGGACTTGTAGAGCTTGATGAAGTGATCCGCAGCTCCGGAGTAGAGGCAAAGTTTACCCTCCCGTCGACGCTGTCGTTCTTCCGGAGACAACCCGGATCGGTTGATTTGCATCGGTTCGTCTGGACTCGGTACAACCGTTTGCTTAGAGGGAGGGAGCCGGAACCTGGATCGATCTGACCGGCTGCATTCGCTTCCACGCTCCTGCATGCGAAGGTCCACTTTGACGCAAAGTGAGATCAATTTCTCTAAAGGATCCGGCAGATCCCTCGTAACCAGCTCATCTTTCAGACGATCAGAGAGTCCGTTCCAAAAAGCGGCAATGAGGGCATCGTTATTCCAGCGCAATTCAGAGGCAATGGTCTGAAAATGAACCACGTACTGTCCGACTGAGCGGGAGCCCTGACGGACACGGAGTAAATCGGAAGAAGCAGTTGTTGTTCTGCCGGGCTCAACGAAGATCCTACGAAAGGATGCGATGAAATTGGTGTAACTAGAAACCAATGGATCTGACCGTTCCCATAACGGGGACACCCAATCCAAGGCTGACCCTTCGAGCAAAGAAATAATATATGCCACTTTGGATCGATCCGTAGGGAAATTGTGTGAAAGAAGCTCAAAGTGCACCTCGCACTGATTAAGAAAACCTCGGCAATTCTCTGGATTGCCATTATAACGAAAGGGAGTGGGAAGCTGAAGGCGGGACCTAATTCCAGCCGAGGATTGGGCATTACTGGGAACGGGCACTGGAGCAGATACCGGAACAGGAGCCGGAACTACTGAAGCCAGGGAGGCCTGAATTTGATCCAGACGGTCGGATAGTTCCTGGATATACTGCAACACCTGGCCCTGTGCCGCCTCCTGACTCTGAACTCGAGATGCCAAATTTTGGATGGCGCTTGACTCTGGGTTCCGATCCCCCGGGTCCATGGGGCCTGAGTATACTATCACTGACCTGAGTTGGGAGTGTTGAGAACTCGGGGGTTCTTCCGATGGTCGGGAAGGGGAACCACAGCTTGGTCAGAGTAGAGATGGCCGGATATACTATCACTGACCTGAGTTGGGAGTGTTGAGAACTCGGGGGTTCTTCTGATGGTCGGGAAGGGGAACCACAGCTGGTTCGGAGTAGAGATGGCCGGATATAGGTTTTCCTCATGCAGAACTTTAACAGTTATAATTGGTGTAAAACGCTAAAGAACTTTATGATGAGAAGGATTTGAGCATGATGCTGAAGCACATAGCAGAATGGGAACTTGTGAGCGATGTCGAAAGACACAGAAGAATTTGAGAGCGATGTTTAAAGACACTGAAGAATGCAGAACTTGTGAGCGATGTTTAAAGACACTGATGAACTTGTGAGCGATGTTTAAAGACACTGATGAACTTGTGAGCGGTGGTGAAAGACACTGAAGAATTTGTGAGCGATGTTTAAAGATACTGAAGAATGCAGAACTTGTGAGCGATGTTTAAAGACACTGATGAACTTGTGAGCGATGTTTAAAGACACTGATGAACTTGTGAGCGGTGGTGAAAGACACTGAAGAATTTGTGAGCGATGTTTAAAGATACTGAAGAATTAAGAACTTGTGAGCGATGTTTAAAGACACTGATGAACTTGTGAGCGATGATGAGACACTGATGACTTGTGAGCGATGGTGAAAGACACTGAACCATGAAGAACTTGTGAGCGATGTTTAAAGACACTGATGAACTTGTGAGCGATGTTTAAAGACACTGATGAACTTGTGAGCGGTGGTGAAAGACACTGAAGAATTTGTGAGCGATGTTTAAAGATACTGAAGAATTAAGAACTTGTGAGCGATGTTTAAAGACACTGATGAACTTGTGAGCGATGATGAGACACTGATGACTTGTGAGCGATGGTGAAAGACACTGAACCATGAAGAACTTGTGAGCGATGTTTAAAGACACTGATGAACTTGTGAGCGATGGTTAAAGACACTGATGAACTTGTGAGCGATGGTGAAAGACACTGATGAACTTGTGAGCGATGGTGAAAGACACTGATGAACTTGTGAGCGATGTTAAAAGACACTGAAGAATGCTGGAGATGCAGAGGTCTGTGCGGCAAAGAGGTACCAGAGCTTGTAAGCAGTAGTAGGAGTCACTTTGCCCACCGGAACGCTGGAGTTTTCAAAGCAGTAGCAGGTAACCATACAGACAGGAGCACTGGAGTCACTTTCAGGGAAAGAGAAGATACTCAGGCGCCGGGGCTCTGCCTGGCGTCTGCTTTGAACTTCCCGTCCCGGTTTGATTGGCGGGGAGGAACAGAGCCGATGACGTCACCCGCCCACCTCCGTGGACGCCGGACGCGCCAGCGCCGCCCATTCTCCGGAAGACCGCCGGGACCAGCGGCAACGGATGCCGGGACCTGGAGCCCACCAGCGGGGACGACCGCCAGGCGACCCAGCGCACCCGGAGAGGTAAGCGTGGTGGCCGCGGCGCTGTGACAGTTAGTTTTGATCAGAGATGTGCGGACAAGGTACTGTAGGCACCTACCTTCATAATGTAATAAGTGTATTTTGTGTATGTTATACAGGGCCTGTATATACTGTACATCCATTATTTGGTGCCCGTGCCTGAGAGGGAAGGGTGGTATTGTAGGTATCTACTGTATGTATGGGGGGTAGTTTCAGGATAGCTTCCAGGTCCTGCACGAGGGGTTTCCAAGGGAGATGGATTATGGTTGGGGCCATGAGAGGGACATGAGGCGGAAGTATGGCTGGGGAGAGAGCTGATTGACCGGGAGCAGTGATCCAGGTGTACCGGAGTCAGAGAGGCAGGACGATGGTTGCCGGTACCTCCGCTGATCGGGAAGCCATTCTGAGCCGCCCACCGCTACAGAGGGGGATGCTAGCAGGTGCAGATGGAGTCATGGAAGAACTGGAAGAACATGGAAGAACTGGGCGGCTGGGAGTCCCCTGCAGACACCAGGCGATCAGACTCATAGATTCCCCTGCCCCTCAGCCATCTTACCGGATCCCTGAAACAGACCCTCAACACCAGCGGGGAGGCAAAAGACACTGCCTGTAGGAGGTAGGACACAGTCACAGTGGGAGGCAGGGCACTAGCCCATCCCTTCACAGTGTTCCACCAGTTGGCTTGGCAGGGGGAGTGATGGACCAGTTACAGCAGCCATACAATACAGGGCTGGGGGGAGTGATGGACTGGCTCCAGCAGCCATTCATTACAGAGTGGGGGAGTGGTTAAAAGTCAGAGGAGCAGCCACAGCTGAGAGACTGACTGGGGGGAGTGAACCATTAGAGTGGAGTAGGACCTGTTCTTATTAGAACTAAGTTACCCAGCCAGGTGGCGCTACCACCCCTCTGTCTCAAACACTACAAAGCACGCAGCACCCACAGTGTAAATTATATATTGTTGGCCTGAATGAAATGATATCCTGTATTCCCCAGGTCATCTCTATAAGAGACGCTAAACCTTGTGAAGCATGGCGTAACTGTTATTATACAGTGAGTCCCTAGTGACCCAGTGACTTTAATGTAGGGGCATGAACTGAGAACACTTGTATTACGAGAGTACCTACCATGTGTTTTATCACGGATGCAGGGTGAGAGAGGGATGTCTCCCTAGAACTGAGATAAGGACAATTAAGGATATCATTATATGTACACATACACGTGGACATCTAGGCATTTCAATATCACCACGTTTGCTGTCACTTCTAAAGGCAAGTCTATAGTGCACCCTGTAGCCTCGGAGAGGCCCGTCCACTATTTGTGACTAACTGGAGACTTTAGATAATGCTACTGGTGAAAGCTTTGATTCTTTATCGCTTCAACAGGTATAGTGATTGGAGTAGCGAGGAGATTTCCCCATATCACCACCGATAACTACCGTGTGTGGTAGTAGCTCTATTAGTATTGCTGACAGGAATTTATTGCTCACCCATCGAGGAGTCACTGGACAGAGACCGCATTGACTGATCACAAACTCTACTCCATGAGGTAGGGAATTTTTGTGGGCCCTTTAAATGCGCAGTGACTACCAAACTCCGGGTCTATAGTCTGTGACTATGGTACATGTATAAAATTATATTTTGTATTGCATGCACCATTAATTGTAAGATAGGTTTTAACTGTTAGTAGCAAGTACTCGGTAATACAGCATAAGTTATGCTCGGACACTGTACGTGTCCGATGTTTGGGCACCATATTGGTTATATGCTATAAAGAAAGAGAAATACTTAAAAAATATTATAATGAACTCTTGATTATGTTAATTTATGTGTCTTGCGCAAACCTGTAAAAAAAGAAAAAATAAGTGAGATGTTTACAGCCCTTTTTGGACTATTTGAGGATCGGGTTCCTATTAAGCTGGAGATAAAAGCATATAGTCTTGCATCAATTCCTGTCTGTCCCTGTCTGAAATACCTGTAAGTCTGGTTGGAAATCAGCGGTGAAACACAGAGCCTCCACAGCGGTAATTGGTGTGTGGCTGATCTTCCTTCTGTGTCCGTGCAGACTTGTTATTCATCCACCTGTTGTTAATCAGCGGTGCAGCACAGGGTCTCCACTGCGATGTGTAGCTGGTGGCTGGTTCCCTGTCTGTCTTAAAAACACTGTACAGTCCAACGCATTTCAGGCATAAGGCCTTCATCAAGGATGTATGATGGACATTCCAGGTCCCTTTATATACATAAAACTTTATTTAAAAAACAGTAGTTCATAGTTAAAAAATTTGGTTGCCATGTGTTCCAATATATTATCAGGAATGGATTTCTGCGCAAGACACATAAATTAACATAATCAAGCGCTCATTATAATATTCTTTATTACTGTTACCTATTAAAGAGCTGCTAAAATCCAATTTTTGCCAATCTAGTATTCTTTTGTTTGCTTTTTCTGATATATTTACCAGGATTGCTGCTATACAATGAATGGGTATATTACACAGACACATAGGATTAAAATTTAAGATATTTTCTGTATTGATACCCCTCTACCAGAACCACAAGTAGAGGATGAACGTTATTGCTCACAACTTTTTACAATTTTTAAAATTAGAAAAAAATTATACAAATGAAATTAAGCATTGGTGGGAAGTAGTGACCCTCACAAAATATTTAGGATTAGAAATGATACCAAGAGGACGTATTCATTAAAATCCTAGTTTTGAACCTAGTTTCTTCACGCAGTGGAATCAAATTCTGGACACATGTTCTAGAAATTTGATGGTTCTCATCATCAAAGACAGACAGAAGTCCCTAGAAGTTTTGAATGAGAAGATAAAAGAAACTGAAAACAAATTTGAACCTCTAAAGAATATTACTGACTACATAAATTTAATGAAAATGACCAATGCCAAATTGCTGAAACTAGAGAATGACATCATACAACAGAAACAGAAAATTTTTCAAAGAGATCATAAAGAAAAAGTCCTCATTTCAAAAAATGAAAGAAGAAAAATGGGGAATCCATTAAACCAACAGAACAAACAGAATTCAGTTAAACGGAATTGGAACGACAAACAAACCTATCAGCAAAGACACAACAAAGGACAGACATACCAAAACAAGCAATCCGATACAAGAAATTATAAGGAGCCACTAATCAAGAAACAATCACCCACATCATTACAAGGGAGGCGTTATGCATCATATAATTCAAGAAATTTTGAATATGATACAGATACAAAGAAGAATTTGATGCGGGAATCCTTTGAACAAGGACAGAGGACAGCTGAAAAACAAGAGAATGAGGAATACCATATGCTAATGGAAAAAATTGGAGCGACAAATACAAACTCAACAAAAAAAAACGACCATTTACAATTACAGAAGATGATGAAGATAATGACAATTTTTTAGATCTTCTTATGCAGAAGGACAAACCACCAGAATGGACCGAGGTTGTCCGCAAACGACAAAAGAAAATACCAGTTTCCCCAGGAGAAGGGGTGTCAGGGGTGGTAAGAAGAAAAAATTGGCAATAAAGAATTCTCCAGTTTTAATTGCAGGAGAAGAAGGGATTTACAACCTTAGTAAGATGGTATTAACCTCACATCAAATATCCTTATTATCAAATGGTTTAACATTTTCACCCCAGTCAAATGCAAATCCATTCGACTTATATATTGAGACACAAAAATTCACAAGAAAATTGTGTATAAAGAAGTTTTTTCAACTCAAACCAACAATACTCCTAGCCTTCCTGTTTCTATTGAATTACAACATAGTCAATTTAAACCTTCAACTTTTTTTCTCTCCCATATTAAGGATCCACACATCAGTACATTTGAAAAATTAGTGGAAAGAGATATTAGAGCCCTCACAGGTAAAGAAAAGAAAAATACAATCTCTCTAAAGAAGAAAAAGAAGCACTAAGAGAATTAAAGGGGAATGACACAATTTTTTTTAAGCCGGCTGACAAAGGTGGAGGGTTGGTTATAATGGACAAAGAAAATTATGAAAAAGAAATCAACAATCTACTTTCAGATACAGAAACCTATGGTACACTACAAGGTGACCCTACTGATATGTACAAAAGAGAACTTGAAGAACTTTTACAAGAAGGGCTACAATTGAATATCTTGACACAAAAAGAATATGATTTTCTTTTTAATACCCATCCAAAAATACCAACATTCTATCAGTGGCCTAAACTTCATAAAAATTTAAAGAACCCACCAGAACGCCCAATAGTGTCAGGAATAAATTCCCTGTCTTTGAATTTATCTAAATATGTGGACTCTTATTTACAAGAAATAGTACAGAATCAAAAAAGGTATCTAAAAGATACTATAAGTATTCTACAAATATTGGAAAACATTACTTGGGATGATAATTATATCTTGTGTACATGTGATGTGTGATCCTTATATACATGCATTGCGCATGATATAGGATGCGAGGCCAGTAGGTATTTTCTGTCAAATAGCACACATTTACCAAATGCCCAGGTAAATTTTATCATGGAATGTATAAATTACATATTACATCATAATTATTTCTGGAATGATGGGACATTTTACAATCAAAAGAAAGGGGTAGCGATGGGTTCTTCCTTCGCACCTAGCTATTCGAATCTTTTTGTGGCTAGGTGGGAGGAGTAATCAATTTGGAATAACAATCCTTTCTCAAAACATTTATTAATTTGGAAAAGAGATATAGATGATCTCATCTTTATATTGAAGGGTCCAGAACACATGTTAAAATAATTTTTATCCTATTTGGGAAAAAACAATTACGGTTCAGAATTTACGTTTACTACAAGCAGAGAAATGTTTGTATATCTAGACTTGGGAATATTCATTGAAGCACATAAAATACACACAAGAACACACACTAAAACAGTAAGTGGAAACAACATGCTTTCTTATAACAGTAATCATCACAATAATTGGATTAAGAACATTCCAGGGGGTCAATTTAGAAGACTTCGGAGAAATTCTTCTAAACATGACATCTTTTTAGAACAAAGTGAACATCTTAAGAAAAAATTCACTGGAAAAGGTTATAATCAAAATAGGCTACAATAATAAATAACTAAAGTTGCTAACATAGATAGGAAAGATTTGATATGTATAAACCTAAAAATATGGAAGATAATTATGGGATAGCATTAATCACTCAATATAATAGCCAACATCATGCATTCGAAACAATTATAAATAAACATTGGCATATTCTGCAACTTGACAATAAATTAAAACCTTTAATCAAAGACAAACCACAAATAATATATAAGAAGGCACAAAACTTGAAACTTTAGTAAAAAGCTTTATACCACCTAAAAGTGAGAAATTGAAAGAAAATAATGGAAATTTTTGTCTAAAATGTGTTGCTTGTAGACCAACCAGACAGACATCAACTCATCCTGTACAAATATTTAAATCTAATATAACAAAAAGAGAATATAATGTGAAAAGTAGAATTACTTGTGACATTGAAAGTTTAATATACATGTTAGAATGTCCGTGTGGACATCAATATATTGGACAAACCAAGAGAAAATTAAAAACACATATATTGAGCACATATTAAATATTAAAAAAAGGTTTGGAAACAGTGTTTTAAAACATTTTTTGGACTATCATGAAAAGGATGCATCAAAATTAAAATTTATGGGAATACAAAAGGTGGAAAATAATTGGAGAGAAGGTGATATATCACAAAGCTTGAAACTAAATGGATTTATCTTATGGACACACTGACCCCAAAAGGATTAAATATTGATATAGAATTAAATGCCTTTTTGTAATCAATAACATAAATAATATATTCATTTATTAGTATTTCATTCATACATTATTAGAATTGCGCATAACCATAAATAATTAAGGAAAACGCGAAAGAGGAATATTGATATAATTTTATTAAACAGAAATCCGTTCCAGATAATATATTGGAACACATGGCAACCGCCTCTTTGAACTATGAACTTCGTTTTTTTAAATAAAGTTTTATGTATATAAAGGGACCTGGAATGTCCATCATACATCCTTGATGAAGGCCTTATGCCTGAAACGCGTTGGGCTGTACAGTGTTTTTAAGAGGAATTATTCTGTGTGCCAAATTGCTGTATTAACGGACACAGACTGAACCAGCTGCCAGCCGCAAGCTACACATCGCAGTGGAGGCACTGCACCGCTGATTAACAACAGGTGCATGAATAACAAGTCTGCACGGACACAGAAGGAAGATCAGCCACACACCAATTACCGCTGTGGAGGCTCTGTGTTTCACCGCTGATTACCGACCAGACTTACAGGTATTTCAGACAGGGACAGACAGGAATTGATGAGAGACTATATGCTTTTATCTCCGGCTTAATTGGAACCCGATCCTCAAATAGTCCAAAAAGGGCTGTAAATATCTCACTAACTTTTTCTTTTTTTACAGGTTTGCGCAAGACACATAAATTAACATAATCAAGTGCTCATTATAGTATTCTTTATTACTGGTACCTATTAAAGAGCTGCTAAAATCCCATTTTAGTGCAAACTAGTATCATTTGTTTGTTTTTTCAAGGAGAAATACTTACCTGATGACGTTTCGTGTATCCGTTGACAAGATGGGGCTTGGCCTGGAATACAGAGGAAGAGAACTTCAGTGAACAGATACACTAGTAGAGTGTTTGAGGGTTTAGGGTGTAACCCTCCTGAAACAACTGAGGTGGGGACATACATTACCTACCTATACCTATAATTCCCATCCCCACTTTAAGTTAGTACACATCTCAAACTCGTACCCTCTTACAGGAAGGCTTACCCAAGCGAGACAGAAAATAACAGCTTGGGTGGCGAGACAGAAGATAACCGCTTGGGTGGAGGCACTGTCGACACACCACACCATACAGTATCTTACTGCTAAAAATAGGGTTACATTTGGAGGCACTGCTGAGATCCTATTATACTGTGGTCTCTTGTTCAGCAGGTAGCTTTTAATAAACATGGAGATTGTAAATGAAGACGATATCTTCCGTTGGTGCCAAGAGAAAGGGATAGAAACCCACTCCAGTTTTATCCTGGGAGGGAATCTGTCATCAGCTAGTGATGACAGGGTATTGAAGGCCGTGGGGTAAGCCAGCCCTGGGTAGTTGACAAATGGAAGGGGCACTATGGTGACGTTTTTGCAATACTAATTTGTAATACAAACCCATTGGATAGAACCCTGTTACCGAGCATGATTCTATTGGAAGGTATTCAAGGGAGGAAGATACAGATATTGTTGCCTGAAAAGAGGAGTAATAGGGAGAAAGAGGCTACCCAAAGTGAAAACCAACGAGCTGGGGAACCCCATACTGGGGGATGTTTTCATACTACAGGGGGTGGAAATGATCATCCATCAACTCAAGGTCCAGAAACAGGAACACCAGTGGAGGCTGTAGTGGATAAGATGGTGAGCCACCTCGAACGGTGGCATTACAAGGGGGGCTATCATCAGTTGAGGATTTTTTCAGGGATCACACCTGTGTCGACTGGAGAAGAAAGTTATGATAAGTGGAAAGAAGCCGCTATACAACACTCCAGGGAGTGGCAATGCCCTGAGCACATCAGAAAACAGCGGGTAGTAGAAAGCTTACAAGGGTCAGCAAAGGGAGTGATTCAAGCCATGAGACAAAGCAATTCTGCCGCTACTTTTAAAGAGTATATTGAGGCACTGACTTTCTCATTTGGAAGATGTTGGGGATTTGATAACATGATTGAATAGCACCTACCAAGAGTATGGAGAGACCCTGACTCATTACATCTTTAGAGTCGACCGGGTAATATATAAAATTGTGGATAAAGGAGGTCTGAGTTGAGAAACTGGATGAACGAAGATTGAGGCAAGTGTTAAAAGGAGCATTGATGAATAGCCCAGTAGCTCAAAGGTTACGTTGCACCATGAATACCACCTCACCCCTACATTGAACGAGTTGGTTTGCAAAGACAAGTTAGAAGAGGTGCAGATTGAAAATAAGGAGAAATCCATAAAAAATCTGAAGGTGGTGTTGCCCTTGCCCGATCCACCTACTATGGATGACCGATTGATCAACTCATTGCTCTTCAGTCAAGCCAAAACCCTGTTCCACCAGTGTTGTCTGGACTGGGAAGCAGGATGAACCAGAGGAGTGATATCCGAGCCCGTTCATATGTTATAGTTGTGGATAGCCTGGGCACTGGCCCTTTGAATGCTCGCTGACTCGGTACGGGTGTAGGGGAAGTAATCCCAATCCAAGGAGATGAGAGGCATCAAGGGAAAACTCCAATGGGAGCTCTGTGGACCCCTCACAGACTCCCGACTATAAATGTTCGAGCAATGGGGAGTGCACAGTGGTCCAATACCATCCTGGATAGCTTAATGGGCCATGCACCACTACTGAAAGCCCTGATCAGTGGCTATGATTGTACTGTTTTACTGGACAGTGGATCTCAAGCATCCATTGTGTTTGAGTCATGGTACAATACCCACCTTCCTGACGTTCCCAATCAGCCACTTAGTGGTCTTACTATATGGGGTCTAAGCAAACAGAGGTACCCGTATATGGGATACATTGCTACTCAAATTTCCTTCGAACCTGGTTTAAGCTCCCACAAGCAAACTGTCCCATTAATAGCCTTAGTATGTCACAATTCTCTTGGGGATAATGGGAATTTACCCGTTATTATGTGCACACAATACCAATATGTACAAAAATCTCATCGGATGGTGTGAAAAACAGGATCCCGGAAGTAGAGCCCTCCTAGGCAATAGATCAACTGACCTTAATATTATGAGCGAAAACATACAAAGTGTAGCCGAGGCCGTCGCTACCAAGGAAGGTGTAGAATGGAATCTAGTTGAAGAGCGGCGATCCCCTACGCTTAATCTAGAATCCTGTTTTGTTGGAAGTGACATTGACCATGAGCAAAAATACCAACTGATGGTTCAATTGCAACAAAGAGAGTCTGTGTTTTCTAAAAGTGATTAGGACTTAGGCACTGCTGTAGGTGTGGAACACCATATTCATCTGACCAATGACATACCATTCCGTGAGGGATCTAGGAGGTTGGCACCAGATGATTTCGATGATGTTCGGAATCATCTGCGAGGGTTATTAGAAAACAATGTGATAGCTGACTCGGAAAGTCAGTATGCTTCCCCTATAGTTGTTGCTAGGAAAGAAAAGGCTAAATTTAGACTGCATAGACAACCGTACTCTCAAGTCAAGAACAGTCCCCGATCAATATACCATGCCAAAGGTCGATGAAGCCTTAGATTGCCTTCAGGGTAGCCGATTGTTTTCCATGTTGGATCTTTGATGTGGCTACTACCAAATTCCTATGAGTGCCACTGATAGGGCCAAAACAGCTTTTATCTGCCCTATTGGTTTTTTAAATTCCTGAAGATGCCGCAAGGGATAACAGGGGCACCGGCCACATTCCAGAGAACCATGGAGAAAACCGTCGGGGATATGTGCTATTGCGAGGTGTTAGTTTATCTAGACGACATCATTGTCTTTGGGAAAACTCCGGAACAACATAAGTGTCTGATTAAAGTGTTGGATCGACTGCAAGCCAGAGGATTAAAACTGTCCACTAAAAAAAAAGTTAATTCTGTCGGTCCTCTGTGAAGTACTTAGGTTATGTAGTGAGGCGACAAGGAGTTGCGAAGGATCCTGACAAAGTGGACACTGAAAAATTGGCCATCTCCCAACAATCTTCGGGATTTAAGATCGATTTGGGGGTTCTGTGGATACTACAGAAAGTTTGTACCCCAGTATTCAAAGATTGCCCGTCCATTGACGGAACTGACTTGAGGTTATCCCCCGAGCAGAAAAACACATGGCACCCACTTGAATAGAGTGAAAGAATATTACTGACCCAAAGAGCCCTTTGGAACAAGGTGGACGGTGAGTTGTGAGTAAGCTTTCGAACAGCTGAAAGACAGCCTAACTAAAGCGCCCAAACTGGCCTACACCAACTTGGAGTTACCCTACAAAGTCCACTTTGATGCCTCCTTTGATGGCCTTGGGGGAGTATTTTATCAATGACCAGGACCAAAAATTAAGACCCATTGCTTATGCAAGCCAGGGTCTATCCAGCAGCGAATAGAAGTACCCCGTCCATAAACTGGAGTTTTTAGCTCTAAAGTGGGTTATTAGTGAGAAATTTCATGACTACTTGTATGGTGCCAAGTTTATAGTGCAAATGGATAATAATCCCTTGACATATGTACAGACCACAGCTAAACTGGATGCCACCGGTCACAGGTGGTTGGCTGCTCTGAACAACTATAACTTCACCATAAAGTACCAACCGGGGTCCAGTAATCAGGATGCTGATGCCTTATGAAGGATGCCACATCGGGAATGTTTGAAAATTTAGACACATTGATTGAAGTCCCGGTGGCCATGGTGAAAGGACTGTGTTACCAGATCAGTGTCACTCATCATGTAACAGTGGCTGCCATCCAATTGACAGGGACATCAGACAAAGTGATCCCACCTACAGTATGTATAGTAGGCTGAATCCAACTGATATGGATGGATTGGAAGTATTAGAGCCGGGTCAGCTGGCTAGGGAACAACAGGCTGATGGTGATATATCACCGATTGTACAGATGTTAGAGAATCCTGAGAATCCCGACTTCAGTGCTGTCAAGGGTACATTATCTGCAGGGTCCCGAGTATTACATCATCAATTAAGGAAATTGCAGTTAAAGCACCGTATAGTATACCAACATAGTCGCAGACAAGACGACAGTAACCAGATACAAATAGTCCTATCGGCAAAGTACAAGCAGCTAGTATTGACAGCCTTTCATGATAGGCATGGCCACCTGGGGTATGATAAAACTCAAGGATTGATATCAGAACGTTTCTTCTGGCCTTTTATGAACCGAGATATTAAACGTTTATGCTGGACCTGTGGGAATTGTATACTCTGAAAGATGTTGCCTACTAGAGCCACCCTTTTAGTGATTATCCACAGTTCAGGACCCATGAATCTGATCTGTATTGATTTTCTATCATTAGAGGGTCTAGGGGGTAAGGATGGTAGTATACTGGTGGTCACAGATCACTTCACTGGGTATGCGCAAGCTTATGTAACGCCCAATCAACAAACTATGGGGGTCATTTAACCAGATCGCATGCTACGTTTTTATGCAGCGCTGCAGTCAGGTCAGAACTGTGCATGCATATGCTCCGCAATGCGCAGGTGCATTGCCCCCTGGTGACGGGGATCCCCGGAGAGCGACGAACTTACCAAAGAAAGCGATCACAAGAAGATTGACAGGAAGAGGCCGTTTGTGGGTGTCAACTGACCATTTCCAGGGAGTGTCCGAAGAAACGCAGTCATGTCCAGCCATTTGAAGGGAGGGTTCCTGATGTCAGGTCTAGGCCGAATCGTCACAGCTGCCGAGTAAGTCCTGAGCTGTGCAGAGACTGCACAAACTTTTGTTTGTGCAGCTCTCTCCACATGCATTCGTACCCCTGCACAGTGATTACCCCCTCTCCCTGTAGGCAGCGACTACCTGGTCGCAGCAGTGCAAAAAATGCCTGCTTGCAACCAGGTCTGAATTAGGCCCTATAAGTGTTGCCAAGACTTTGTGGGAAAGATTCTTTCAGCACTATGGCCTGCCCGCTAGAATTCACTCAGACAAAGGGTGCGATTTTGAGAGCCGACTCATACGGGAGCTATGCGAATACTGTGGGATATGAAAATGCTGAGCAACTCCATATCACCCCCAAGGAGATACTCAGCCAGAGCGGTTTAACTAGACTTTACTAAATATGCTGGGAACATTTAGCGCCAGACAGAAACTTCAATTGAAAATATGTATCTCACCCCTAGTTCATGTGTACAACTGTACTAAGAATGAGTCCACTGGATACATGCCGTAATATCTTATGTTTGGCAGAGAAGCTAGGTTACCAATTTGATGTATGATGAGGGATGCAAATGAATACCCCATCAGCGTCATCTCATGGGGAGGAGAAAGATGAGGGAGGGGATAAGGAGTACAATAGTGGGTATTATTATTAGGAGAACAAACCCCCAATGGAGGGGGAATAGTTGATGTCCCCAATGTAAGTCATGCGATGCCGAGCAGTATTGATGAATGGAGAGTGGACAACAGCCATGAAGCTGAGGAAGGGATGTAGGATAGAGTTAGTAGTTCACTTTCTGAGGATGGATCTCTCGGAGAGACAACTAGTGGGCCAGTAACTGACCCCCAACCACCTAGGCCCCAAAGACTTCGTAAACCTCCTTGGGTACTTACATATGATCAGTTGGAAACTCCTACAGAGGTATCATTGCTGGTATACCCTGATGTAGTAATGCCTTGGTCCTACTTTGAGCACACTACCTACTAGCACACTAGAGTGATTCAGGCTACCTGTGTTATCGGGTGGTGATTCCATTATTCATTTAATAAAAATCACCAGGGGGAGAGTGTAGCCCTCAAGGTAACCCATGGCTGGAAATGGTCATACTTGGCTTGCTAGCTATATAAATTACCTTTTATAATGTAGTAAGTGTATTTTGTGTATGTTATAGAGGGCCTATATATACATTCTTTGTTTAGTGCCCGTGCCTGAGAAGGCTGGGTGGTATTGTAGGTATCTATGTATGGGGGGTAGTTTCAGGGAAGCTTCCAGGTCCTGCATGAGGGGCTTCAAAGGGAGAGAGAGGAATGTTGGGGCCACAAGAGGGGCGGAAGGATGGCTTGGGAGAGAGATGACACAGCTGAGAGGGAGGTTGATTGACCGGGAGTGGTGATCCAGGCGTACCCGACTCAGAGAGGCAGGATGACGGGTGCCGGTACCTCCGATGATTGGGAAGCTGTACTGAGCTGCCCGCCGCTATAGAGGGGGACGCTAGCGGGCCCAGGTGGAGTCACGGAAGAGCTGGGTGGCTGGGAGTCCCCTGCAGCCACCGGGTGATCGGACCCATAGATTCCCCCACCCCTCAGTCATCTTACTGGATCCCTGAAACGGAGCTCCAACACCCGGAGCAGTGAAGCGGATGATGCTGCCTGTAGGAGGTAGGACACAGCCACAGCGGGAGGCAGGCCACTAGCCCGCCCCTTTATAGAGTTCCACCAGTTGACTTGGCAGGGGCAGTGATGGACCAGTTACAGCAGCCATACAATACAGGGCTGGGGGAGTGATGGACTGGCTCCAGCAGCCACTCATTACAGAGTGGGGGAGTGGTTAAAAGTCAGAGGGACAGCCACAGCTGAAAGACTGACAGGGAGTAGTGAACCATTAGAGTGGAGTAGGACCTGTCTTTATTAGAACTGAGTTACCCAGCCAGGTGGCGCTACCACCCCTCTGTCTCAGACACTACAAAGCACGCAGCACCCACAGTGTAAATCATATATTGTTTATCCGAATGAAATCGTATCCTGTATTCCCCAGGTCATCTCTATAAGAGACGCTAAACCTTGTGAAGCACGGCATAACAGTTGTTATACAATGAGTCCATAGTGACCCAGAGACTTTAATGTAGGGGCATGAACTGAGAACACTTGTATTACGAGAGTACCAACCTTGTGTTTTATCCTGGGTGCAGGGTGAGAGAGGGACGTCTCCCTAGAACTGATATAATAAGGACAATTAAGGATATCATTATATTTACATATACACATGGACATCTAGGCATTTCAATACCACCCTGTTTGCTTTCACTTCTAAAGGCAAGGCTATTGTTATGGGTGAGTACCTTGAACTCAGGGGAGTATGCGACAACTGGGAAGTTCCAGTACTCACAGGTAAAGCTGCAGCTAGAATTGATGTCTGCAGCAACTCGTGCTCTATCCCTGACTCCGTTACCCCTTAGTGGTTGGATGGTGCCAGCGGTGCTAGTGTTCTTCTGTCCATGGCTGCTGCGTTTGAATGGGTGAATTAGGTCCGCCCAAACTCCAATGCCCCCCCGGTCTTATTAAGTGACAAGGCACCACTCGAGACTGCGAGTGAGTAAGGGGGAACCTAACTAACCCTGCAACACCAATGCATAAGTGATAATGAGAACAACAATGGTATTAGATGTTATAAGCAAATAAACAGTGAGAGCAACAATTCTCAGGTATGTTAAAGATATAAATATAAAGAAAGAACTGTTAGCGTGGATACTCCACGAAAACCTGAACACCGGCTGGCAAGATCTGGTCAAGAATCGATCAGTCAAAGTCTCCAGGTCACAGCACAACACAGGCAGGATCTTCAATGAACTGACAGGTTCACACAGAAGTAAGAACTATCACCAGCGTCTTTGGAGTGACCAGGAAGTGAATATAAATGGTGCTGCACCAATCACAGAAGAAACTCCTTAATTGCAAATAAAGTGCAGCTGTCCTACTGCACGTCCTTATACACAGCTGTGTACTTAATTACCCAGCAACGGGGAACGCCGTCTGCCTCCGGCGTCCCCATTGCTAGGGATCCAGCAGCTCACAGCGCCCGGCGTCTGCCTGTTACTAAGTGCCGGGCGGGGACCAGAAAACCTTGCGCTCGGCATCTGCCTGTTGCCAGGCGACGGGCGGGGGTCAGCGGGATGTGCGGCATCCCGGCGCTAACAGCTATATGTGCACCCTGTAGCCTCAGAGAGCCCCGTCCACTATTTATGACTAACTGGAGACTTTAGATACTGCTACCAGCGAAAGCTCTGGCTCTTTATCACTTCACCAAGGATAGCGACTGGAGTAGCGAGGGGATTTCCCCATATCACCACTGATACCTCCCATGTGGGGTAGTAGCTCTATTAGTATTGCTACAAATATTAAGCGCTACAAATGATCACAGATGAGATGATCTGTGCAATACACATATTTATTTACGACACTTAAAAACAGGTTAAACAACCTTGATAAAAAGTAAATGAATATATAAGAAGCAAAAAATATATATAAACAATCGTCTATGGCTTTTATATGCTCCTAAGTAGATAAAATGGACACAATTTAAACTGATCTGGTCCTGCGGCCTGTTCCAACATTAAAGGTCCCCTAGATCCTCCTTTGACTTCGACATTCGATGATTTATAGAATGTTTATATTTACTGCAGTCTGTTTCAAGGTGTTAAGTGGTTTGGCATCACGCATGTGGAATAGTCTCTAGATGTAGGCAACACTGTGGATTCCAAACAAGAGGTCTCTCCCAGACTAGCAGTCCGGGTATCATTGTGGGGGGGGGGAGGGGGCAGGGCCAGTGCTAGGGTGGTCGGCGCCCTCCTGCAAACTATAAATTTTGTGCCCTCATATGGCCGCATCATAGTCATTGGCCCAAAATTATTAAGCCTTAAAAAGGGATAATGTGGAGACGGATAAAGAGTGATAAAGAACCAGCCAACCATACACATTACACTACCGCTACTATGATGCACCCCCTCTCTCCACACACGCTACCTTACGCTACCTGGCTCCCCTCTCCCTGCACACACTACACTACCATTGCTACCCTGCACCCCCTTTCCCTGTACACAATACATTACACTGCAACCCTGCACCCTCCCTCTCCTTGCATACTACATTATACTACCACTGCTACCCTGGACCCCCTCTCCCCACACACACTACCGCGACTACCCAGCACACCTCTCCCCACACAAACTACATTACAGTACAGCTGCTACCCTGGACCCCCCCTTCCCCTGCACACACACTATACCGCCACTACCCTGTACCCCTCTCCCCACACACACACTACCGCTGCTACTCTGCACCACACACACTACACTGCCACTACTCTGCACCCTCATTGTCCGCACACACACTACAGTATCACTGCTACCCTGCATTCCACTCCCCACTCACTACACTTACCTTTTCTAGCTGGCTGTTTTCTTCATGCTAGAACTGGCCCAACCATCAGAGATTGCAGCAGTGGGGAACAGATGACAGCGGAGCACCAGAGTAGGTGAACATTTCAATTTTTCTTTCCTCCCACCACTGGGTTTTCAAAGCAGAAAACCCAACCTGCAGCATACACTGTTACTATGCCACTTCTGCCCCCTCCCCCACCCGCAGCACATACTTAATTTGCCACACCCCAGCACGCATGAATATGATACTCCTCACCAATATCCCCAGCGCACATGAATATGATACTACCTCCCCCTCCCCAGCGCACATGAATATACACTCCTCCTGTGACCCCTATCTAAATCCACCACTGACAGGAGGGGAGAGAGGGGGCGGTGCTTAAGACTTCTGTGTCTTCAGTGACAGAGGGGAGGCGATGTTGCTGCCTGTCTCCAGGCTGACATGGACAGGATGAGGAGCGGGGAGGAGCGAGAGGGAGGGCTGACACACAGGAGGAGATCTGTTCATACTGCCGGTGCCGCTGCCTATCACATAGTGACAGGTGCAGCGGCAGCAACACGACGCATCAGCAAGGTAGCAGAGAGGGGACAGCGCCTCTTCAGCCAGGCGCCTCCCTGCTTTGCAGACCTTGCTGAGCAGGTAGCGCCGACTCGGGATGGGGGGACCTGATCCAGGTCGCTTCAGTTTCCGATTTCAAAGTGTCCATAGGAGCAAAGTGTAAAGCAGCTGTCACCAACGCATTTTGTTGCATTCACGCAACTTTTTCAAGGTGATTACAGTGCTACAAGTAGAGGTTGTTATACCATAAACAATATGGCTGCTCATTTGCATATGTGATTATTCACAACCATCTCATCCCATACTATGACCAAATAACAACAGACAATAATATAATTGGTATTCAATGCTATATTATAAATTTTACAGTATTGATCCCAAACTGATATTCCAAATATTTAGATATACTGTATATTTAAATAATATTATGCACTTAAGTCACATGACCCCAAAGCAAGTTGCTATATTAGTTTGTGTAAATCTAAAACATGGAGTGATATCCATATGATACATCCTGAAATAAGAATGGTAACTTCAGCCGCTGCTCCATAGAACGAGAAGTGATGTATGAGGTCACACACGGACCTTTGAGGCATGGATGATGCACTGCATAGGAATGCCTTTTATGCCACGTCACCTATTACGAGCACAATGGCGCGATAAAGTGATGCGGTGGATGCATATTGCCCTTTACCCGTGGCGTAGCCTATCTGTTCCGACCAATAACACCTGTGGCAGTGGGGAGGTGTATACAATAACATGCAGGTCGGTCTAAATATATGGATTAGAATATGCCACGGTTACCATTCTTATTCAGGCACAATTGGCACAATGCAATGCAGATGATGAAACTCTGAGTGAGTGGTAAAGTAGTGTTAGTAAGTTAAAGTAATGTCTATGGCATTGGAGCTACATTGCTCTTTATGGAAAGTAATGGCAAGAAAAAGGAAGACGGATGAATGGAAAAAGAGAGAATGAGTATGGTAGGGGAGAAAAAAGGTTTCTGGGGAAAGGAAAGAATGAATGAGAGGGAAGAGGAGTATGGAGGGGTGAAAGAAATGAGTAATGGAAAGAAAGAAGACTGAGTAGGTAGAGGAGTGAGGGGAAGCATATTAAAATATGTCTCTGCTTTTGTGTCACTTTAACATTTCTTATTGAATTTGTAACTAGTCATGTTTTTAAATACTTCCTCTTCAATATTATTGCTGCCTGTAATATGAGTTTTAGAGGAATAACAATTCCAGATTGTCTGTGACCCATTTCCTTTATGGAATTAATTTAATTGTTAAAAAGCTTTTTCTTTTTTTTTTTTCTTTTTTTTTCTCCCAACAACTATATTAAATAGAAGTCTAATGCTATAAATAAATACATAAGTATTTAACATACACTGCTACTTTTGTTGCCAAGAAATAAAAGTACAACACTGAATAAAAAGATAAGTGTTCCATTAAGTAACAATACATTATAAAGACTTTTGCTGAATCACAACAGAGTCTTAAAAGTGTCTACAGTTCTTAAAAGTTTTATAAACCACAGCTTCATTGAGCACTACTGTGTTTGTGACCGTTTTTATGCAACAAAGTTATTTATTCTTTTATTAAGTGCCTTGTCACTGACATGACGCTCTGTGTGGGAATAAAGCTTGGAAATTGTTTATGAACAGGTGTACAATTGTCTTACTGGAAAAGCAACAGTTCATAAGAGAAAGACAGTACTACAGGAAATTGTCTCTGTTTTCTCCATACCCTCTAAAATATGATGTGTATTAATTCTATGAATTTGGATAAATAGTTATAATTCTATAAATTGGAAAGGTCACTAGGAGAAAAATATTTTTGTTATTTATTTCAAATAATGTGAAGAAAAACCCTCCTCTCGCTCTTCTTCCAGGAGAAGTGCCACATTGTAGTATGGCAGATAGATTAATAGGTCAGTATGTAACTGTTTACCTGAGTAATTCTATTGTCTCCACTGAAGTTACTTTTGTCAACACTCCCAGTAAGTTAGAAGTGCAAGAAGCAGGACTGGCATGGAAAGAATAAAGGGCCCTACACACATGCCGATTTGTGTTAAAGATATGAACGATCTCGTTCATAAATGAATGAGAACTCGTTCATATCTTTCAGTGTGGAGGCTCCAGCGATGAACGATGCGCGGCCCCGCGCTCGTTCATCGCTGGTCCCCCGTCGGCTGTGCATGCAGGCCAATATGGACGATCTCATCCATGTTTGCCTGCACTTCAATGGAGCCGCGTGACGGGGGGAGTGAAGAAACTTCACTCCCCCCGTCACTACCCCCCCCCCCCCCGCCGCCGGGTCGCCCATCGGCCGTATCCGCCGTCGGGCAGCTCGGCGGCGGATCGGCCAATGTGTAGGGCCTATTAGATTTCATTTAACAATTTACAGCAAATGCAGTCCACAATCTGCTGCAGTACGGAACATTAGAGTTAGTGTGGGAGTCTTGGGGAGCAGTAGATGAACCTAATATCTATACTAGACATATATCTGCATACCATAATTTGAAACATAAGAGGTGCTATCATGCAGGGTTGTCTAAGATTATACTGGTATCAAACAGTAAGAAGTTAATTACTGAACATTCAATAGACTATTGGCTACTGATTATTATTTAACCAGTATTTTACATGAAAAATATTCTATTCAAACTGGAAAAAAAGTTGATTAGTCTCAAAGATGGGAGGAGGAGGAGGAGGGGCAGGTTGGGGGACAGAAATGCATGCCTTTATTTTAAACATAATAATAGTTGCCAACCTAAGCCGGTTGCTTAGGTCACATAGCGGTAAATCCACAACAGTCCCCCACCCTCTCCTGGCTGTCGCATTTCTCTGCTCTGCGTTGGCTGCATTGCACAGGAGACAAGCGTGCGGCCAGTAGCGGAACTAGCGAGCGGTGGGCCCAGGTGCGACAAAATGCTTTAGCCCCCCCCCCCCCCCAATCCCATCCAAGTCCACCCCCTCACCCCTGGAGAGGATCTGGTCGGGGGACCTGCTCAGGGCCAGAGAAATATATACCTAGCAACAGTGCTGTAACTAGATATTTTAGCACTGTGTGCAAGAAAGAGCAATCGGAGCCTCACCCCTGCATGCAAAACAGGGGCAGTGCGCGCCTTAGGCGCGCGCAAAAATACATAGTAGCGTGGCTTCGTGGGGAAGGGGTGTGGCCACAAAATAATACCAATTCATAAAACGGTGCAAAGTAGTCTCCATTATTCAAATTACGCCTCACAGTAGCACCACTACACCAGGTAGAGACCCTTTTACACCTTACGGCGGACAGATTACACTTTTTACACCTTACAGCAGACAGCGTCCCCTTTTTACACATTACGGCAGACAGCGTCCCCCTTTTTACACATAACGGCAGACAGCGTTCCCTTTTTACACATAGCAGCAGACAGCGTGCACTTTTTACACATAACGGCAGACAGCGTCCCCCTTTTTACACATAGCGGCAGACAGTGTGCCCTTGTTACACATAGCGGCAGACAGCGTGCACTTTTTACACATAACGGCAGACAGCGTCCCCTTTTTACACATAACGGCAGACAGCGTGCCCTTTTTACACATTACGGCAGACAGCGTGCCCTTGTTACACATTACGGCAGACAGCGTCCCCCTTTTTACACATTATGGCAGGCAGATTCCCCCTTTTTACACATTGCGGCAGACAGCGTCCCCTTTTTACACATCACGGCAGACAGATTCCCCCTTTTTACACATCACGTCAGGCAGATTCCCCCTTTTTACACATTGCGGCAGGCAGATTTACCCTTTTTACAAATTGCGGCAGGCAGATTCCCCCTTTTTACACATTGCGGCAAAGATTCCCTTTTTTTACACATTACGGCAAGCAGATTCCCCCTTTTCACACATTGCGGCAGGCAAATTCCCCCTTTTTACACATTGCGTCAGGCAGATTCCCCCTTTTTACACATTGCGTCAGGCAGATTCCCCCTTTTTACACATTGCGGCAAGCAGATTCCCCCTTTTTACACATTGCGGCAAGCAGATTCCCCCTTTTTACACATTACGGCAGGCAGATTCCCCCTTTTTACACATTGCGGCAGACAGTCCCCCTTTTTGCACATGGAAAGAAAGAAAGAAAGAGAGAAGGAGAGAAAGAATGAATTATACTTACCCTCTCCGCTGGCTCAGGCTCCTCGGTGCAGCTTCTGATCACGATTCCTGGGCAGGAGAGAAGGAGGAGGAGGGAGGTGGAGGAGGGAGCCGCAGCAGCGCTGTGTTATTGGTGGAGGCACTGCTGCTGCTGTCCCTCTGCTTCACTATAGGCTGTTCTCGGAAGACTGTGTGCTGCGGGCAGCGGTTGCCCGCAGCACACAGCGGCATGTAATGAGTCAGTTTGACTCATTACATGCTTTGGGCCCCTGGACAGTGGCGGGCCCCAGTGCAACGCACTGGTTGCACTGGCGGTAGTTCCGCCTCTGCGTGCGCGGACCCGTCTGGCACCCGGCAGCTGTGCAATCACAGCGCTGACAGCTGCTAGGGCCGGAAGTATTTAACCAGGTAATCGGGAACTGCAATAATTTTGCAGCCCGGCCCCATGTGTGTGCCAGCGGATGTGCCCTCAGTGCAGCTGCGCTGTGTGCAATGCACCGCTGGCACACATCTAGTTACGGCACTGGGTGCTACCATGCTGAGACTTGTAGTCCCATGCAGGAAAAAGAAAATGCTTGGCACATTCTAAACACTAAGAATACTAATAGTGAAAATTATGATAAACTCTACAATTAACATGGAGGTCATGTTTGGTCACAAATACTTGCCCATCCATCACATGAAGGTGAACCACTTCAGATAGGTCCCTAACCTCCCAAATACTGAAACATGTTTGAAGGTTTGGCAAAATGAAGGGAAGAAACTCTATATTGTTATGCCTCTCTTTTTTGAGTGGATGGGTAAAAAATTATATTCTCCTTACTACAATCAGTAAAGGGGGGGGGGGGGGGGAATGACTCCTCCACTTTATAGTTGAAGTAAATCAATAATAGCTGAAAATGTCATTAGCAGTCACATACATGTTGTATTCTTCTAGGGGCCTATTCTTCATCACTAAGGAAATGTTATTTTCAGCATTTTTTTTTAAGTAACTGGCCAATTCATTATTATGGACCTGATGTGGCTGCTTAGTATTATGCCAAAAACTGAAAGTTTTCCAAATTTGTCTGTAGGAACATACACACTTAAGATGGCCTTGGTTCCATACGCCCTGCTCCTTCTTATTCGTTAGAGGTCTGGGTTACAAAGAGGGATCCATTGGATACCTCTGCCCCCTCCGCACTTTATGCCGTCTAGCAGTGTGGATGCAAAAGTTCAGTTCACTCAGGCTCTCTAACACTGCCATGCAAAGTTCAGCTGCTCGTAATTAGTGGTGAAATTGTCAGTGGTGGGGATTGCGGGTAAGAGCTGATTTTCAGAGCCACAATTTGAGGTGAACCAGATTCCAAAGTATGAATATAGGGGGTAATTCCAAGTTGATCGCAGCAGGAATTTTGTAAGCAGTTGGGCAAAACCATGGTGGTCATTCCGAGTTGTTTGCTCGTTGCCGATTTTCTCTATATTGCGATTAGTTGCTTACTGCACATGCGCAATGTTCGCAGTGCGTCTGCGCCAAGTAAATTTGCTAGAAAGTTAGGTATTTTACTCACGGCATAACGAGGATTTTTCATCGTTCTGGTGATCAGAGTGTGATTGACAGGAAGTGGGTGATTCTGGGCGGAAACTCGCCGTTTTATGGGTGTGTGCGGAAAAACGCTGCCGTTTTGGGGAAAAACGCGGGAGTGGCTGGAGAAACGGGGGAGTGTCTGGGCGAACGCTGGGTGTGTTTGTGACGTCAAACCAGGAACGAAACTGACTGAACTGATCGCAGTGGCAGAGTAAGTCCCGAGCTACTCAGAAACTGCAAAGAAATTTCTATTCGCAATTATGCAAATCTTTCGTTCGCAATTCTGCTAAGCTAAGATTCACTCCCAGTAGGCGGCGGCTTAGCGTGTGCAATGCTGCTAAAAGCAGCTAGCGAGCGAACAACTCGGAATGAGGGCCCATGTGCACTGCAAGGGAGGCAGATTTAACATGTGCAGAGAGAGTTAGATTTGGGTGTGGTGTGTTCAATCTGGAATCTAATTTGCAGTGTAAAGATAAAGCAGCCAGTATTTACCCTGCACAGAAACAAAATAACACACCCAAATCTAATTCTTTCTGTTATATCTGCCTCCCCTGCAGTGCACATGGTTTTGCCCAACTGCTAACAAAATTCCTGCTGCGATCAACTTGGAATTACCCCCATAGTCACTAGTGTGCAGTGAAACCTGATACCACACATTGCAAGTCAAAATCACAACTGGTAATTTAAATATCGGGTAGCTTACAATGCACAATTATTTTACTGCTGAGATGCATTGTGATGGCTTGACACAAGCAACAATGCTAAAGAGAAAAAAGTCTTGGTTGCCAGGCACACGGTGATCTGCTTGTGGCTTCTGAGATATAAAACAACAGCTGCTTGCAGGTTTGTTCTTCTCAGGCTTCCAAAGTGTGGAGTCACTGAAGACTTAAAGTACAAAACTGCTGCAAAGGGCCACCTATATCAAACAGTCAGTGGCGGACCTACATTTTTGGGACCCTAAGGCTTGAACTGTTATGGGTGCCCTTCACAACCAGCAACAATAGTGCAACAGCCAACAAGGTCCAAAGGGTTCTTGCTGCCCTTGCATGGACCTCGAGGTCCAAATGGCAGAGAACGGGGTGGTGAGGTAGAGTCCTTGAAAATGGGCTATACAGTAAGCCCCTTTGCACCAGCATGTGATTGTGGGGACAGGTCAGGTATTTGGCATTGTGAGAGAGGCTGCAAGGGCAGATATGGTGAGAGTCTATTAGGTAGGTCTGGTGACCGCACTCGCCCCCCCCCCCCCCCAAGCCCCTTTAATGTCTGCCTCTCACAGCACTCCCTCCCCTTAAATAATCACCTAACAGCACCCCCTTTTAGTAATCACCTCATGGAACCCCCACTTCATTAATCACCTCATGCCACTCTCTTTCTCCCCCTCTCTTCAATAAACACCTGACAGCACACATCACTCACCACCAGGAAAATTACCTTATTAGACGTCTCCTTGGCCCAGGTTCTTTCGCATCTGTCATTGCTCCCAGCCAGTGGCGTAACTAGAAATTTTTCTCCCCAAGCCCAAAAATTATCCTGCGCAAAAAGGGGCGTGGCTTTATTCAAATGGGCGTGGCTCCACATAAAGGGGCATGGCATTGCAGGAAAAGACTACCTTATACCCCAGTTTTGCAACCTGCACGCCCAGACGTTGGCCACCACAGGAAAGAAAAATAATCCTGATTCATGCCCCTTACATTATTTGTGATTTTTCCTTCTTATAGTAATGCCCAGTATACATTATGCCACATACTGCAATGGCCCTTAGACATTATGTCACACACAATAATGCACATGACACAATATGCACACACCATAATGCCCCCGACACATTATGCCACACCCCGTAATGCCTGTGACACATTATGACAGGAATCGCAATGCCCGTTATACATTATGCTACACACTGCAATGCCCCTGATACATTATAGCACATACAATGCCTGTGACACATTGACACAATGCCCGTGATATAGTATACCACACACCGTAATGTCTGACACATTATGCCACACACCACAATGTCCGTGATACATTATACCACACACCGTAATGCCTGTGACACATACCGCAATGCCCGTTATACCCTATGCCACACACCGCAATGCCTCTTATACATTATGCCACACTGCAATGCCCCTGAGACATTATACCACAATGCCCGTGATATAGTATGCCACACACCGTAATGCCTGTGACACATTATGACACACACCGCAATGTCTGTGATACATTATGCCACACACCGCAATGCCCATTACATATTAAGTCCTACAGCAAGGCTTCTAATTACTTTTAAATTACCTGCTCATTGCCAGGGGTTTCATGCTCTTGGTTCCATGCACGGTGCCAGGGGTTTTCATGCTCAGGGTGTCATGCTCATTGCCAGGGGTTTCATGCTCTTGGTTCCATGCATGGTGCCAGGGGTTTTCATGCTCAGGGTGTCATGCTCGTTGCTAAGGGGTAATTGCTTGTTGCTAGGGCTGTGTTCCCAGTGCCACATATGCCCCCAGTGCCAGATATTCCCCCACAGTGTCAGGTACACACATACCCCCAATGCCAAATATGCCCCCCAAAGTGCCAGGTACACATATAGCCCCCAGTGTCACATATGCCCCATCAGTGCCACATATGCCCCCCCCCCCAAGTGCCAAATATGCTCCCCCTCCCCCAGTGCCAGGTACAGCTCCCCCCCACTGGCTGTTTTGTGAAGGAGGGACACGGAGGGCACAGCGCGCGCCTCTCCTGTGTCCCTCCTGCGTCTCCGGCATGTCTGTTAAATGAAGTGCCGGTTCGTGAGCCAATCAGAGCTCACGAATGGGCACTTCATTTAATAGAGCCACCGGAGACGCAAGTCAATCTGGACAAAATATCCATATTATCGTCCGTTGGTCACCTCAGCTGCAAATCGTCAAGTCTGTAGGGGGCTTTACTGTAAGCCAACCTGATCTGTGAATCATGCTGTATATAATATATGTTATGCAGTCATGAGTTTCTGTTTTAAGCATATTCCATTTAATTATAGACATTAATATACAGGTAATCTGATTTGTATACCATAAACCTAGTGGAACCTATGGAATGTCTCCTTTTCTGACATGTCCCTTTCTAATAGACATTACCCATGATCTAAATTTACTGACACATCTTTAAAGGGAAGTGCAATTAGAATCACCATAAGACCTGTTTCTTCAACATTAGAGCTAACAGTAAAAGACACTGCCCATTCATTACTTTCCTATAAAGATAGCCTATTAATGGATGTAGGTAATCTGACAGCTGATTTCACATTTATTTAGGCTCTGTGTTCTCATCCATCTGATATATGTAGACAAAATCATTTAATCTAGCCACATATGGGTCAATCCCGCTGCTTGGCCCTAGAGTAGCATAAGGGATCAATGTCCTATTTGGCCACACACGTAAGTGTATCAACCACTTGAGTACTGATCATTTGGCTGCTGCATGTAAGGGCTACAAGTTACAGAGTGGACAGCATGCTGAGTAATAGTACAGTACGGTATTGGGCATCCAGTCTGATTTTTAAAGGGTATCGTGATTATGTTAGGATCATGGATGATGTGATATCAGGTTAGTTGTCCACACTGTTTCCCATATTGCAGAATATGGGGGTTTGCTTTAGTCACAGGAAACATCCAGACTTCAACCCATTGACTAATAAATATATATATATATATATATATATATATATATATATATATATATATAATATTATTATTTATTTTCTTCCTACACATAGAACAATACTGGATTAGAAATCCATAAATCTACATAATGGAAACTAAAATAGCTAAAACATTTGTGGAGCTTTATATGATTGTAGTGTACAGTATGTGGTGTGTGTTCCCCGTATAATATTTTTAGGAGAGAGGAAAAGCACTTAGCTGAACCAAATATGTTTGTCATATTAACAGTATTGACTCAGGCTGCAACCTGTTCTGCTGACATTAAATGAAACACTAGCATTATCTCATTGCAATAATGTAACAATAAATGTTCCTTTGCCTACTGAAACACTAATGGATTTCCTTTTCACATGAATGCTAGTTTGAACATGAGTGTGTAATCCATTGACATGCTTAAAACACCTTCCTGCCAGTGTCAGGAACACTTAATACTTTTTTGTTATCAGTTAAACAGTTTTTTTTTTTCACTAAGGAATCTTATGGTTAAGTGCAACACATTACAATTTTCGAAAATGGGCCATTAGCGCATTGGGCCATTAGTGAAAACATGCAAGTAACATCTCCATTTCAGTCTTAAAAGGACGGCATCATCAAAACATTTCCTTTGAAATTCAGTTGGACATTTTTTTCTTATGTTTGTCATGTATGCATTGTTTAATTTAAAAGTGGATCTGTATGTGCCCTTACAGGCATTGGCGTTTCTATAATGGGTGCAATGTGTGTGGTGCACACGGGCCCCTCAGGGGCACACACTGTACCCATATTTTAATACTCACCTTTCCGGAGTACAGCGTCGGGCGTTGCTCTCATGGCAAAAATTGCAGCCAAAATGGCCGCAGCGCAGTATCCAAATTGAGCATGCACAGTAGACTCCGGCACATTGCGAGAGACTACTGCGCCGTGCAGAAGAGGGGGCCCACTTGGAGGTACACATGGGCCCCCTCCTCTGTTAAGGCGCCCCTGCTTACAGGGGTGTATATATTGTGGGAAAAGAATATTGCAAATAATATTACGCAGTACTCTGAATGTCCCTTTTTCTTTCTTTGCTGTGTTAATAATATTGCAGCTAAGGAGTTAAGGGAGAGATTTATCAGAGCTTGGAGAGAGATAAAGTGGAGAGATAAAGTACCAACCATTCAGCTCCTAATTGTCATTTTTCAAACACAGAGTAACAGGACATGTATGAGCTGATTGGTTAGTACTTTCTCTCTCTCCAAAATGTAATAAATCTCCCCCTAAGGAGGAATTCAATTGGGCGCAAGGTTTTCACTGCAAAAAATAAACCTTGTAGACCTCACGCTAATTTTGTATTACGATGGGTATTTGCACTCCTGATACCCACGGTATCCAATTTAAAAAAAAATACATGAAGCTGAAAATCCTGAGGCGTGAGTAGAAAAATAAAATGATACTTAATGATCCTGTGGTCTCCGCGGATCCCGGTGGTCTGCCCTCCATCTTCCCACTGGGGAAATGGCTGATTGGAGATGTAGTTCTCCCTGCAGCTGCCAATGGCTTTATTAGTAATTGTGAAGGGGGATGGGGTGGGGGTCCAACTGATTTTTACTAAAAGTAATGAGTTTAAGAGAAATCAGACTTGCAATATAGAAATCACTGTGTCTCATTTTCTCTCCTTTAATTGAATAGGAAAATCCCATGGCTGCTGGAAAATCCTGCGCCGTGGTTTTTTTTTAAATTTCCAGCTCTTAGTTGACTTCCTCCCTAAAGCGCATATTTATCAAGCCTTCGGAGTGATAAATTGCAATGTGATAAAGTACCAACCAATCAGCTCCTAACTGTCATTTTTCAAACACAGGGGTCTATTTACTAAGCCTCTGGTGGAGATAAAGTGGCCAGAGATAAAGCACCAGCCAATCCGCTCGTAACTGCCATGTCACAGGCTAGGTTTGGCTGCTACTTTATTTCCGTCCATTTTATCTCCACCTGAGGCTTAGTAAATAGACCCCACAGCCAGTAACATGGCAGTTAGGAAGCTGATAGGCTGGTACTTATTCACCATGCAATTTATCACTCTCCAAGGCTTGATAAATCTGGGCCTAAGTGACTAATGATAGAAATGTAAGAAAACCAACAAAAGAGATTTACAGTATAAGAGGCTTCCTATTCCTGTTTTGTAGCCTCAGAGCCACTTCATGTGTTCTATTTGAAGTGAATAAAAGTTTACTTTTGTGGCCAAGTGGTTTGACAGGGAGTATGTTTTGGATTTGCATTTTTGCCTCCTAACCGCTTTTGCCACCACTTCTCCTGTAGTCATAGGGGGTCATTCCGAGTTGATTGCTCGCTAGCAACTTTTTGCAGGGCTGCGATCAGGTCAAAACTCGGCAAAACTGCGCATGCATATGCACCGCAATGCGTAGGCGCGTCATACGGGTACAAAGCGGATTGTTGCTGAGCGATGGAATTAACAAAAAATCCATTCGCACAGCCGTTCGCAAGGAGATTGACAGGAAGAAGGCGTTTATGGGTGTCAACTGACCGTTTTCAGGGAGTGTTTGGAAAAATGCAGGCGTACCCAAGCGTTTGCAGGGCGGGTGTCTGACGTCAATTCCGGGCATGAACAGACTGAAGTGATCGCAAGGCCTTGAGTAAATTCAGACCTACTCAGAAACTGCACAAACTGGTTTTGTAGTGCTCGGCTGCAAAAGCGATCGCACACTTGCAAAGCTAAAATACACTCCCCTGTGGGCGGCGACTATGCATTTGCTCGGCTGCAAAAAGTTGCTAGCGAGCGATCAACTCAGAATGACCCCCATAGTTATACAGCCCAGCATCCATCACAACCCATCTGGAAAACAGAATAATTTAATACCATGATAGCCTTGAGCTTTAACGCATGAAACTATTCCAGTTTAAGCCCATATCCTCTAGTGCAGGGGTTCTCAAACTCGGTCCTCAGGACCCCACACAGTGCATGTTTTGCAGGTAACCCAGCAGGTGCACAGGTGTATTAATTACTCACTGACACATTTTAAAAGGTCCACAGGTGGAGCTAATTATGTCACTTGTGATTATGTGAGGAGACCTGCAAAACATGCACCGTGTGGGGTCCTGAGGACCGAGTTTGAGAACCTGTGCTCTAGTGGTAAGCCCACGGCTAACATACATTAACCCATAGGTTCTGATTTAAGGGCCCAGAGCTATGGGTTGTTGCATTTACAGCGGATGAGGTAAGCCCTACTTATCATAGGTTTCTGTTTCCACCTCAAAAAGATGTGAACAGAAATCCATGGTAAATGGATTGCTATGGGCTGCAATTGAATAGGCCCAGGCACTGCGTCTAATTGAATATGTGCGTTTGTCCTTAGGTTAGCCAACCAGGCTACGTAATGTGAAAGAATTGACCAGCAAACACAACATGTAAAATAATAAAACAATGTCCTTGGACAAGTGTAATAGCCCGACTTGTTGTTTTTCAGTCAGATTTTTTTTTGTCCGCACTGATTTTGTAAGGTTACATAATCAAAAACAAACTCTTACTCTTGTCATATAACTATAGTTGTGGCTACTTTTGCATACAGTAGTTCAGTATGTTTAGTAATACTGGAAACACACTTTACATACCAAAATAAGGAGTGTCCTACTTCCAAAAATGCTTACAGTTTAAATATTTTTTTTTTCTTTCCTGAGTATTTTAAGCTACAAGACATGTTGAATGTTTATGCTACTAGAATGATTTAAAGAGTACTACCACAAACAGGTAAACCCTGTATCCTCCTCTTTTACTTAGAGCAGTGGTTCCCAAATATGGTCCTCAAGGCACCCCAACAGTCCAGGTTTTAGGGATATCCCTGTTTGTGCAGAAATTGTATAATTAAACGGACTGATGTACTAATTTAGTCACCTGTGCCTACACATGGATATCCTTAAAAACCTGGACTGTTTGGTTGCCTTGAGGACTGCATTTGGGAACCACTAACATAGGGAACACAGAGACTGTGTTCTGCATACACATTTACTCAGGACAAAATGCTCCATCCCTTTTCTGTGTCTTCCCTACAAATGGAAACTTCTCAGCTGAAGTGTATGACAATGTCTAACCCAGTGCAAGACTTAACATCAAAATAATGAGCACCGACCTGTGCTGACATGGAACTTATTGTGACAGGTATTGAATCACTCATATCATGGTATGTCCTGCCCACAGACAAGGTCCTGCTAATTACCTTGATTAATCCCATCTTCCAACCAAGTGTAACACTAACAAAATATTCAGGTCACCCACCTGTTCAGCTTACGCCAGAGGTTTTCAAACACGATCCTCAAGGCATCACAATGGTCCAGGTTTTATGTATATATCAAATTGACTGAGGTGCTAATTAAGTCATCTGTGGCCAGGCATGGATAAACCTAAAAACTGGGCCGTAGGGTGCTTTGAGGACCACGTTTGAAAACCTCTGGGCAAAACTGTCTTTTTTTGACAAGTTCTGCCAAAGTGGAAAAGGAAAGTGCAATAGGTTTTTTTCCTACCTTTTAGAACACAGGTTCTCAAACTCGGTCCTCAGGACCCCACACAGTGCATGTTTTGCAGGTCTCCTCACAGAATCACAATTCAAATAATTAGCTCCTCCTGTGGACCTTTTAAAATGTGTTAGTGAGTAATTAATACACCTGTGCACCTGCTGGGTTACCTGCAAAACATGCCTGTGCGGGGTCTTGAGGACCGAGTTTGAGAACCTGTGTTCTAGAACACAGGTTCTCAAACTCGGTCCTGAGGACCCCACACAGTGCATGTTTTGCAGGTCTCCTCACAGAATCACAAGTGAAATAATGAGCTCCACCTGTGGACCTTTTAAAATGTGTCAGTGAGTAATTAATACACCTGTGCTCCTGCTGGGTTACCTGCAAAACATGCACTGTGTGGGGTCCTGAGGACCGAGTTTGAGAACCACTGTTCTAGTACATGTATTCTCAACACCAATCCTCAAGTACCATCATCAGGTCATGTTTTGTGGATTTCTTTAATCATGCACTGGTGAATTCATCTATTTTGCTTAGTGATTTATTCCACCTGTTTCAACAGACAGAAATCCTCAAAACATGACCTGTTGAGGGTTAAGAACCACTGCTCTGAAATGCGTATAATTTAATTATCTTTTGTAGTACAGTATTGCTTGACGAAGGAGCTGCCAGCTAATTAATATAATTCTTTAACTCATGCCTAGAACCTTGTTGTCCTGTGGGTTATTTGTTCTGTACTATTTCATGCATTGTTACCCACTGTGCATTTAACATGCACTATAATACATGCATATAAGATAAAATTATGAGTTATACGGCATGCTCTATAAATTCCAAGTGCCAGATTTATTTAACCCCTTAGTTTCCAATGATCTTGATTCTTCTGCATGCACTATAAATTCCAAGTGCCAGATTTATTTTACCCCTTAGTTTCTAATGATCTTGATTCTTATTTCGGCTTGTGATTTTTGTTAATTTTCTTTTTTATACAGATGGTTCATAGGATACTGCTACAATCAGTACAATAAAGCCAAGATATCTTCCTATTCAATTAAGGCCAGACCTGTTGAGGAATGTGGAAGAGTTGGACAGCCGAGTCTAGAAGCTCACAATTCTTCCCTGGCTATGATGAACAGAACAGAGGGAGCAAGACAGACTGCAGTTTTACCAAAAGACGCCCTTAGCCTGAAGCTCTCCGTGTGACTGGAGGAGAGTCAGGACAGAACCCAAGGAAAGCCCAGAGGCAGAGGGGAAAACAGATTGATTTTCAGTGAGTCATTTAGCTCCTGGATTGGATACAGCTGTCCCCTGGTGGCACTTTGGCTTGGTATTAATAGGACACGCAAACTAGGCTGAGTAGCTTAAAATAATTATATAGAGAAATCCCCAAAACTGCTCACCATCCAAATGTTTCCTTTTGTGTGACTATAGACTGAACAAATTACATTTACATTATTAAAAATGAAATCATTGGATTTACCTCAATTTCATGTTAAGCAGGAAACTGGCCAACATTCAAATCTACTGCCACTAATGGGTCTGTGCTCGCCGTATAAATTTTGAGTGGGTGTTAGCACAATATCCATTTGTCTATGCTGCAATTCAACAGGACCTTGGTTCGTATTCTAAAAAAAACACGAAGTAGTTATTTGTACAACTTCAGACATGTTTTTAATATCCATATGCTTGAGTAACAGAAACAAAATATTGAGAGAACGTTACAAATAAGTCAGTCCAAGTTACACAGCGCATATGTCGATATATCATTTTAAACCAGTTTTAAAGCACTTTATTAATGCTGCTGAACCTAAGTACAGTAGTCTGCATTACATATACTGTACATGATGTGTCATCTCTATGTCCATGCTCTGTTCATGTGTACAATTGCAATTTTAGGTATATTCATGTGTAAAGTAAAAAAAAAAAAACTCTATAACCTCAATTACTTATTGTTGTGCCTTAAAAAATTAGATGTTGTCATCATAATGAACTAATACTCTGGATTGCAGGTTAATGTAATAAAATAAAGCCATTATTAAATCTTCATATTTGGGTAGAATTCTTTAATCCATTACATTATATATAGAACTGGTACATATTTAAATGGTGTCCAATATTTAGTTCTGTTACTGAAGAATTCTAAATGCTATCATTCTTTTTCATTTCTAAACTTACTAAGGATTTTGGTGTAACAAAATGGCTGCCCCTTGAAAAAAAGTTGAAAAGCTAAAAAAAAGTTGCAATTATGCACATAAGTTATCAAGTACAACTAAACATACATTACGCCAATGTTCTATAAATACTGAGTATAGAGCAAATCCTGATGCATTATTCATGACATTTAAAATTACAATTGGTGCAACCCTCCACCCCCCCCCACCCCTCTTCCTCACACACGCAGTCTATTTACTAAGCAGATCCCTTGCCCATGGTGACTGGTGGCTATGTTAAATCCTACTGTTTAATAAAATGAACTGAATTTCCTTTCCGACATTTGAAGTGTTATGTAGAAATTATTGTTCTTTTTATGCTGTATAGTTATACATGATTTCCATTGCAAGTCATTAATTTTAACAAGGAATATTAAATACAGTACACAGTAACATTTTAAGCAACACTGCTAGTGGTTTGAAACTATAATTATCAAAGATGGCATATTTTTGCATATATTTCTGGTATATGTAAATGTAATACATTTATTAAATGGTTTGTTTTAAATGAGTTAATTTTTAATTGGTATTTTTTTTTTTTTTACATTTTGTTAAATGTTTGCTTGTATGGATAAAAGGTATAGATTTGTCCTTATCTTAAAGATACTTCTTGTAAATAAATGTATTGTTGTATATCTCCAGCTGGGGCATGAATTGCTGGGAATGTATCACTGGCTTATTGCAGATATGTTTTCAGTTGCTAAATGTGTTACTCTCAGCTGTGTATTTCTAGTTTTATCATATTTGTGTATTTTATATATTAAAATATTGTAGACCAATCAACTCATTTGTGCAATTGTCTATTTGCACTGTGTTCACCCCCAACAGCTGTCATACAAATATTATTGAAATAATTTGAATTATTTTTTAACCTGTCTAAAAATAATTTCAATGCACCAGAGATCATAACACATTCAATTAGAATTCAATAAAAGCAAAAATAGGGGACAATCCATCATACAGACATATGCAAAATGAACTTACAAAAGTTTAAACATGGTAAGGCTCATGCTCAATGTCCACTATTCCTGATAGAGGAGCATTAGGTTTTATAAATCTGTCCCCAAAGTATCTCTAAAAGATACAATTTTCTTTTTGCTAGGTTTTTCTATTTTTACTCATTGTATTTAGTCTAATGTAAATATTAAGTGATTGTATAACGGGAGGTATTTGATATCCCGGATGTCGGGATCTGGGCACTCAGCATACCAGCACCGGGATCCTAACAGCCAGAATACCGACAACGATTCATGAAACCCCTGGAGGGAGAATAAATAGCGTGCCCGCAAGGGGCTCTTTTGCGCTCACCCCGCTGTCGGCAAGCCGGCTGTCGGAATCCCGGCTCCGGGATCCAAAGCGCTGGCATAATGTAGTAGACCCTGTATAACAATATTTCTCTCTAGACTATAAAGATTCCTTGATCGCTTTAGCAGATCTCATTACAGTTCCATTATTTGCTTTCTCCTTGCCTCCTCTAAGAAATCTTCAGTCTTCAAATCTGAGTGTCTGTAGCACCATACAAGGAGAAACACAATAGTCTAAACAAACAATATAATATATGAAAAAGGTAAGATGGTACAAGGTCAAAACTAAACATTCATTAGTACTGACAACAAATGATAGTTACTGAATTAGGGCCCTGGAAAGTGTGGCAGTGCACTGGAGATAAAGATAGTGTGTGTGAGACACAAAATGTTGGAGGGCTTTTTATTGAGAGCGTAGAGTCTAAGGCGATTGGAGTAAAATTGGGAGGTGAACTGGGAAGAGATGAGGAGAGAAGAAAGCAGCTGTGAGCAAAGAGGGCTTGTAGACCTTTGATGAATAGGTGTGTTTTCAGGGCATGTTTGAAGCAATGAATGATAGTAGAGATAGGGTGAGGTATGAGATCCAGAAGAGGACAGCATGGGGGAAGATTTGGATGGAGGGAGGCCAAGTAATAGTCAGAGGAAAATTAGACTGATGAAAGGGAGTGTGAATTGAGATCAGGTCAGAGATGTTAAAATTTGAATCACAAATCAGTAGTGTAGTGTCCTACAAAATAAATCTAAGTCATCCACTGTGCACTTTGTATTCTATTTCTGTGCGCTCACTAAGGGAAGAATTTAAAAAAAAAAAAAAATCTATGACTAACTAAAACATAAAAGCCCTATTGGCTAATATAATAGAATAGTGGCAAGACATCAACAATGTAGATATACAGTCCATGCATTTAACTAGATCTGTATGTTCAGTGGTGTTCAATAGCATACCCTGCAGTGGACATTAATGTACTTTTATAAACTTAAGACCAGTCCACCTATAAATGCAAATATACAAGTGGGGAACCAATGGCAGGTGAGAGTGTGAGAACAGGCTTTCCAAAAATAACATATTGAAAGACACAAACTAATCCCCACACACTCTTGACTGAAGCGCTCACAATCAGCCAATAAGCTGTGAGCATCTTAAGCTGTGGCCACCTCTAGTCAAAGCAGTAGTGATAGTAATTAAGTAGTGAGAGTCAACAGTTGAAGTGTGGAGGCATAAGCAGGCTGGAAAAAGGGACAATTTTGAATAAGGGGGTGAGGAGCACAGAAAGGGACAAGGCACACTGAGACAGGGAGGAGGAACACAAAAACAAGTGATGAGCAGAGCTAAAGGGTGAGTAGCTCAGATAGAGAGGGTGAAGAGCAGAGAGAGATGGGTGAGGAGCACAGAGAGGGATGAGGAGATCTCAACATATTTATCAATGACCCAGAAATAGGCCTGGAAAGCGCAGTGTCAATCTTTGCAGATGATACTAAACTGTGTAAGGTAATTAGTTCAGAATTGGATGTGAAGTCCTTGCAGAATGATCTATCTAAACTTGAACTCTGGGCGTCTAAATGGAAAATGAGGTTCAATACAGACAAATGCAAGGTTATGCATTTTGGGACTAAAAACAAACTTGCATCCTACATATTAAATGGGGAACACCTAGGGGAAACAGAGTTGGAAAAAGATTTGGGGGTATTCATTGATAATAGGCTTAATAACCATACACAATGTCAAAACGCAGTAAAGAAGGCAAGTAAGGTGCTAGCGTGCATAAAAAGGGGAATTGAGACAAGGGACTCTGATGTTATCATGCCGCTGTATAAGGCATTGGTACGTCCGCACCTGGAATATTGTGTTCAGTTTTGGGCACCATTGTATAAAAAATACATCAGTGAACTCGAAAGTGTTCAATGGCGAGCTACTAAATTGATTAAAGGCCTAGAAGGACTGGACTATAAGGAAAGACTTACTAGGCCGAATATGTATACACTAGAAAAGAGGCGCCTAAGATGAGATATTATTAATATCTTCAAACATGTAAAGGGACATCACAAAGAGTTATCAGAGGAATTATTTATTAAAAGAACACAGTTAGGACACATCGGCACTCGCTGCAACTGGAGGAGAGAAAGTTCCGAACGCAACGGAGGAAAGGGTTCTTCACTGTTAGGGCAATCAGGATGTGGAATTCCCTGCCAGGGAAGGTGGTAATGGCGGACTCTGTAATTGGATTTAAAAAAGGAATGGATAAATTTCTGAATGAAAAAGCTATCCAAGGTTATAATACTTAAAATATCAACGTGGTTAATCTGGGGGTAACATGAGTTATAGTAGCTAACTAGTCATAAAACATTGTTCAGCAAGTATGTAGAATCATCACAAGTTAAAGCAGGTTGAAAATGATGAGCAATTTGCCTCTATTCAACCTCAAATACTATGTTACTATGGGGGTAATTCCAAGTTGATCGCAGCAGGAAATTTTTTAGCAGTTGGGCAAAACCATGTGCACTGCAGGTGTGGCAGATTTAACATGTGCAGAAAGAGTTAGATTTGGGTGGGTTATTTTGTTTCTGTGCAGGTTAAATACTGGCTGCTTTATTTTTACACTGCAAATTAGATTGCAGATTGAACACACCACACCCAAATCTAACTCTCTCTGCACATGTTATATCTGCCTCCCCTGCAGTGCACATAATTTTGCCCAATTGCTATCAAAATTCCTGCTGCGATCAACTTGGAATTACCCCTATGTTACTACCTGAGAGAGAGATGAGGAGCACAGAAACAAGTGATGAGCAGAGAGAGAGGGATGAGGAATACAGAGAGTGAGCAGACAGAGAGGCTGAGGAGCTCAGAGAGAGGGGTGAGGAGCTCTGGGAGGGGGTTGAAGAGTAGAGAGAGTGAAGAGCAATGAGATGGGTGAAAAGCAGAGAGGGGGATGAAGACAGATAAGTGGTGCCACTAACTAACTTAACATGACATCAACAAAAATGACCTCTGACTAGTCCTAGGCAGGTGAATCACTGTAGGTTATTGTTGCTTATAATTTACAACTTATTTAGACATTAATTAAACAAGGAAAGAGAAACCAAGCCAAAGATTCAATTCTGCTTCCAGAACTCGGTAACAACTTGACAAAAGTGTTAAAGCAAATTAAAACTAAAATAAAATATTGACCTAACTGCATTTATAGAGGTTTCTTATCCGTATTTGAAAGTAGAGATGCTCTGTACAACTTAGAAGTAACTGTATACTACAGTATATTTATTGCACACATGTAGAGGTATTTTATGCATTTGTACAATCATTTAAACAGGATGAAGAAAGTGAACAATTTACTGTTAAATTAACTGAGTAAGCCACTGAATTCAGAACCTATTTAATTGCAAAGTATTTTGTCTAATGTTTTGTGCCGTCATTCACACTTCTGAATTAGTCTCCCTTATACCATTCAGTTAACGGTGCCCTGTCTATTTGATGTCTAATACAGGCTGGGGTTGGCAATATTCTCTAATTGTACATGAGATAAGCAGTCGCCACTGATATCAACCTAACTACTTTACAAGTAGACAAAGAAAACGGGTCAGGTTAGTGTCCCTTTAAAGAGTTTCCAGTGTACAGACAGGTTGAATAATTACTAACAGACAAATAGATTAATAAAAAAACATATGTAACAAAAATCCAGGAGCACCGTAAAATAGATTATGATCGTAACAAGAAGATGGGTTCCTAAATACAGTCAATTAACTTAAATTAGTTTAGAAATGCAGTGCATCAAATCAAAACAGAAACATTGGTCTGAACTAGATTGCCCAGCTAAAATAATTTCAGGGAAACCAGCAGTGTATGGTATCCAGCATGATACTGGTTACTAGCAGTAAATGCAGTATGTGTACCCCCTCCAGAATAAATACAAATTACATGAACAGTTATAGCACCTTATTCATCTATTGGCAGTGTACAATGGATCCTGTATGTGTCAAAATTGCCCGTGATGATTAAATGCCCAGGGAAGCAGCAGTTACTGGCATTGAACACAACAGTTCAACTAGCTGAATCCTGGGAGTGGGCTGAAATATATTTTATTTGTCTGGAAGTTTGCTGAAGCCGGCATGAGCCATAAACAAACTCTAACCTTTATTTCTGCGTTACATTTTCCGGCAAAGCTCCTCGCGGATAAGCAATGTGGACAATTGCTGTACTTTGAGCATCACATTGTCTCCTGTGCTCATCAAGCTCTGACTTAATGTATTAAAGATTCAGATAATAGAAACCCTTAAACTTTGTTCTGATGGGTTGTTTAATTTCCTAACGAACATCTAGCTTATCTAGGATGTCAAAAATGTCAGTTTACTGAAATATACTATATACTCCTATATTAAATGTAATGGACTAGTGGTTGGGAAAATTGTATTTCCTTTAAAGTTTGATTTTTTTGCATACTCTAGAACCCTTTCCAATCCACAAAGTACAAGACTACAGCTTTAGAATGAATTTAAAAGTTGTCATCTGAATCTGGAGAACTGTTTTATGCCTCACCAATGACATAGATAATTAACGTTGGTACTTTCAACAGTCTACATGCACCCAGCACAAGACAATGCCTTTTTATTGCATTCACTCTTCTAGATTAGAGCAGCTCTACAAGCCTGAAACTGCTTTAAAAAATGTTCATGGCTTCTTCAATTAAAATTATATGGGGCTTTTGGCTGATGAGTCCTCTCTCTACCACCCACAGAATACTATGGCTCAGGTGACCTAGGCTTGGCCTTCCACACCCACTGAACATATTGTTCAATAATAGCTGCTAAAATAGTCACCCAGAGCAATGTTCTGTCCTGGCTAGTAAAACGTTTTAAGGAAATAGTAATGCTTTTTAATAAACTTGCTTTTTATTGCCTGTTCCCCCAGTATAAAAGAAATGCTCAGTTTATTTTCCTCTTATTTCCCACATTTATTGTATAACCTCCAGGGTGAATTACTAGGAAATCTCATTGGTTTCACCCTGCATGACAGCATTAAAATCAAGGGAAGGAGAAAAAGTGGTATTAAATGCTTACAACCAATTTCAGTTGGTTAAACAAATGCATGGTGTGAGAAAATGACTTCCTGGAGCTTGCCAGACAAATAATTCGCAAAGTTTAAATGAGAAAGAACATGTCCTATATTTTGTGTTTATCCCGAAGTTATAACGTCTTTTTTTTCTTAATGATGGTGTTTATATTAATAAGCTTTTGACAAACATTAATTTAGTGAGGCCTTTTTGGAACCCACGAGGGCTAGCTTTGAAGTCTATTCTGCGACAAAGTTTCTAAACATAAATGAAGCACCAAAGTGCGCATATAATTTTATGCACTCACATATGTGTGTGTGTGTAATAGATATCACTCTTGGATGTGCAGTGGTGCTCTGATACACTCACGCCTCATGCATTCAACTTCCCAAGGCGTGTGCATATCTGAGCACGACCACACACCCAGGGGTGGTATATCTATCTTATATCATGGCCCCTGTTGTGATCAAGGCAGGTGAAAGGTTTCTCTGCACCCTAGGCAAAACTTCAGCCTACTGCCACCAACCACCACGAATTCTCACTTCCCAGCCCTTCAGATGAAAGTGTACCACAGCCACCACTTGCATTAAGTACAACAAGTATGTTTCTTTCAGAGACATCCTGAATTTCGTGACAGACTTAGTGGTGCCCCCCAGATCCAGGCGCCCTAGGCAGCTACCTAAAGCTGCCTAATGGTAGAGCTGGCCCTGCTTGTGATAAAGTAGTGTGAAACAGATACAAGATAGGAAGAAGAAACTATCCTGTTCTTTGAAGAGATCCTCATTGTACAGATATAGCCACGCTCATGTAGCATGACTGCATCGCGAACGTGCACGCTCAGCGAGAATAGGCCCTCCCACGTCTAGCTGCGCTGTGCAGCTAAACAAATGCTCCCATTCATGTGAGTGAGGGGCGTGTGCATCTATGATATGCGCACCCCAGATGCTCTCGATGTCGAGCCGTGCATGGCACAACGTGGCGCAGATGTAGTCATGATGAGTGTGGATACATCTGTACCAGTCATCAAAGATATCAGGTACTTGGAGTTATGTAGTAATTTGGACATTTTTTTTTCTGTCAGAACTTTGTATCTGTCAGTGAGGCAGTAGTGTGCTGCTGTCAGTGAGGCAGGGATAGTCTCAGTGATGGAGATACCAGAGGAGGCGGCAGTCCAATTGGAGGAGGGGGCTGGGACACGCCCTTTTATTTCCCTCCATCCTGCTCCCTATTGTCCATAATTCCAGGCCCGCCCATTCTTCCTATCAGCCTGCCCCCTTACCCTGCTCCCTCTCATCCATAGGACCAGGCCCGCCTCCTCCTTCCTCTCAGCATGCCTCCTTCTTCCCCTCTACCTTGCTCTCCCTTCCGTAGGACCAGGCCTGCCTTCTTCACTCCTGCCCGCCCCCTTTTTCCTCTGTACCCTGCTCTCTCCCAACCAGTGGACTAAGCCTATCTGTTCTTTCCACTCCACACTGCTTCCCTAATTCTACTCATTCTGGAGCTGCATTGAGGAGAGGACTCATGGTAAGTTCATGTGGAAAGAGGCACTGGGATGTGATGTACTGTGTCAGATAGGGGAGAACAGTGTAGTTATGCAGTGCAGGGTATAGGGGGTTTGTAGCTTAATGATGTAGGTACAGTGTCGTTATGTAGTGCGGTAGGGTTGTAGTGCAGTGATTCAGTACAGAGTGTAGGCGGATGTAGTCTAGTAATGTGCTGTGGCATATAGGGGGTTGTGTTGTGAGGTAGTGTGTCTTGTAGGAGGGATGTAGAGTAATTCTGTAGTGCATCATCTAGGGAGATGTAGTGTGGCATTTAGGGGATAAGTGCGGCATGTAGCGGAAGAAGTGTAGTGATGTAGTGCGGCGTGTAGGGGGGATGTAGTGCAGTTTTGTACTGTGGTGTATAGTGGGTTGTAGTGTAGTACGGAGTGTAGGGGGATGTGGTGCACGTGTAGAAGGGGATGTAGTGATGTACTGCAGTGTATTGGGGGTTGTAGCATAGTTATGTAGGGTGTTGTGTGGGAGTTACAGTGTAGTTATGTAGTGCGGTCTATAGGGGGATTGGAGCATAGTGATGTAGTGCGGAGTGTAGGGGGGATTTAGTGTCGTGATGTACTGCGGTGTATGGGGGGTTGTAGTTTAGATATTTTATGTAGTATGGTGTGTAGGGTGATGTAGTGTAGTGATATACTGCAGTGTATAGGAGGACTGTGATGTCGTGCAGCGCGTAGGGTGATGTAGTATAGTAATGCAGTGCGGTGTGTAAGGGGATGTAGTGCATTGATGGTCTGCGCTGTATAAGGGGTTGTAGTGTAATGTGGAGTGTAGGGGGGATGTAGTGTAGTGATGTACTGTGGTGTATAGCGGGTTGTAGTCTAGTGATGTTGTGCAGAGTGTAGGGGGGTTGTAGTGTAGTAAGGTAGTACGTCTTGTATGGGGGTTGTATTGTCGTTAAAAATACCAAGATCCCAGAGCTTACTCTAGCAGAAATCATTAATCACAAAAATAAATATTTAGAACTGATTACTTTATTATAAAAGATATATATGCTCAATCTACTACTAAAAAGTAGTAAAATAATTCCTTAAGTTAAATGAGACCTGTAACGAAAGTCTTGTACTTAATAATGATCACCCTAATAACGGTAGATAACCAGAATACAATAAGAAATTACAACGACAACATATAAAATCAAGCAAGTAGGCCACCTCAATGTCCACTGTGAGGGATATAGAAAGTCCTTGGTCCGATAGCCAGTTGATAAAATGTCACTCTATATACAGGGGATATGCCTGAGGGGTATATTCAATATGAGTCGGAAACTGCTGCCTTGTCGGAAAGACGGCAGTTTTCGACTGATTGTGGTCGGAAGGGGTTCCGACCTATTCAATAGGGGGGTCTTTTTTTCTGACAAGTCGGGAATCCTGACTTGTCGGAAAGCTGTCAGAATACACGCGAATCGGCGGCTTCAGCCGCTGAGCCGTTTGTATTGTCGGAAGCACTGCCTAACCTGACAGGTTTTAGCCCGGTTTCCGACAACGTCAATCCGACTGTAAAAAAAAGTCAGATTGCCATTATCTGGAACGGGACAAACCTGTCAGGTTTGGTAAATAGCAGATGCACATCATGTGTCTGGGTGGAATAAAGATTCGCCCAGCTGAAGGAGGCCAGCGGCTGCAGCGGGGTGTGCTGGGAGTTGTAGTTTTCCCTCTCCCTCCTCCCAGCTGTATGTGATCCCGGGATCCTGCTGCTGCTCATGGACGGATCCCCATCAGCGAGGGGACTGTACACAGCCGCCAAAGCTGCAGTGTGACCCGCTGCGGGTCACCACATCGGGGCCGCACTAGGTACTGTACTGCTGGGATATAACCCGATGGCCGCAGCGGTGCACTGGCTACTTTCCAGGAGACCTCACTCACACCCACATGGGTGAGCAGCAGCAGCAGTGCAGGGAGGATGAGGACGCCCGGCCGGCACTGGGCTGTTTGGCAGCACAGAGGGGACCGGGATGAGCAGTAGCGGGCAAATCCGACAGTCGGATTTGGCAGCTTATTGAATAGTGCATTGTCTGATCCTTTCCAACAATGCTTGTCGGAAAGGATCCAAATCTTATTGAATATACCCCTAAGCGTTTTACTCTCTCTGCATCCACTATTTGTGGAGCATCGTCCAGCAATAGGATGGGAGTCTGACGGCAGACCTTCAGCCAGTTTCTGACTACCAACTGGGAACCGGACGGAGCCTCCTAGACATCTCTCAGAGCAGCAGACACTACAGAGAGATAATCCACTCCCTGCTGTGCGCATATACCCTTCATTAAGAGATATACAGTATCTGCATTGATAGGAGCAGCCTGCACTATTGACTGCTTGATGTACATGCAATCCAGTGGGACATATTCACCAGTGCATACAGCTTTGTACACCTGTAAGCAGAACCCACAAAGGTCGTGTTATGATAAGCTCAGATGGCTGGTTTGAATATTCCCCACCTCCTGACATACAACTTGTCAGGAGGATTTTTTGACACTAGTACATTGACTTTGCATTTGGAGTCACCATAACTCACCACAGTTAGTTGATGCAGGGAAAGTAAAATACTTAGGCATTTCTACTAACTATAGAGTGGTATTTTATCAACTAGCCATTGGAAAAAGGACTTTCTATATCTCTCACAGTGGCCTACTTGCTCTACGTACAGTGTGTTATTTGCTGTCATGGTAAGTTCTTATTGTATTTATTTTATACTGGTATTAGGCGATCAATATTATGCAAGACTTTATTTAGAGAGCGGACTGGGGGGGAAGCATATTTTTGCACCTGCGGCCACCGCTCACTAGTTCCACAACTATATGGGCTGCTGTCAGTGATGTGCTGCTGTCAGTGAGGCAGTGATGTAATGCTGTCAGTGAGGTGGGGATGTGCTGCTTGTCAGTGAGGCAGGAAAGGGCTGTTGTCAGTGAGGCAGGGATGTGCTGCTTGTCAGTGAGGCAGGGAAGGGCTGTAGTCAGTGAGGCAGGAAAGGGCTGCTGTCAGTGAGGCAGTGATGTGCTGCTGTCAGTGAGGCACAGATGAGCTGCTGTCAGTGAGGTGATGATGTGCTGCTGTCAGTGAGACAGCAATGGGCTGCTGTCAGTGAAGCAGGGATGAGCTGCTGTCAGTGAGGTGAGGATGTGCTGCTGTCAGTGAGGCAGGGAAGGGCTGCTGTAAGTGAGGCAGTGATGTGATCCTGTCAGTGAGGCTGGCATGTGCTGCTGTCAGTGAGGCAGGGATGATCTGCGGTCAGTGAGGTGGGGAAGGGCTGCTGTCAGTGAGGCAGTGATGTGATGCTGACAGTGAGGCAGTGATGTGATGCTGTCAGTGAGGCGGGCATGTGCTGCCGTCAGTGAGGCAGGGAATGGCTGCTGTCAGTGAGGCAGTGATGTGATGCTGTCAGTGAGGCAGGGATGTGCTGCTGTCAGTGAAGCAGGGATTTGATGCTGTCAGTGAAACGGGGATGTGATGCTGTCAGCGAGGCAGGGATGTGATGCTGTCAGCGAGGCAGGGATATGATGCCGTCAGTGAGGCAGGGATGTGATGCTGTCAGCGAGGCAGTGATGTGATGCTGTCAGTGAAGCAGGGATTTGATGCTGTCAGTGAAGCAGGGATGTGATGCTGTCAGTGAAATGGGGATGTGCTGCTGTCAGCGAGGCAGGGATGTGATGCTGTCAGCGAGGCAGGGATGTGATGCTGTCAGTGAGGCAGGGATGTGCTGTCAGTAAGGTAGGGATGTGCTGCTGTCAGCGGGGCAGGGATGTGATGCTGTCAGTGAGGCAGGGATGTTATGCTGTCAGTGAGGCAGGGATGTGATGCTGTCAGCGAGGCAGGGAAGGGCTGCTGTCAGTGAGGCAGGGATGTGATGCTGTCAGTGAGGCAGGGATGTGATGCTGTCAGTGAGGCAGGGATGTGATGCTGTCAGCGAGGCAGGAAAGGGCTGCTGTCAGTGAGGTAGGGATGTGCTGCTGTCAGTGAGGCAGGGATGTGATGCTGTCAGCGAGGCAGGGAAGGGCTGCTGGCAGTGAGGCAGTGATGTGATGCTGTAAGAGAAAAGAGGAGCCAGCACATCCATGGAAAATAGCTTTTATATTAAAATCATCAGGTGCATTTACACATAACATACATATCAAACAGTGCAATAGTCATGAGGAGGCTTAGTAGTAATGAATCGTAGCATTACATGAATAGCAGCATCTTGCATATACCTATCAAAGTTTCAGAGAATAAACCGGCAAACCATCCTCCTGTGGCAGTAGCTCCAAGAGATCTATGGATGGATCCTCAGGAAAGATCTATGGATCTGTCACATGTTTGTGATATGAGGGCTACTGTATCCTGATATAAGAGTACATATCAGACTGGGACTATATTCCAATAACCTTCCTGGGATTTGGATTGGGGGTTTATGGAGTCTACCTAAGGTCTAGTATTACTGAGAGACGGTATGACTGTGCCTGTGGGGAACTTTACATTTTTTTGTTTGATTTTTTTTTAAATATACTGTTTTTAGTTGAAAATGTTTTTCTTTTACATTGACTTACAGTTTATTGGAGATTATCATGGATACAGTCTGCATTGCTAATGGCTGGTGTCTCTACCTTGGTGAAATAAAGGAACCTTCTGATGAACGTCTCCTAGAGATGTGCACTTGAAATTTTTCGGGTTTTGTGTTTTGGTTTTGGGTTCGGTTCCGCGGCCGTGTTTTGGGTTCGACCGAGTTTTGGCAAAACCTCACCGAATTTTTTTTGTCGGATTCGGGTGTTTTTTTCAAAAAACCCTAAAAAACAGCTTAAATCATAGAATTTGGGGGTCATTTTGATCCCAAAGTATTATTAACCGCAAAAACCATAATTTCCACTCATTTTCAGTCTATTCTGAACACCTCACACCTCACAATATTATTTTTAGTCCTAAAATTTGCACCGAGGTCGCTGGATGACTAAGCTAAGCGACCCAAGTGGCCGACACAAACACCTGGCCCATTTAGGAGTGGCACTGCACTGTCACGCAGGATGGCCCTTCCAAAAAACACTCCCCAAACAGCACATGACGCAAAGAAAAAAAGAGGCGCAATGAGGTAGCTGTGTGAGTAAGCTAAGCGACCCTAGTGGCCGACACAAACACCTGGCCCATCTAGGAGTGTCACTGCAGTGTCACGCAGGATGGCCCTTCCAAAAAACACTCCCCAAATAGCACATGACGCAAAGAAAAAAAGAGGCGCAATGAGGTAGCTGTGTGAGTAAGCTAAGCGACCCTAGTGGCCGACACAAACACCTGGCCCATCTAGGAGTGTCACTGCAGTGTCACGCAGGATGGCCCTTCCAAAAAACACTCCCCAAATAGCACATGACGCAAAGAAAAAAAGAGGCGCAATGAGGTAGCTGTGTGAGTAAGCTAAGCGACCCTAGTGGCCGACACAAACACTTGGCCCTTCTAGGAGTGGCACTGCAGTGTCACGCAGGATGGCCCTTCCAAAAAACACTCCCCAAATAGCACATGACGCAAAGAAAAAAAGAGGCGCAATGAGGTAGCTGTGTGAGTAAGCTAAGCGACCCTAGTGGCCGACACAAACACTTGGCCCATCTAGGAGTGGCACTGCAGTGTCACGCAGGATGGCCCTTCCAAAAAACCCTCCCCAAACAGCACATGACGCAAAGAAAAAAAGAGGCGCAATGAGGTAGCTGTGTGAGTAAGATAAGCGACCCTAGTGGCCGACACAAACACCTGGCCCATCTAGGAGTGGCACTGCAGTGTCACGCAGGATGGCCCTTCCAAAAAACACTCCCCAAACAGCCCATGACGCAAAGAAAAAAAGAGGCGCAATGAGGTAGCTGTGTGAGTAAGCTAAGCGACCCTAGTGGCCGACACAAACACCTGTCCCATCTAGGAGTGGCACTGCAGTGTCACGCAGGATGGCCCTTCCAAAAAACACTCCCCAAACAGCACATGACGCAAAGAAAAAAAGAGGCGCAATGAGGTAGCTGTGTGAGTAAGCTAAGCGACCCTAGTGGCCGACACAAACACCTGGCCCATCTAGAAGTGGCACTGCAGTGTCACGCAGGATGGCCCTTCCAAAAAACACTCCCCAAACAGCACATGACGCAAAGAAAAAAAGAGGCGCAATGAGGTAGCTGTGTGAGTAAGCTAAGCGACCCTAGTGGCCGACACAAACACCTGGCCCATCTAGGAGTGGCACTGCAGTGTCACGCAGGATGGCCCTTCCAAAAAACACTCCCCAAACAGCACATGACGCAAAGAAAAAAAGAGGCGCAATGAGGTAGCTGTGTGAGTAAGCTAAGCGACCCTAGTGGCCGACACAAACACCTGGCCCATCTAGGAGTGGCACTGCAGTGTCACGCAGGATGGCCCTTCCAAAAAACACTCCCCAAACAGCACATGACGCAAAGAAAAATGAAAGAAAAAAGAGGTGCAAGATGGAATTGTCCTTGGGCCCTCCCACCCACCCTTATGTTGTATAAACAGGACATGCACACTTTAACCAACCCATCATTTCAGTGACAGGGTCTGCCACACGACTGTGACTGAAATGACGGGTTGGTTTGGACCCCCACCAAAAAAGAAGCAATTAATCTCTCCTTGCACAAACTGGCTCTACAGAGGCAAGATGTCCACCTCATCATCATCCTCCGATATATCACCGTGTACATCCCCCTCCTCACAGATTATCAATTCGTCCCCACTGGAATCCACCATCTCAGCTCCCTGTGTACTTTGTGGAGGCAATTGCTGCTGGTCAATGTCTCCACGGAGGAATTGATTATAATTCATTTTAATGAACATCATCTTCTCCACATTTTCTGGAAGTAACCTCGTACACCGATTGCTGACAAGGTGAGCGGCGGCACTAAACACTCTTTCGGAGTACACACTTGTGGGAGGGCAACTTAGGTAGAATAAAGCCAGTTTGTGCAAGGGCCTCCAAATTGCCTCTTTTTCCTGCCAGTATAAGTACGGACTGTCTGACGTGCCTACTTGGATGCGGTCACTCATATAATCCTCCACCATTCTTTCAATGGGGAGAGAATCATATGCAGTGCCAGTAGACGACATGGCCGTAATCGTTGGCAGGTCCTTCAGTCCGGACCAGATGTCAGCATCAGCAGTCGCTCCAGACTGCCCTGCATCACCGCCAGCGGGTGGGCTCGGAATTCTGAGCCTTTTCCTCGCACCCCCAGTTGCGGGAGAATGTGAAGGAGGAGATGTTGACAGGTCGCGTTCCGCTTGACTTGACAATTTTCTCACCAGCAGGTCTTTGAACCCCAGCAGACTTGTGTCTGCCGGAAAGAGAGATCCAAGGTAGGTTTTAAATCTAGGATCGAGCACGGTGGCCAAAATGTAGTGCTCTGATTTCAACAGATTGACCACCCGTGAATCCTTGTTAAGCGAATTAAGGGCTCCATCCACAAGTCCCACATGCCTAGCAGAATCGCTCTGTGTTAGCTCCTCCTTCAATGTCTCCAGCTTCTTCTGCAAAAGCCTGATGAGGGGAATGACCTGACTCAGGCTGGCAGTGTCTGAACTGACTTCACGTGTGGCAAGTTCAAAGGGCAGCAGAACCTTGCACAACGTTGAAATCATTCTCCACTGCGCTTGAGACAGGTGCATTCCACCTACTATATCGTGCTCAATTGTATAGGCTTGAATGGCCTTTTGCTGCTCCTCCAACCTCTGAAGCATATATAGGGTTGAATTCCACCTCGTTACCACTTCTTGCTTCAGATGATGGCAGGGCAGGTTCAGGCGTTTTTGGTGGTGCTCCAGTCTTCTGTACGTGGTGCCTGTACGCCGAAAGTGTCCCGCAATTCTTCTGGCCACCGACAGCATCTCTTGCACGCCCCTCTCGTTTTTTAAATAATTCTGCACCACCAAATTCAAGGTATGTGCAAAACATGGGACGTGCTGGAATTTGCCCATATTTAATGCACACACAATATTGCTGGCGTTGTCCGATGCCACAAATCCACAGGAGAGTCCAATTGGGGTAAGCCATTCCGCGATGATCTTCCTCAGTTGCCGTAAGAGGTTTTCAGCTGTGTGCGTATTCTGGAAACCGGTGATACAAAGCGTAGCCTGCCTAGGAAAGAGTTGGCGTTTGCGAGATGCTGCTACTGGTGCCGCCGCTGCTGTTCTTGCGGCGGGAGTCCATACATCTACCCAGTGGGCTGTCACAGTCATATAGTCCTGACCCTGCCCTGCTCCACTTGTCCACATGTCCGTGGTTAAGTGGACATTGGGTACAGCTGCATTTTTTAGGACACTGGTGAGTCTTTTTCTGAGGTCTGTGTACATTTTCGGTATCGCCTGCCTAGAGAAATGGAACCTAGATGGTATTTGGTACCGGGGACACAGTACCTCCAACAAGTCTCTAGTTGGCTCTGCAGTAATGATGGATACCGGAACCACGTTTATCACCACCCAGGATGCCAAGGCCTCAGTTATCCGCTTTGCAGCAGGATGACTGCTGTGATATTTCATCTTCCTCGCAAAGGACTGTTTGACAGTCAATTGCTTGGTGGAAGAAGTAAAAGTGGTCTTACGACTTCCCCTCTGGGATGACCATCGACTCCCAGCAGCAACAACAGCAGCGCCAGCAGCAGTAGGCGTTACACGCAAGGATGCATCGGAGGAATCCCAGGCAGGAGAGGACTCGTCAGAATTGCCAGTGACATGGCCTGCAGGACTATTGGCATTCCTGGGGAAGGAGGAAATTGACACTGAGGGAGTTGGTGGGGTGGTTTGCGTGAGCTTGGTTACAAGAGGAAGGGATTTACTGGTCAGTGGACTGCTTCCGCTGTCGCCCAAAGTTTTTGAACTTGTCACTGACTTATGATGAATGCGCTGCAGGTGACGTATAAGGGAGGATGTTCCGAGGTGGTTAACGTCCTTACCCCTACTTATTACAGCTTGACAAAGGCAACACACGGCTTGACAAATGTTGTCCGCATTTCTGTTGAAATACTTCCACACCGAAGAGCTGAATTTTTTGGTATTTTCACCAGGCATGTCAATGGCCATATTCCTCCCATGGACAACAGGTGTCTCCCCGGGTGCCTGACTTAAACAAACCACCTCACCATCAGAATCCTCCTTGTCAATTTCCTCCCCAGCGCCAGCAACACCCATATCCTCCTCATCCTGGTGTACTTCAACACTGACATCTTCAATCTGACTATCAGGAACTGGACTGCGGGTGCTCCTTCCAGCACTTGCAGGGGGCGTGCAAATGGTGGAAGGCGCATGCTCTTCACGTCCAGTGTTGGGAAGGTCAGGCATCGCAACCGACACAATTGGACTCTCCTTGTGGATTTGGGATTTCGAAGAACGCACAGTTCTTTGCTGTGCTTTTGCCAGCTTGAGTCTTTTCATTTTTCTAGCGAGAGGCTGAGTGCTTCCATCCCCATGTGAATCTGAACCACTAGCCATGAACATAGGCCAGGGCCTCAGCCGTTCCTTGCCACTCCGTGTGGTAAATGGCATATTGGCAAGTTTACGCTTCTCCTCCGACAATTTTATTTTAGATTTTTGAGTCCTTTTTTTACTGATCTTTTGTGTTTTGGATTTTACATGCTCTGTACTATGACATTGGGCATCGGCCTTGGCAGACGACGTTGATGGAACTTCATCATCTCGTCCATGACTAGTGGCAGCAGCTTCAGCACGAGGTGGAAGTCGATCTTGATCTTTCCCTATTTTTGGAACCTCAACAGGTAAACAATGGAGATGGATGGATACTAGTATACTTATGGATGGACGAGCGACTGCCGACACAGAGGTAGCTACAGCCGTGGACTACCATACTGTGTCTGCTGCTAATATAGACTGGATGATAATGAGATAAAAATAAAATATATATATATATCACACTAGTACTGCAGCCGGACAGGTATATACATTATGTAATGACGGACCTGCTGGACACTGTCTGTCAGCACTGCAGACTACTAAAGTAAGCTACTAATATCAAGAAGATTGAAAAAAAAACCACGGGTAGGTGGTATACAATTATGGATGGACGAGCGACTGCCGACACAGAGGTAGCTACAGCCGTGGACTACCGTACTGTGTCTGCTGCTAATATAGACTGGATGATAATGAGATAAAAATAAAATATATATATATATATCACACTAGTACTGCAGCCGGACAGGTATATATATTATGTAATGACGGACCTGCTGGACACTGTCTGTCAGCACTGCAGACTCCTAAAGTAAGCTACTAGTATCAAGAAGATAGAAAAAAAAACCACGGGTAGGTGGTATACAATTATGGATGGACGGGCGACTGCCGACACAGGGGTAGCTACAGCCGTGGACTACCGTACTGTGTCTGCTGCTAATATAGACTGGATGATAATGAGATAAAATTAAAATATATATATATATCACACTAGTACTGCAGCCGGACAGGTATATATATTATGTAATGACGGACCTGCTGGACACTGTCTGTCAGCACTGCAGACTCCTAAAGTAAGCTACTAGTATCAAGAAGATAGAAAAAAAAACCACGGGTAGGTGGTATACAATTATGGATGGACGAGCGACTGCCGACACAGGGGTAGCTACAGCCGTGGACTACCGTTCTGTGTCTGCTGCTAATATAGACTGGATGATAATGAGATAAAATTAAAATATATATATATATATCACACTAGTACTGCAGCCGGACAGGTATATATATTATGTAATGACGGACCTGCTGGACACTGTCTGTCAGCACTGCAGACTCCTAAAGTAAGCTACTAGTATCAAGAAGCTAGAAAAAAAAACCACGGGTAGGTGGTATACAATTATGGATGGACGAGCGACTGCCGACACAGAGGTAGCTACAGCCGTGGACTACCGTACTGTGTCTGCTGCTAATATAGACTGGATGATAATGAGATAAAAATAAAATATATATATATATATATATATATATATATCACACTAGTACTGCAGCCGGACAGGTATATATATTATGTAATGACGGACCTGCTGGACACTGTCTGTCAGCACTGCAGACTCCTAAAGTAAGCTACTAGTATCAAGAAGATAGAAAAAAAAAACACGGGTAGGTGGTATACAATTATGGATGGACGAGCGACTGCCGACACAGAGGTAGCTACAGCTGTGGACTACCGTACTGTGTCTGCTGCTAATATAGACTAGAGATGAGCGCCTGAAATTTTTCGGGTTTTGTGTTTTGGTTTTGGGTTCGGTTCCGCGGCCGTGTTTTGGGTTCGAACGCGTTTTGGCAAAACCTCACCGAATTTTTTTTGTCGGATTCGGGTGTGTTTTGGATTCGGGTGTTTTTTTCAAAAAACACTAAAAAACAGCTTAAATCATAGAATTTGGGGGTCATTTTGATCCCAAAGTATTATTAACCTCAAAAACCATAATTTACACTCATTTTCAGTCTATTCTGAATACCTCACACCTCACAATATTATTTTTAGTCCTAAAATTTGCACCGAGGTCGCTGTGTGAGTAAGATAAGCGACCCTAGTGGCCGACACAAACACCGGGCCCATCTAGGAGTGGCACTGCAGTGTCACGCAGGATGTCCCTTCCAAAGAACCCTCCCCAAACAGCACATGACGCAAAGAAAAAAAGAGGCGCAATGAGGTAGCTGTGTGAGTAAGATTAGCGACCCTAGTGGCCGACACAAACACCGGGCCCATCTAGGAGTGGCACTGCAGTGTCACGCAGGATGGCCCTTCCAAAAAACCCTCCCCAAACAGCACATGACGCAAAGAAAAAAAGAGGCGCAATGAGGTAGCTGTGTGAGTAAGATTAGCGACCCTAGTGGCCGACACAAACACCGGGCCCATCTAGGAGTGGCACTGCAGTGTCACGCAGGATGTCCCTTCCAAAAAACCCTCCCCAAACAGCACATGACGCAAAGAAAAAAAGAGGCGCAATGAGGTAGCTGACTGTGTGAGTAAGATAAGCGACCCTAGTTGCCGACACAAACACCGGGCCCATCTAGGAGTGGCACTGCAGTGTCACGCAGGATGTCCCTTCCAAAAAACCCTCCCCAAACAGCACATGACGCAAAGAAAAAAAGAGGCGCAATGAGGTAGCTGACTGTGTAAGTAAGATTAGCGACCCTAGTGGCCGACACAAACACCGGGCCCATTTAGGAGTGGCAATGCAGTGTCACGCAGGATGTCCCTTCCAAAAAACCCTCCCCAATCAGCACATGATGCAAAGAAAAAGAAAAGAAAAAAGAGGTGCAAGATGGAATTGTCCTTGGGCCCTCCCACCCACCCTTATGTTGTATAAACAAAACAGGACATGCACACTTTAACCAACCCATCATTTCAGTGACAGGGTCTGCCACACGACTGTGACTGATATGACGGGTTGGTTTGGACCCCCCCCAAAAAAGAAGCAATTAATCTCTCCTTGCACAAACTGGCTCTACAGAGGCAAGATGTCCACCTCATCATCACCCTCCGATATATCACCGTGTACATCCCCCTCCTCACAGATTATCAATTCGTCCCCACTGGAATCCACCATCTCAGCTCCCTGTGTACTTTGTGGAGGCAATTGCTGCTGGTCAATGTCTCCGCGGAGGAATTGATTATAATTCATTTTAATGAACATCATCTTCTCCACATTTTCTGGATGTAACCTCGTACGCCGATTGCTGACAAGGTGAGCGGCGGCACTAAACACTCTTTCGGAGTACACACTTGTGGGAGGGCAACTTAGGTAGAATAAAGCCAGTTTGTGCAAGGGCCTCCAAATTGCCTCTTTTTCCTGCCAGTATAAGTACGGACTGTGTGACGTGCCTACTTGGATGCGGTCACTCATATAATCCTCCACCATTCTATCAATGTTGAGAGAATCATATGCAGTGACAGTAGACGACATGTCCGTAATCGTTGTCAGGTCCTTCAGTCCGGACCAGATGTCAGCATCAGCAGTCGCTCCAGACTGCCCTGCATCACCGCCAGCGGGTGGGCCCGGAATTCTGAGCCTTTTCCTCGCACCCCCAGTTGCGGGAGAATGTGAAGGAGGAGATGTTGACAGGTCGCGTTCCGCTTGACTTGACAATTTTGTCACCAGCAGGTCTTTCAACCCCAGCAGACTTGTGTCTGCCGGAAAGAGAGATCCAAGGTAGGCTTTAAATCTAGGATCGAGCACGGTGGCCAAAATGTAGTGCTCTGATTTCAACAGATTGACCACCCGTGAATCCTTGTTAAGCGAATTAAGGGCTCCATCCACAAGTCCCACATGCCTAGCGGAATCGCTCCGTGTTAGCTCCTCCTTCAATGTCTCCAGCTTCTTCTGCAAAAGCCTGATGAGGGGAATGACCTGACTCAGGCTGGTAGTGTCTGAACTGACTTCACGTGTGGCAAGTTCAAAGGGCATCAGAACCTTGCACAACGTTGAAATCATTCTCCACTGCGCTTGAGACAGGTGCATTCCACCTACTATATCGTGCTCAATTGTATAGGCTTGAATGGCCTTTTGCTGCTCCTCCAACCTCTGAAGCATATAGAGGGTTGAATTCCACCTCGTTACCACTTCTTGCTTCAGATGATGGCAGGGCAGGTTCAGTAGTTTTTGGTGGTGCTCCAGTCTTCTGTACGTGGTGCCTGTACGCCGAAAGTGTCCCGCAATTCTTCTGGCCACCGACAGCATCTCTTGCACGCCCCTGTCGTTTTTTAAAAAATTCTGCACCACCAAATTCAAGGTATGTGCAAAACATGGGACGTGCTGGAATTTGCCCATATTTAATGCACACACAATATTGCTGGCGTTGTCCGATGCCACAAATCCACAGGAGAGTCCAATTGGGGTAAGCCATTCCGCGATGATCTTCCTCAGTTGCCGTAAGAGGTTTTCAGCTGTGTGTGTATTCTGGAAAGCGGTGATACAAAGCGTAGCCTGCCTAGGAAAGAGTTGGCGTTTGCGAGATGCTGCTACTGGTGCCGCCGCTGCTGTTCTTGCGGCGGGAGTCCATACATCTACCCAGTGGGCTGTCACAGTCATATAGTCCTGACCCTGCCCTGCTCCACTTGTCCACATGTCCGTGGTTAAGTGGACATTGGGTACAACTGCATTTTTTAGGACACTGGTGAGTCTTTTTCTGACGTCCGTGTACATTCTCGGTATCGCCTGCCTAGAGAAGTGGAACCTAGATGGTATTTGGTAACGGGGGCACACTGCCTCAATAAATTGTCTAGTTCCCTGTGAACTAACGGCGGATACCGGACGCACGTCTAACACCAACATAGTTGTCAAGGCCTCAGTTATCCGCTTTGCAGCAGGATGACTGCTGTGATATTTCATCTTCCTCGCAAAGGACTGTTGAACAGTCAATTGCTTACTGGAAGTAGTACAAGTGGGCTTACGACTTCCCCTCTGGGATGACCATCGACTCCCAGCAGCAACAACAGCAGCGCCAGCAGCAGTAGGCGTTACACGCAAGGATGCATCGGAGGAATCCCAGGCAGGAGAGGACTCGTCAGAATTGCCAGTGACATGGCCTGCAGGACTATTGGCATTCCTGGGGAAGGAGGAAATTGACACTGAGGGAGTTGGTGGGGTGGTTTGCGTGAGCTTGGTTACAAGAGGAAGGGATTTACTGGTCAGTGGACTGCTTCCGCTGTCACCCAAAGTTTTTGAACTTGTCACTGACTTATTATGAATGCGCTGCAGGTGACGTATAAGGGAGGATGTTCCGAGGTGGTTAACGTCCTTACCCCTACTTATTACAGCTTGACAAAGGGAACACACGGCTTGACACCTGTTGTCCGCATTTCTGGTGAAATACCTCCACACCGAAGAGCTGATTTTTTTGGTATTTTCACCTGACATGTCAACGGCCATATTCCTCCCACGGACAACAGGTGTCTCCCCGGGTGCCTGACTTAAACAAACCACCTCACCATCAGAATCCTCCTGGTCAATTTCCTCCCCAGCGCCAGCAACACCCATATCCTCCTCATCCTGGTGTACTTCAACACTGACATCTTCAATCTGACTATCAGGAACTGGACTGCGGGTGCTCCTTCCAGCACTTGCAGGGGGCGTGCAAATGGTGGAAGGCGCATGCTCTTCACGTCCAGTGTTGGGAAGGTCAGGCATCGCAACCGACACAATTGGACTCTCCTTGTGGATTTGGGATTTCGAAGAATGCACAGTTCTTTGCTGTGCTGCTTTTGCCAGCTTGAGTCTTTTCATTTTTCTAGCGAGAGGCTGAGTGCTTCCATCCTCATGTGAAGCTGAACCACTAGCCATGAACATAGGCCAGGGCCTCAGCCGTTCCTTGCCACTCCGTGTCGTAAATGGCATATTGGCAAGTTTACGCTTCTCCTCCGACAATTTTATTTTAGGTTTTGGAGTCCTTTTTTTTCTGATATTTGGTGTTTTGGATTTGACATGCTCTGTACTATGACATTGGGCATCGGCCTTGGCAGACGACGTTGCTGGCATTTCATCGTCTCGGCCATGACTAGTGGCAGCAGCTTCAGCACGAGGTGGAAGTGGATCTTGATCTTTCCCTAATTTTGGTACCTCAACATTTTTGTTCTCCATATTTTAACAGGCACAACTAAAAGGCACCTCAGGTAAACAATGGAGATGGATACTAGTATACAATTATGGACTGCCTGCCGAGTGCAGACACAGAGGTAGCCACAGCCGTGAACTACCGTACTGTACTGTGTCTGCTGCTAATATAGACTGGTTGATAAAGAGATGTCTATGTAACTATGTATGTATAAAGAAGAAAGAAAAAAAAACCACGGTTAGGTGGTATACAATTATGGACGGACTGCCTGCCGAGTGCAGACACAGAGGTAGCCACAGCCGTGAACTACCGTACTGTACTGTGTCTGCTGCTAATAATATAGACTGGTTGATAAAGAGATGTCGTAGTAGTATGTATGTATAAAGAAGAAAGAAAATAAAAACCACGGTTAGGTGGTATACAATTATGGACGGACTGCCTGCCGAGTGCAGACACAGAGGTAGCCACAGCCGTGAACTACCGTACTGTACTGTGTCTGCTGCTAATATAGACTGGTTGATAAAGAGATGTCTATGTAACTATGTATGTATAAAGAAGAAAGAAAAAAAAACCACGGTTAGGTGGTATACAATTATGGACGGACTGCCTGCCGAGTGCAGACACAGAGGTAGCCACAGCCGTGAACTACCGTACTGTACTGTGTCTGCTGCTAATATAGACTGGTTGATAAAGAGATGTCTATGTAACTATGTATGTATAAAGAAGAAAGAAAAAGAAACCACGGTTAGGTGGTATACAATTATGGACGGACTGCCTGCTGAGTGCAGACACAGAGGTAGCCACAGCCGTGAACTACCGTACTGTACTGTGTCTGCTGCTAATATAGACTGGTTGATAAAGAGATGTCTATGTAACTATGTATGTATAAAGAAGAAAGAAAAAAAAACCACGGTTAGGTGGTATACAATTATGGATGGACGAGCGACTGCCGACACAGAGGTAGCTACAGCTGTGGACTACCGTACTGTGTCTGCTGCTAATATAGACTAGAGATGAGCGCCTGAAATTTTTCGGGTTTTGTGTTTTGGTTTTGGGTTCGGTTCCGCGGCCGTGTTTTGGGTTCGAACGCGTTTTGGCAAAACCTCACCGAATTTTTTTTGTCGGATTCGGGTGTGTTTTGGATTCGGGTGTTTTTTTCAAAAAACACTAAAAAACAGCTTAAATCATAGAATTTGGGGGTCATTTTGATCCCAAAGTATTATTAACCTCAAAAACCATAATTTACACTCATTTTCAGTCTATTCTGAATACCTCACACCTCACAATATTATTTTTAGTCCTAAAATTTGCACCGAGGTCGCTGTGTGAGTAAGATAAGCGACCCTAGTGGCCGACACAAACACCGGGCCCATCTAGGAGTGGCACTGCAGTGTCACGCAGGATGTCCCTTCCAAAAAACCCTCCCCAAACAGCACATGACGCAAAGAAAAAAAGAGGCGCAATGAGGTAGCTGTGTGAGTAAGATTAGCGACCCTAGTGGCCGACACAAACACCGGGCCCATCTAGGAGTGGCACTGCAGTGTCACGCAGGATGGCCCTTCCAAAAAACCCTCCCCAAACAGCACATGACGCAAAGAAAAAAAGAGGCGCAATGAGGTAGCTGTGTGAGTAAGATTAGCGACCCTAGTGGCCGACACAAACACCGGGCCCATCTAGGAGTGGCACTGCAGTGTCACGCAGGATGTCCCTTCCAAAAAACCCTCCCCAAACAGCACATGACGCAAAGAAAAAAAGAGGCGCAATGAGGTAGCTGACTGTGTGAGTAAGATAAGCGACCCTAGTGGCCGACACAAACACCGGGCCCATCTAGGAGTGGCACTGCAGTGTCACGCAGGATGTCCCTTCCAAAAAACCCTCCCCAAACAGCACATGACGCAAAGAAAAAAAGAGGCGCAATGAGGTAGCTGACTGTGTGAGTAAGATTAGCGACCCTAGTGGCCGACACAAACACCGGGCCCATTTAGGAGTGGCACTGCAGTGTCACGCAGGATGTCCCTTCCAAAAAACCCTCCCCAATCAGCACATGATGCAAAGAAAAAGAAAAGAAAAAAGAGGTGCAAGATGGAATTGTCCTTGGGCCCTCCCACCCACCCTTATGTTGTATAAACAAAACAGGACATGCACACTTTAACCAACCCATCATTTCAGTGACAGGGTCTGCCACACGACTGTGACTGATATGACGGGTTGGTTTGGACCCCCCCCAAAAAAGAAGCAATTAATCTCTCCTTGCACAAACTGGCTCTACAGAGGCAAGATGTCCACCTCATCATCACCCTCCGATATATCACCGTGTACATCCCCCTCCTCACAGATTATCAATTCGTCCCCACTGGAATCCACCATCTCAGCTCCCTGTGTACTTTGTGGAGGCAATTGCTGCTGGTCAATGTCTCCGCGGAGGAATTGATTATAATTCATTTTAATGAACATCATCTTCTCCACATTTTCTGGATGTAACCTCGTACGCCGATTGCTGACAAGGTGAGCGGCGGCACTAAACACTCTTTCGGAGTACACACTTGTGGGAGGGCAACTTAGGTAGAATAAAGCCAGTTTGTGCAAGGGCCTCCAAATTGCCTCTTTTTCCTGCCAGTATAAGTACGGACTGTGTGACGTGCCTACTTGGATGCGGTCACTCATATAATCCTCCACCATTCTATCAATGTTGAGAGAATCATATGCAGTGACAGTAGACGACATGTCCGTAATCGTTGTCAGGTCCTTCAGTCCGGACCAGATGTCAGCATCAGCAGTCGCTCCAGACTGCCCTGCATCACCGCCAGCGGGTGGGCTCGGAATTCTGAGCCTTTTCCTCGCACCCCCAGTTGCGGGAGAATGTGAAGGAGGAGATGTTGACAGGTCGCGTTCCGCTTGACTTGACAATTTTGTCACCAGCAGGTCTTTCAACCCCAGCAGACTTGTGTCTGCCGGAAAGAGAGATCCAAGGTAGGCTTTAAATCTAGGATCGAGCACGGTGGCCAAAATGTAGTGCTCTGATTTCAACAGATTGACCACCCGTGAATCCTTGTTAAGCGAATTAAGGGCTCCATCCACAAGTCCCACATGCCTAGCGGAATCGCTCCGTGTTAGCTCCTCCTTCAATGTCTCCAGCTTCTTCTGCAAAAGCCTGATGAGGGGAATGACCTGACTCAGGCTGGCAGTGTCTGAACTGACTTCACGTGTGGCAAGTTCAAAGGGCAGCAGAACCTTGCACAACGTTGAAATCATTCTCCACTGCGCTTGAGACAGGTGCATTCCACCTACTATATCGTGCTCAATTGTATAGGCTTGAATGGCCTTTTGCTGCTCCTCCAACCTCTGAAGCATATAGAGGGTTGAATTCCACCTCGTTACCACTTCTTGCTTCAGATGATGGCAGGGCAGGTTCAGTAGTTTTTGGTGGTGCTCCAGTCTTCTGTACGTGGTGCCTGTACGCCGAAAGTGTCCCGCAATTCTTCTGGCCACCGACAGCATCTCTTGCACGCCCCTGTCGTTTTTAAAAAAATTCTGCACCACCAAATTCAAGGTATGTGCAAAACATGGGACGTGCTGGAATTTGCCCATATTTAATGCACACACAATATTGCTGGCGTTGTCCGATGCCACAAATCCACAGGAGAGTCCAATTGGGGTAAGCCATTCCGCGATGATCTTCCTCAGTTGCCGTAAGAGGTTTTCAGCTGTGTGCGTATTCTGGAAAGCGGTGATACAAAGCGTAGCCTGCCTAGGAAAGAGTTGGCGTTTGCGAGATGCTGCTACTGGTGCCGCCGCTGCTGTTCTTGCGGCGGGAGTCCAGACATCTACCCAGTGGGCTGTCACAGTCATATAGTCCTGACCCTGCCCTGCTCCACTTGTCCACATGTCCGTGGTTAAGTGGACATTGGGTACAACTGCATTTTTTAGGACACTGGTGAGTCTTTTTCTGACGTCCGTGTACATTCTCGGTATCGCCTGCCTAGAGAAGTGGAACCTAGATGGTATTTGGTAACGGGGGCACACTGCCTCAATAAATTGTCTAGTTCCCTGTGAACTAACGGCGGATACCGGACGCACGTCTAACACCAACATAGTTGTCAAGGCCTCAGTTATCCGCTTTGCAGCAGGATGACTGCTGTGATATTTCATCTTCCTCGCAAAGGACTGTTGAACAGTCAATTGCTTACTGGAAGTAGTACAAGTGGGCTTACGACTTCCCCTCTGGGATGACCATCGACTCCCAGCAGCAACAACAGCAGCGCCAGCAGCAGTAGGCGTTACACGCAAGGATGCATCGGATGAATCCCAGGCAGGAGAGGAATCGTCAGAATTGCCAGTGACATGGCCTGCAGGACTATTGGCATTCCTGGGGAAGGAGGAAATTGACACTGAGGGAGTTGGTGGGGTGGTTTGCGTGAGCTTGGTTACAAGAGGAAGGGATTTACTGGTCAGTGGACTGCTTCCGCTGTCACCAAAAGTTTTTGAACTTGTCACTGACTTATTATGAATGCGCTGCAGGTGACGTATAAGGGAGGATGTTCCGAGGTGGTTAACGTCCTTACCCCTACTTATTACAACTTGACAAAGGGAACACACGGCTTGACACCTGTTGTCCGCATTTCTGGTGAAATACCTCCACACCGAAGAGCTGATTTTTTTGGTATTTTCACCTGGCATGTCAACGGCCATATTCCTCCCACGGACAACAGGTGTCTCCCCGGGTGCCTGACTTAAACAAACCACCTCACCATCAGAATCCTCCTGGTCAATTTCCTCCCCAGCGCCAGCAACACCCATATCCTCCTCATCCTGGTGTACTTCAACACTGACATCTTCAATCTGACTATCAGGAACTGGACTGCGGGTGCTCCTTCCAGCACTTGCAGGGGGCGTGCAAATGGTGGAAGGCGCATGCTCTTCACGTCCAGTGTTGGGAAGGTCAGGCATCGCAACCGACACAATTGGACTCTCCTTGTGGATTTGGGATTTCGAAGAATGCACAGTTCTTTGCTGTGCTGCTTTTGCCAGCTTGAGTCTTTTCATTTTTCTAGCGAGAGGCTGAGTGCTTCCATCCTCATGTGAAGCTGAACCACTAGCCATGAACATAGGCCAGGGCCTCAGCCGTTCCTTGCCACTCCGTGTCGTAAATGGCATATTGGCAAGTTTACGCTTCTCCTCCGACAATTTTATTTTAGGTTTTGGAGTCCTTTTTTTTCTGATATTTGGTGTTTTGGATTTGACATGCTCTGTACTATGACATTGGGCATCGGCCTTGGCAGACGACGTTGCTGGCATTTCATCGTCTCGGCCATGACTAGTGGCAGCAGCTTCAGCACGAGGTGGAAGTGGATCTTGATCTTTCCCTAATTTTGGAACCTCAACATTTTTGTTCTCCATATTTTAATAGGCACAACTAAAAGGCACCTCAGGTAAACAATGGAGATGGATACTAGTATACAATTATGGACTGCCTGCCGAGTGCAGACACAGAGGTAGCCACAGCCGTGAACTACCGTACTGTACTGTGTCTGCTGCTAATATAGACTGGTTGATAAAGAGATGTCTATGTAACTATGTATGTATAAAGAAGAAAGAAAAAAAAACCATGGTTAGGTGGTATACAATTATGGACGGACTGCCTGCCGAGTGCAGACACAGAGGTAGCCACAGCCGTGAACTACCGTACTGTACTGTGTCTGCTGCTAATAATATAGACTGGTTGATAAAGAGATGTCGTAGTAGTATGTATGTATAAAGAAGAAAGAAAAAAAAACCACGGTTAGGTGGTATACAATTATGGACGGACTGCCTGCCGAGTGCAGACACAGAGGTAGCCACAGCCGTGAACTACCGTACTGTACTGTGTCTGCTGCTAATATAGACTGGTTGATAAAGAGATGTCTATGTAACTATGTATGTATAAAGAAGAAAGAAAAAAAAACCACGGTTAGGTGGTATACAATTATGGACGGACTGCCTGCCGAGTGCAGACACAGAGGTAGCCACAGCCGTGAACTACCGTACTGTACTGTGTCTGCTGCTAATATAGACTGGTTGATAAAGAGATGTCTATGTAACTATGTATGTATAAAGAAGAAAGAAAAAGAAACCACGGTTAGGTGGTATACAATTATGGACGGACTGCCTGCCGAGTGCAGACACAGAGGTAGCCACAGCCGTGAACTACCGTACTGTACTGTGTCTGCTGCTAATATAGACTGGTTGATAAAGAGATGTCTATGTAACTATGTATGTATAAAGAAGAAAGAAAAAAAAACCACGGTTAGGTGGTATACAATTATGGATGGACGAGCGACTGCCGACACAGAGGTAGCTACAGCTGTGGACTACCGTACTGTGTCTGCTGCTAATATAGACTAGAGATGAGCGCCTGAAATTTTTCGGGTTTTGTGTTTTGGTTTTGGGTTCGGTTCCGCGGCCGTGTTTTGGGTTCGAACGCGTTTTGGCAAAACCTCACCAAATTTTTTTTGTCGGATTCGGGTGTGTTTTGGATTCGGGTGTTTTTTTCAAAAAACACTAAAAAACAGCTTAAATCATAGAATTTGGGGGTCATTTTGATCCCAAAGTATTATTAACCTCAAAAACCATAATTTACACTAATTTTCAGTCTATTCTGAATACCTCACACCTCACAATATTATTTTTAGTCCTAAAATTTGCACCGAGGTCGCTGTGTGAGTAGGATAAGCGACCCTAGTGGCCGACACAAACACCGGGCCCATCTAGGAGTGGCACTGCAGTGTCACGCAGGATGTCCCTTCCAAAAAACCCTCCCCAAACAGCACATGACGCAAAGAAAAAAAGAGGCGCAATGAGGTAGCTGACTGTGTGAGTAAGATTAGCGACCCTAGTGGCCGACACAAACACCGGGCCCATCTAGGAGTGGCACTGCAGTGTCACGCAGGATGGCCCTTCCAAAAAACCCTCCCCAAACAGCACATGACGCAAAGAAAAAAAGAGGCGCAATGAGGTAGCTGTGTGAGTAAGATTAGCGACCCTAGTGGCCGACACAAACACCGGGCCCATCTAGGAGTGGCACTGCAGTGTCACGCAGGATGTCCCTTCCAAAAAACCCTCCCCAAACAGCACATGACGCAAAGAAAAAAAGAGGCGCAATGAGGTAGCTGACTGTGTGAGTAAGATAAGCGACCCTAGTGGCCGACACAAACACCGGGCCCATCTAGGAGTGGCACTGCAGTGTCACGCAGGATGTCCCTTCCAAAAAACCCTCCCCAAACAGCACATGACGCAAAGAAAAAAAGAGGCGCAATGAGGTAGCTGACTGTGTGAGTAAGATTAGCGACCCTAGTGGCCGACACAAACACCGGGCCCATTTAGGAGTGGCACTGCAGTGTCACGCAGGATGTCCCTTCCAAAAAACCCTCCCCAATCAGCACATGATGCAAAGAAAAAGAAAAGAAAAAAGAGGTGCAAGATGGAATTGTCCTTGGGCCCTCCCACCCACCCTTATGTTGTATAAACAAAACAGGACATGCACACTTTAACCAACCCATCATTTCAGTGACAGGGTCTGCCACACGACTGTGACTGATATGACGGGTTGGTTTGGACCCCCCCAAAAAAAGAAGCAATTAATCTCTCCTTGCACAAACTGGCTCTACAGAGGCAAGATGTCCACCTCATCATCACCCTCCGATATATCACCGTGTACATCCCCCTCCTCACAGATTATCAATTCGTCCCCACTGGAATCCACCATCTCAGCTCCCTGTGTACTTTGTGGAGGCAATTGCTGCTGGTCAATGTCTCCGCGGAGGAATTGATTATAATTCATTTTAATGAACATCATCTTCTCCACATTTTCTGGATGTAACCTCGTACGCCGATTGCTGACAAGGTGAGCGGCGGCACTAAACACTCTTTCGGAGTACACACTTGTGGGAGGGCAACTTAGGTAGAATAAAGCCAGTTTGTGCAAGGGCCTCCAAATTGCCTCTTTTTCCTGCCAGTATAAGTACGGACTGTGTGACGTGCCTACTTGGATGCGGTCACTCATATAATCCTCCACCATTCTATCAATGTTGAGAGAATCATATGCAGTGACAGTAGACGACATGTCCGTAATCGTTGTCAGGTCCTTCAGTCCGGACCAGATGTCAGCATCAGCAGTCGCTCCAGACTGCCCTGCATCACCGCCAGCGGGTGGGCTCGGAATTCTGAGCCTTTTCCTCGCACCCCCAGTTGCGGGAGAATGTGAAGGAGGAGATGTTGACAGGTCGCGTTCCGCTTGACTTGACAATTTTGTCACCAGCAGGTCTTTCAACCCCAGCAGACTTGTGTCTGCCGGAAAGAGAGATCCAAGGTAGGCTTTAAATCTAGGATCGAGCACGGTGGCCAAAATGTAGTGCTCTGATTTCAACAGATTGACCACCCGTGAATCCTTGTTAAGCGAATTAAGGGCTCCATCCACAAGTCCCACATGCCTAGCGGAATCGCTCCGTGTTAGCTCCTCCTTCAATGTCTCCAGCTTCTTCTGCAAAAGCCTGATGAGGGGAATGACCTGACTCAGGCTGGCAGTGTCTGAACTGACTTCACGTGTGGCAAGTTCAAAGGGCATCAGAACCTTGCACAACGTTGAAATCATTCTCCACTGCGCTTGAGACAGGTGCATTCCACCTACTATATCGTGCTCAATTGTATAGGCTTGAATGGCCTTTTGCTGCTCCTCCAACCTCTGAAGCATATAGAGGGTTGAATTCCACCTCGTTACCACTTCTTGCTTCAGATGATGGCAGGGCAGGTTCAGTAGTTTTTGGTGGTGCTCCAGTCTTCTGTACGTGGTGCCTGTACGCCGAAAGTGTCCCGCAATTCTTCTGGCCACCGACAGCATCTCTTGCACGCCCCTGTCGTTTTTTAAAAAATTCTGCACCACCAAATTCAAGGTATGTGCAAAACATGGGACGTGCTGGAATTTGCCCATATTTAATGCACACACAATATTGCTGGCGTTGTCCGATGCCACAAATCCACAGGAGAGTCCAATTGGGGTAAGCCATTCCGCGATGATCTTCCTCAGTTGCCGTAAGAGGTTTTCAGCTGTGTGCGTATTCTGGAAAGCGGTGATACAAAGCGTAGCCTGCCTAGGAAAGAGTTGGCGTTTGCGAGATGCTGCTACTGGTGCCGCCGCTGCTGTTCTTGCGGCGGGAGTCCATACATCTACCCAGTGGGCTGTCACAGTCATATAGTCCTGACCCTGCCCTGCTCCACTTGTCCACATGTCCGTGGTTAAGTGGACATTGGGTACAACTGCATTTTTTAGGACACTGGTGAGTCTTTTTCTGACGTCCGTGTACATTCTCGGTATCGCCTGCCTAGAGAAGTGGAACCTAGATGGTATTTGGTAACGGGGGCACACTGCCTCAATAAATTGTCTAGTTCCCTGTGAACTAACGGCGGATACCGGACGCACGTCTAACACCAACATAGTTGTCAAGGCCTCAGTTATCCGCTTTGCAGCAGGATGACTGCTGTGATATTTCATCTTCCTCGCAAAGGACTGTTGAACAGTCAATTGCTTACTGGAAGTAGTACAAGTGGGCTTACGACTTCCCCTCTGGGATGACCATCGACTCCCAGCAGCAACAACAGCAGCGCCAGCAGCAGTAGGCGTTACACGCAAGGATGCATCGGATGAATCCCAGGCAGGAGAGGAATCGTCAGAATTGCCAGTGACATGGCCTGCAGGACTATTGGCATTCCTGGGGAAGGAGGAAATTGACACTGAGGGAGTTGGTGGGGTGGTTTGCGTGAGCTTGGTTACAAGAGGAAGGGATTTACTGGTCAGTGGACTGCTTCCGCTGTCACCCAAAGTTTTTGAACTTGTCACTGACTTATTATGAATGCGCTGCAGGTGACGTATAAGGGAGGATGTTCCGAGGTGGTTAACGTCCTTACCCCTACTTATTACAGCTTGACAAAGGGAACACATGGCTTGACACCTGTTGTCCGCATTTCTGGTGAAATACCTCCACACCGAAGAGCTGATTTTTTTGGTATTTTCACCTGGCATGTCAACGGCCATATTCCTCCCACGGACAACAGGTGTCTCCCCGGGTGCCTGACTTAAACAAACCACCTCACCATCAGAATCCTCCTGGTCAATTTCCTCCCCAGCGCCAGCAACACCCATATCCTCCTCATCCTGGTGTACTTCAACACTGACATCTTCAATCTGACTATCAGGAACTGGACTGCGGGTGCTCCTTCCAGCACTTGCAGGGGGCGTGCAAATGGTGGAAGGCGCATGCTCTTCACGTCCAGTGTTGGGAAGGTCAGGCATCGCAACCGACACAATTGGACTCTCCTTGTGGATTTGGGATTTCGAAGAATGCACAGTTCTTTGCTGTGCTGCTTTTGCCAGCTTGAGTCTTTTCATTTTTCTAGCGAGAGGCTGAGTGCTTCCATCCTCATGTGAAGCTGAACCACTAGCCATGAACATAGGCCAGGGCCTCAGCCGTTCCTTGCCACTCCGTGTCGTAAATGGCATATTGGCAAGTTTACGCTTCTCCTCCGACAATTTTATTTTAGGTTTTGGAGTCCTTTTTTTTCTGATATTTGGTGTTTTGGATTTGACATGCTCTGTACTATGACATTGGGCATCGGCCTTGGCAGACGACGTTGCTGGCATTTCATCGTCTCGGCCATGACTAGTGGCAGCAGCTTCAGCACGAGGTGGAAGTGGATCTTGATCTTTCCCTAATTTTGGAACCTCAACATTTTTGTTCTCCATATTTTAATAGGCACAACTAAAAGGCACCTCAGGTAAACAATGGAGATGGATACTAGTATACAATTATGGACTGCCTGCCGAGTGCAGACACAGAGGTAGCCACAGCCGTGAACTACCGTACTGTACTGTGTCTGCTGCTAATATAGACTGGTTGATAAAGAGATGTCTATGTAACTATGTATGTATAAAGAAGAAAGAAAAAAAAACCACTGTTAGGTGGTATACAATTATGGACGGACTGCCTGCCGAGTGCAGACACAGAGGTAGCCACAGCCGTGAACTACCGTACTGTACTGTGTCTGCTGCTAATAATATAGACTGGTTGATAAAGAGATGTCGTAGTAGTATGTATGTATAAAGAAGAAAGAAAAAAAACCACGGTTAGGTGGTATACAATTATGGACGGACTGCCTGCCGAGTGCAGACACAGAGGTAGCCACAGCCGTGAACTACCGTACTGTACTGTGTCTGCTGCTAATATAGACTGGTTGATAAAGAGATGTCTATGTAACTATGTATGTATAAAGAAGAAAGAAAAAAAAACCACGGTTAGGTGGTATACAATTATGGACGGACTGCCTGCCGAGTGCAGACACAGAGGTAGCCACAGCCGTGAACTACCGTACTGTACTGTGTCTGCTGCTAATATAGACTGGTTGATAAAGAGATGTCTATGTAACTATGTATGTATAAAGAAGAAAGAAAAAGAAACCACGGTTAGGTGGTATACAATTATGGACGGACTGCCTGCCGAGTGCAGACACAGAGGTAGCCACAGCCGTGAACTACCGTACTGTACTGTGTCTGCTGCTAATATAGACTGGTTGATAAAGAGATGTCTATGTAACTATGTATGTATAAAGAAGAAAGAAAAAAAAACCACGGTTAGGTGGTATACAATTATGGACGGACTGCCTGCCGAGTGCAGACACAGAGGTAGCCACAGCCGTGAACTACCGTACTGTGTCTGCTGCGACTGGATGATAAATGATATAAAAAATATATATATATCACTACTGCAGCCGGACAGGTATATATTATATATTATATAATGACGGACCTGCTGGACACTGTCTGTCAGCAGAATGAGTTTTATTTTTATAGAATAAAAAAAACAACAACACACAAGTGAAGTCACACGACGAGTGTTTAACTTTTTCAGGCAATCACAATATAAGTATACTACTAACTATACTGGTGGTCAGTGTGGTCAGGTCACTGGTCAGTCACACTGGCAGTGGCACTCCTGCAGCAAAAGTGTGCACTGTTTAATTTTAATATAATATTATGTACTCCTGGCTCCTGCTATAACCTATAACTGGCACTGCAGTGCTCCCCAGTCTCCCCCACAATTATAAGCTGTGTGAGCTGAGCAGTCAGACAGATATATAATATATATAGATGATGCAGCACACTGGGCTGAGCCTGAGCAGTGCACACAGATATGGTATGTGACTGAGTCACTGTGTGTATCGCTTTTTTCAGGCAGAGAACGGATATATTAAATAAACTGCACTGTCTGGTGGTCACTCACTATATAATATTATGTACTCCTGGCTCCTGCTATAACCTATAACTGGCACTGCAGTGCTCCCCAGTCTCCCCCACAATTATAAGCTGTGTGAGCTGAGCAGTCAGACAGATATATAATATATATAGATGATGCAGCACACTGGGCTGAGCCTGAGCAGTGCACACAGATATGGTATGTGACTGAGTCACTGTGTGTATCGCTTTTTTCAGGCAGAGAACGGATATATTAAATAAACTGCACTGTCTGGTGGTCACTCACTAGTAAACTCTCTGCACTCTCTACACTTCTACAGTACTCCTCCTAGTCCTAAGCTCCAGTAAATCTCTCTCTCTTATAATCTAAATGGAGAGGACGCCAGCCACGTCCTCTCACTATCAATCTCAATGCACGTGTGAAAATGGCGGCGACGCGCGGCTCCTTATATAGAATCCGAGTCTCGCGAGAATCCGACAGCGTCATGATGACGTTCGGGCGCGCTCGGGTTAACCGAGCAAGGCGGGAGGATCCGAGTCTGCTCGGACCCGTGAAAAAAAACATGAAGTTCGGGCGGGTTCGGATTCAGAGAAACCGAACCCGCTCATCTCTAATATAGACTGGATGATAATGAGATAAAATTAAAATATATATATATATCACACTAGTACTGCAGCCGGACAGGTATATATTATGTAATGACGGACCTGCAGGACAGTGGACACTGTCTGCAGAATGCGTTTATAAAAACACCACACGACGAGTGTTTAACTTTTTCAGGCAGACAATCACAATATACTGGTGGTCAGCAGACAATCACAATATACTGGTGGTCAGTGGTCACTGGTCAGTCACACTGGCAGTGGCACTCTGGCAGCAAAAGTGTGCACTGTACTTAAAATATGTACTCCTGCTATAACTGCTCCCCAGTCTCCCCCACAATTAAGCTGTGTGAGCAATGAGCACTCAGCACAGTCAGATAATGATATACAGTATTACATATGATGCAGCACACTGGGCTGAGCACAGATATGGTATGTGACTGTGTCACACTGTGTATCGTTTTTTTTTCAGGCAGAGAACGGATTAATTAAACTGGTGGTGGTCACTGGTCACTGGTCACACTATCAGCAAGTAGTACTCCGTCCTAAGCAGACAATCACAATATACTGGTGGTCAGTGGTCAGTCACACTGGCAGTGTGGCACTCTGGCAGCAAAAGTGTGCACTGTACTTAAAATATATTATTTATGTACTCCTGCTCTAACTGCTCCCCAGTCTCCCCCACAATTAAGCTGTGTGAGCAGTGAGCACTCAGCACAGTCAGATATACAGTATTACATATGATGATGCAGCACACTGAGGCTGAGCACAGATATGGTATGTGACTGTGTCACACTGTGTATCGTTTTTTTTCAGGCAGAGAACGGATTAATTAAACTGGTGGTCAATGGTCACACTATCAGCAAGTAGTAGTACTCCAGTCCTAATATGCTCCCCAAAATTAGTAAATACTAAATAGTGTCTCTAACTCTCTACTCTCTTCTCTATAAACGGAGAGGACGCCAGCCACGTCCTCTCCCTATCAATCTCAATGCACGTGTCAAAATGGCGGCGACGCGCGGCTCCTTATATAGAATCCAAGTCTCGCGATAGAATCCGAGCCTCGCGAGAATCCGACAGCGGGATGATGACGTTCGGGCGCGCTCGGGTTAGCCGAGCAAGGCGGGAAGGTTCGAACCTGCCTCGGACCCGTGTAAAAAGGCTGAAGTTCGGGGGTGTTCGGATTCCAAAGAACCGAACCCGCTCATCACTAGTCTCCACCTGTGCCTAGATGAGTGTTTTTCTATAAGAAGACAGGTGTGAAGTGTAGCAATTACCAAGGGGTATAGGCTTCCTTACTTTTTTTGAAAGGAGGACCTAAAAGAAACCTTTTGATGCACATTACTCACTGCTGTTAGGTGAGTGTGGACATACTGTAGGAGGAAATCCTGATACTTATATTACTGTTTGGAAATTCACCCTTTGTTTCCTGACATCTTGTAATTGAGAGAGAATATGGAGTATGTACAGTACACATTGTCGTCGACTGTACAGAAGATCTGCAGTACTTTTAATTTATTTTCTGTGTTGGTTAAAGGACAGGTGCTCCTGCGCATTGGACTAAGCTGCGGTTAGTGGTGCAAGAGACACTGTACTACTGTATTACTTACTGTATGTATCTATATGACTGCACCACCCCTGTCCATATGCATGATTTATAGACGTCATTATCAGTGTGCACCTGCACACAGTCATATCATTGGTGCAAGAGATGAAGACAGGTGGATATCTGTATATGTACAACTTTTCCCCACATTTCCTTTGATACGCTCTGGCTACACTTCGCGTCGGATCCCTCCTAGCACCCCACGCACGTGCGTCACTGGCTCCCCGGGCCGAAACAAGTAAGTCCTTCTGTTACAAAGGACAGCTCCCATCAGGATGGCTGTCCATTGCAAATTTCTTGGTTCATACCTGCAGTATTTACGTTGGTATGTACCCGATAACTGTTGGGATGTAAACTAGTGTCACTTAATACATCCCACCCTTAGGTTCAGCGGTGAAACTAGTGCTGGTGTAGCCGGTACATTGCACCGAGGCACGCAGCCAGCAACAGTCAGAATGACTCATTACACGCTGCCTACCACTGCGCTGTGGAGCCTAACAAATAAGGAAGCCTGTATGCAGTCCCCGGCGCCAGCAAGGGATAAGGGTGATCTCATCACCCTTCAACTCGGCACCGCGCGTTGCACCTGTCAGTTATTATGCTGTCACACCACAGATGGACTGCATACTGGGAGAAGGGAGAGGGAAGAGGGAGAGGAGAGTCACAGGGAGCAGAGTGTAGACTCAGGAGGAGACGTCAGCACTCAGCAACTGTGGTGAAGAGCCGTATCAGAGCCAGAGAGAGCCAGCCAGGAGGTGCAAACAGAGTATGTCGTGAAAAAAAGTAGGTAAATACTAGTGTGTGTTTAGTTGTGTGTGTATTTTGCTATGGGTGTATGTATATTTGTTTTGCAGTGATTGTGTGTTTTGCTGTGTATGTGTGTTTAGCTGTATGTGTGTGTGTTTTGCCATGTGTATTTAGTTGTATGTGTGTGTGCTATATGTATATGTACGTATGTTTTGCTGAGTGTGTGTGTGTGTGTGTGTGTGTGTGTGAGGATATATGTGTTTTGCTATGTGTGTGTTTTGCTATGGGTGTGTGTGTTTTACTATGTGTGGGTATATATATCCATATCTATCTATCTATCTATCTATCTATCTATCTATCTATCTATCTATCTATCTATAAAAATAGTGCACTCACATTCCAGGTAGACACCATCGTAATGTGAATAAGTGGCTCTACTGTGTGGCATAAAGTTTATAAGGAGCACTACAGTGTGACATAACATGTATAAGGAGCACTACTGTGAGGTGTAATGTGTATAAAGGAGCACTACCATGTGGTGTAATATGTATAATGAGCACTACTTTGTGGTGTAACGTGTATGAAGGAGCACTACTGTGTGGTGTAATGTGTATAAGGAGCACTGCTGTGTGGCTTTATGTGTATAAGGGGTACTACTGTATGGTGAAACGTGTATATGAGCACTACTGTGTGGTGTAACATGTATAAAGGAGCACTTATGTGTGGTGTAATTTGTATAAGGAGCACTACAGTGTAGTGTTATGTGTATAAGGAGCACTATAGTGTGGTGTAATGTATATAAGGAACACTACTGTGTGGCGTTATGTGTATAAGGGGTACTACTGTGTGGTGTAATGTGAATAAGGAGCTCTATTGTGTGGTAAAACTTAAATTGGTGGTGACAATAGTACTCCCAACTCAAATTATGAGACAAACTACCATTTTTTGGGTTGCGTGCACTGTCCCTATTTGTAATATAGGAAGGGGGCCCAATGAATAATGTTGCACCTGGGCCCACCATTCTCTAGTTCCGCCACTTACCAGGTTACCACCTAGTTAAGAACCTCGATAGATGCATGTGCTCTGCTCCGGAGAACCACTCACGATCTAGCAGCATAACTGACTTGCATTCAACTCTGGATCTGCTCCATTATGTAGTAGTTAAAAATTAAGTTGGAAGATATGTACCCCAGAGATCTCAGAACAAGAAAAACATTGGACCCTTGGGGGGTAATTCCAAGTTGATCGCAGCAGGAAATTTTTTAGCAGTTTGGCAAAACCATGTGCACTGCAGGGGGAGCAGATATAACATGTGCAGAGAGTTAGATTTGGGTGGGTTATTTTGTTTCTGTGCAGGGTAAATACTGGCTGCTTTATTTTTACACTGCAATTTAGATTGCAGATTGAACTCACCACACCCAAATCTAACTCTCTCTGCACATGTTATAGCTGCCTCCCCTGCAGTGCACATGGTTTTGCGCAACTGCTAAAAAAATTCCTGCTGCGATCAACTTGGAATTAGCCCCTTTGTTTCAAAGTGGTGACTAATACCCCTTTCAGACTAGCATAAGTTTCCCAAGTTATTGCATGTGAATGTGGATCAACCCGGGATTTTGCTTAGAAAGGGTCCTGAAGGAATTTCCCAGGTCGAGCATCCCGGCATTTCATCCCAGGTCGCAACCTGGGTTAAATCCGGAATCGACCTGGGATGCGGTGCAGTGTGAACGGTAAGCCAGTTAAAGGCGACCCGGCACCCTTTCTCTGCATAGGAGGAGGTTGCGCTTGGAGATGATCATCTCCAAGCACCAGCTCCTGTGGCGTCGGTGGAGATGTCACCAACTCGGCAATATGCCGGGTTGGGCCGCAAGTCTGAAAGGGGTCTCCAGCCCGGTCGCACCCAGGAAGCTCTCGTGTACCCGGCTCTGCCAATCTGAAAGGGGTATTCCTGAGAGTAACTTGTCTTTCCAGGATACTTTGAGGCTTAGAAGAGTGCTCTGTTGGAGCACTAATGGCCAAGTAACCTAATGAAGAACATGAACAAATGCCTCATTTGTTAAAACGGCCCTGGGTCAGATGCAGCATCTGTTAGGGGAGTTTTACTCATAAACACAATATATTTCTGTTTGTGACATTGATAGGTTGATGGATCTATCTAATGTCTTCACATGTGTATATTTGCTGCTGGCTTTTTCCGAATACTCAGGTCTGCTGACTTCTAACTCATCTGACCTGTTCCACATTACAGAAAGTGACCCTGTGATTTAGTACTATTATTTTTTTAGGTTTAGTTTATCTGAAACGGTACAGAACTATACTTGCTCTATGATTTTTTTTCCTTTGGCACTTACACGTATCCTTACCCACATAGCCTTTAGTTTTGTACAGATGTGTCCTCATACGCCCAGCATCTAGTGATGTGCACCGGAAATTTTTCGGGTTTTGTGCTTTTGTTTTGGATTCGGTTCCGTGGCCGTGTTTTGGATTTGGACGCGTTTTGGCAAAACCTCCCTGAAAATTTTTGTCGGATTCAGGAGTGTTTTGGATTCGGGTGTTTTTTTTACAAAAAACCCTCAAAAACAGCTTAAATCATAGAATTTGGGGGTCATTTTGATCCCATAGTATTATTAACCTCAATAACCATAATTTACACTCATTTTCAGTCTATTCTGAACACCTCACACCTCACAATATTATTTTTAGTCCTAAAATTTGTACAGAGGTCGCTGGATGGCTAAGCTAAGCGACACAAGTGGCCGACACAAACACCTGGCCCATCTAGGAGTGGCACTGTAGTGTCAGGCAGGATGGCAGTTCAAAAAAATAGTCCCCAAACAGCACATGATGCAAAGAAAAAAAGAGGAGCACCAAGGTCGCTGTGTGACTAAGCTAAGCGACACAAGTGGCCGACACAAACACCTGGCCCATCTAGGAGTGGCACTGCAGTGTCAGACAGGATGGCACTTCAAAAAAATAGTCCCCAAACAGCACATGATGCAAAGAAAAAAAGAGGCGCACCAAGGTCACTGTGTGACTAAGCTAAGCGACACAAGTGGCCGACACAAACACCTGGCCCATCTAGGAGGGGCACTGCAGTGTCAGGCAGGATGGCAGTTCAAAAAAATAGTCCCCAAACAGCACATGATGCAAAGAAAAAAAGAGGCGCACCAAGGTCACTGTGTGACTAAGCTAAGCAACACAAGTGGCCGACACAAACACCTGGCCCATCTAGGAGTGGCACTGCAGTGTCAGACAGGATGGCACTTCAAAAAAATAGTCCCCAAACAGCACATGACGCAAAGAAAAAAAGAGGCGCAATGAGGTAGCTGTGTGACTAAGCTAAGCGACCCAAGTGGCCGACACAAACACCTGGCCCATCTAGGAGTGGCACTGCAGTGTCAGACAGGATGGCACTTCAAAAAAAATAGTCCCCAAACAGCACATGATGCAAAGAAAAAAAGAGGTGCACCAAGGTCACTGTGTGACTAAGCTAAGCGACACAAGTGGCCGATACAAACACCTGGCCCATCTAGGAATGGCACTGCAGTGTCAGACAGGATGGCACTTCAAAAAAATAGTCCCCAAACAGCACATGATGCAAAGAAAAAAAGAGGCGCAATGAGGTAGCTGTGTGACTAAGCTAAGCGACCCAAGTGGCCGACACAAACACCTGGCCCATCTAGGAGTGGCACTGCAGTGTCAGACAGGATGGCACTTCAAAAAAATAGTCCCCAAACAGCACGTGATGCAAAGAAAAAAAGAGGCGCACCAAGGTCGCTGTGTGACTAAGCTAAGCGACCCAAGTGGCCGACACAAACACCTGGCCCATCTAGGAGTGGCACTGCAGTGTCAGACAGGATGGCACTTCAAAAAAATAGTCCTCAAACAGCACATGATGCAAAGAAAAAAAAGAGGCGCACCAAGGTTGCTGTGTGACTAAGCTAAGCGACACAAGTGGCCGACACAAACACCTGGCCCATCTAGGAGTGGCACTGCAGTGTCAGGCAGGATGGCCCTTCCAAAAAATTGTCCCCAAACAGCACATGATGCAAAGAAAAATGAAAGAAAAAAGAGGTGCAAGATGGAATTGTCCTTGGGCCCTCCCACCCACCCTTATGTTGTATAAACAGGACATGCACACTTTAACGAACCCATCATTTCAGCGACAGGGTCTGCCACACGACTGTGACTGAAATGACTGGTTGGTTTGGGCCCCCACCAAAAAAGAAGCAATCAATCTCTCCTTGCACAAACTGGCTCTACAGAGGCAAGATGTTTACCTTATCATCATCCTCCGATTCCTCACCCATTTCACTGTGTACATCCCCCTCCTCACAGATTATTAATTTGTCCCCACTGGAATCCACCATCTCAGATCCCTGTGTACTTTCTGGAGGCAATTGCTGGTGAATGTCTCCACGGAGGAATTGATTATAATTCATTTTGATGAACATCATCTTCTCCACATTTTCTGGAAGTAACCTCGTACGCCGATTGCTGACAAGGTGAGCGGCTGCACTAAACACTCTTTCGGAGTACACACTGGAGGGAGGGCAACTTAGGTAGAATAAAGCCAGTTTGTGCAAGGGCCTCCAAATTGCCTCTTTTCCCGCCAGTATACGTCTGACGTGCCTACTTAGATGCGGTCACTCATATAATCCTCCACCATTCTTTCAATGCTGACAGAATCATATGCAGTGACAGTAGACGACATGTCAGTAATCGTTGGCAGGTCCTTCAGTCCGGACCAGATGTCAGCACTCGCTCCAGACTGCCCTGCATCACCGCCAGTGGGTGGGCTCGGAATTCTTAGCCTTTTCCTCGCACCCCCAGTTGGGGGAGAATGTGAAGGAGGAGCTGTTGACGGGTCACGTTCCGCTTGACTTGACAATTTTCTCACCAGCAGGTCTTTGAACCTCTACAGACTTGTGTCTGCCGGAAAGAGAGATACAACATAGGTTTTAAATCTAGGATCGAGCACGGTGGCCAAAATGTAGTGCTCTGATTTCAACAGATTGACCACCCGTGAATCCTGGTTAAGCGAATTAAGGGCTCCATCCACAAGTCCCACATGCCTAGCGGAATCGCTCTGTTTTAGCTCCTCCTTCAATGTCTCCAGCTACTTCTGCAAAAGCCTGATGAGGGGAATGACCTGACTCAGGCTGGCAGTGTCTGAACTGACTTTACGTGTGGCAAGTTCAAAGGGTTGCAGAACCTTGCACAACGTTGAAATCATTCTCCACTGCGCTTGAGTCAGGTGCATTCCCCCTCCTTTGCCTATATCGTGGGCAGATGTATAGGCTTGAATGGCCTTTTGCTGCTTCTCCATCCTCTGAAGCATATACTGTAGAAAGTTGAATTCCACCTCGTTACCACCTCTTGCTTCAGATGATGGCAGGGCAGGTTCAGGACTGTTTGCTGGTGCTCCAGTCTTCGGCACGCGGTGGCTGAAAGCCGAAAGTGGCCCGCAATTCTTCGGGCCACCGACAGCATCTCTTGCATGCCCCTGTCGTTTTTTAAATAATTCTGCACCACCAAATTCAATGTATGTGCAAAACATGGGATGTGCTGGAATTTGCCCAGATGTAATGCACGCACAATATTGGTGGCGTTGTCCGATGTACCAAATCCCCAGGAGAGTCCAATTGGGGTAAGCCATTCTGCGATGATGTTCCTCAGTTTCCGTAAGAGGTTGTCAGCTGTGTGCCTCTTATGGAAAGCGGTGATACAAAGCGTAGCCTGCCTAGGAACGAGTTGGCGTTTGCGAGATGCTGCTACTGGTGCCGCCGCTGCTGTTCTTGCTGCGGGAGGCAATACATCTACCCAGTGGGCTGTCACAGTCATATAGTCCTGAGCTTGCCCTGCTCCACTTGTCCACATGTCCGTGGTTAAGTGGACATTGGGTACAACTGCATTTTTTAGGACACTGGTGACTCTTTTTCTGACGTCTGTGTACATTTTCGGTATCGCCTGCCTAGAGAAATGGAACCTAGATGGTATTTGGTACCGGGGTCACAGTACCTCAAACAAGTCTCTAGTTGCCTCTGAATTAAAGGTGGATACCGGAACCACGTTTCTCACCACCCAGGCTGACAAGACCTGAGTTATCCGCTTTGTAGCAGGATGACTGCTGTGATATTTCATCTTCCTCGCAAAGGACTATTGGACAGTCAATTGCTTACTGGAAGTAGTACAAGTGGTCTTCCGACTTCCCCTCTGGGATGACGATCGACTCCCAGCAGCAACAACAGCAGCGCCAGCAGCAGTAGGCGTTACACTCAAGGATGCATCGGAGGAATCCCAGGCAGGAGAGGACTCGTCAGACTTGCCAGTGACATGGCCTGCAGGACTATTGGCTTTCATGTGTAAGGTGGAAATTGACACTGAGGGAGTTGGTGGTGTGGTTTGCAGGAGCTTGGTTACAAGAGGAAGGGATTTAGTGGTCAGTGGACTGCTTCCGCTGTCATCCAAAGTTTTTGAACTTGTCACTGACTTCTGATGAATGCGGACCAGGTGACGTATAAGGGAGGATGTTCCTAGGTGGTTAACGTCCTTACCCCTACTTATTACAGCTTGACAAATGCATCACACGGCTTGACACCTGTTGTCCGCATTTGTGTTGAAATAATTCCACACCGAAGAGGTGATTTTTTTTGTATTATGACCAGGCATGTCAATGGCCATATTCGTCCCACGGACAACAGGTGTCTTCCCGGGTGCCTGACTTAAACAAACCACCTCACCATCAGAATCCTCCTTGTCAATTTCCTCCCCAGCACCAGCAACACCCATATCCTCATCCTGGTGTACTTCAACAGTGACATCTTCAATTTGACTATCAGGAACTGGACTGCGGGTGCTCCTTCCAGCACTTGCAGGGGGCGTGCAAATGGTGGAAGGCGCAAGCTCTTCCCGTCCAGTGTTGGGAAGGTCAGGCATCGCAACCGACACAATTGGACTCTCCTTGGGGATTTGTGATTTAGAAGAACGCACAGTTCTTTGCTGTGCTTTTGCCAGCTTAAGTCTTTTCATTTTTCTAGCGAGAGGATGAGTGCTTCCATGCTCATGTGAATCTGAACCACTAGCCATGAACATAGGCCAGGGCCTCAGCCGTTCCTTGCCACTCCGTGTCGTAAATGGCATATTGGCAAGTTTACGCTTCTCATCAGACCCTTTCAATTTTGATTTTTGGGTCATTTTACTGAACTTTTGTTTTTTGGATTTTACATGCTCTCTACTATGACATTGGGCATCGGCCTCGGCCATGACTAGTGGCAGCAGCTTCAGCACGAGGTGAAAGTGGATCTTGATCTTTCCCTATTTTAACCTCCACATTTTTGTTCTCCATTTTTTAATGTGTGGAATTATATGCCAGTATCAATAGCAATGGCCTACTACTATATATACTGCGCACAACTGAAATGCACCACAGGTATGGATGGATAGTATACTTGACGACACAGAGGTAGGTAGAGCAGTGGCCTTCCGTACCGTATTGCTATATATACTGGTGGTCACTGTCAGCAAACTGCAAAACTAAAATGCACCACAGGTATAGAATCTAGATGGATAGTATACTTGACGACACAGAGGTAGGTAGAGCAGTGGCCTTCCGTACCGTACTGCTATATATACTGGTGGTCACTGTCAGCAAACTGCAAAACTAAAATGCACCACAGGTATAGAATCTAGATGGACAGTATACTTGACGACACAGAGGTAGGTAGAGCAGTGGCCCTCCGTACCGTACTGCTATAGAGACTGGTGGTCACTGTCAGCAAACTGCAAAACTAAAATGCATCACAGGCATAGAATCTAGATGGATAGTATACTTGACGACACAGAGGTAGGTAGAGCAGTAGCCTTCCGTACCGTACTGCTATATATACTGGTGGTCACTGTCAGCAAAACTCTGCACTGTACTCCTCCTATATAATATACTGGTGGTCCCCAGTACCCACAATAAAGCAGTGTGAGCACAGATATATGCAGCACACTGAGCACAGATATGGAGTGTTTTTCAGGCAGACAACGTATACTGGTGATCACCGTCAGCAAAATTCTGCACTGTACTCCTCCTATATAATATACTGGTGGTCCCCAGTCCCCACAATAAAGCAGTGTGAGCACAGATATATGCAGCACACTGAGCACAGATATGGAGTGTTTTTCAGGCAGACAACGTATAATACTGGTGGTCACTGGTCAGCAAAACTCTGCACTGTACTCCTCCTATATAATACATCTGCTCCCCAGTCCCCACAATTAAGCAATAAGCACAAATATTTGCATCAACATTAATTAACGGAGAGGACGCCAGCCACGTCCTCTCCCTAACATTTCCAATGCACGAGTGAAAATGGCGGCGACGCGCTGCTGCTTATATAGAATCCGAATCTCGCGAGAATCCGACAGCGGGATGATGACGTTCGGGTGCGCTCGGGTTAACCGAGCCATACGGGAGAATCCGAGTATGCCTCGGACCCGTGTAAAATGGGTGAAGTTCGGGGGGGTTCGGTTTCCGAGGAACCGTACCCGCTCATCACTACCAGCATCTATAAGCCATAAGGCGTGACTGAGCTGCTCCCAGAGGTGTAACTTACTGTCTTTTTTCCTTACAGTTTTCATCTTATTCACGTTGCAGATGCAGTAAAACACCTCTCAGTGTCCTACATACACTGGGCTGTGACTTTAACTGCACAGGAATAAGGAGTCTATGTACTAAGCCTTGGAGAGAGATAAAGTGGTTGGAGATAAAGTACCAGTCAATCAACTCCTAACTGTCATGTTACAGGCTGTGTTTGAAAAATAGCAGTTAGTGGGCGGGATGTACTATCCTTTGCCCACACGTTAAGTGCCGTTTTCTCTCCGTTCACACTCACCGCTCCGCTGCCCGACACTTCCCCTTAGCTCCCCCGTCTGCTTTCTCATTTCCCTCTCCCTCCTCTTCACCGCCGCGGCCACTGAGTTCTCCTCTCGCAGCGCTCCCCATGGCCGTTGGCGCATGCGCACCAGTCACTTTTTTTTCCGGGCATGCGCACACAGCCTTCCAGGATGGATCCTGGAGGCTTCCTGCGCCACAGTTGCAGCTTCCAGCCTTGCACATGTGCCAACGGCCATGGGGAGCACTGCAAGAGGAGAACTCAGAGGCTGCGGCCGTGAAGAGGACGGAGAGGGAAATGAGAATGCAGACGGGGGGCTAAGGGGAAGCGGCGGGCAGCAGAGCGGTGAGTGTGAATGGAGAGAAAACGGCACTTAACGCGGGGGCGAAGGATAGTACATCCCGCCCAGTAGCTGGTTGGTACTTTATCTCCATCCACTTTATCTCTCTCCAAGGGGTAAATTTACTAAGGTGGGAGTTTTTTTTAGAACTGGTGATGTTGCCTATAGCAACCAATTAGAGTCTATCTATTATCTTCTAGAAGCAGTTAGATAAATGTTAAGTAGAATCTGATTGGCTGCTATGAGCAACATCACCAGTTCTAAAAAACTCCCACCTTCGTAAATTTACCCGCAAGTCTTTGTACATAGATCCGTTACTTTTATACCTGTTTCTCAGGCGTGAGAAAAAGGCACGGGCGCAGCGTCGTAGCACTACTTACATAGGATCACACTCATTTACACACACATTTACAATTGTCACATATCAAATTGATCAGTGCAATCTAGCAAAGTAGTTTTGTAGTTACCAGTTGTTTTATCTGTGTGAATAAGACACACATTTTTAGCGAGAAAGACAGTCTGCGCTGCCAACTCCCCTGGTACCTGGTGCGCCGAGAGGGGCTGTTTAGCGTGACTGAAGTCACCGTGTATGAGGACTCATCTGTATCTCTCTATCCAAGGGGCAGATATACTAAGCCTTGGAGAGTGATAAAATGGAAACTATCAACCAATCAGCTCCTGTCATTTTTCAAACACAGCCAGTAACATGGCAGTTAGGAGCTGATTGACTGGTACTTTGGAGTCTAATCACAAAGCAATGAAAAGAATGGAGAAGTTGCCCATGGCAACCAGTCAGCTGCTACATATAATTTTTATAAAATGCACTTGATAAATGCTACTTCAGTGCCATGGGCAACTTCCCCACTGGCTCACTTCCTCACTGCTTCATGAATAGACCCCTTTATCTCCCTAAATGTTATCACTTTGCAAGGCTTAGTACTGTACATCTCTCCCTAAATCTTCTATTATAGAAAGATCAGGTAGGTAGATTTGATTCCATGTGGTAATTATTGGGTAAATAACATGTGGTAAGTTTGTTTTAAAACCCATTATTTAGGTGTATCAAAGATTTTCTTCTAAGACCCACTTTAATGGCTAAATGAGGTAACACATATCATGCTTAATTGACTCAAAATGTTTTGTAGCTTATCTTGCCAAAATCATTTTGCTGTGCGCAGTTGCAATCACCTGATGTTTTATATAGTTTAGATGACTATACAAGGGTCATTTTGCAGACCTTAATTGATGATGTTCATTAGAGGAACAGTGATGCATAAAAATCTGTATTTGGATTCTCAACACAATAAGACAAAAGCACATGCACCAAATAGGCAGCAATAGGGGAGATTAATTATAAAATATTAGACCCAGAGATGGATTAAGGCTTTGGGGGGCCCAGTGTATGTAAAACATGGGGACCCTTTGGTCAAAAAATAAAAGTATATATATATATATATATATATATATATATAGTAGTGATGAGCGGGTTCGGTTTCTCGGAAACCGAACCCCCCCGAACTTCACCTTGTTTACACGGGTCCGAGGCAGGTTAGAACCTTCCCGCCTTGCTCGGATAACCCGAGCGCGCCCTGAACGTCATCATCCCGCTGTCGGATTCTCGCGAGATTCGGATTCTAGATAAGCAGCCGCGCGTCGCCGCCATTTTCACTCGTGCATTGGAGATGATAGGGAGAGGACGTGGCTGGCGTCCTCTCCGTTTATTGTAGAAGACAGAGCCTGATTCATTGGTTGTTTATTGCTTAATTGTGGGGAGGATTGGGGAGCAGCTGTTAGGAGTACAGTGCAGAGTTTTGCTGATAAGTGACCACCAGTTTTTATCCATTCTCTGCCTGAAAAAAATGCTCCATACCTTATCTGTGCTCAGTGTGCTGCATAATATATCTGTGCTGAGTGCTCACACTGCTTAATTGTGGGGACTGGGGAGCAGCTATAGCAGGAGTACAGTGCAGAGTTTTGCTGACAGTGACCACCAGTATACGTTGTCTGCCTGAAAAACACTCCATATCTGTGCTCAGTGTGCTGCTTTATTGTGGGGACTGGGGACCACCAGTATAATTAATATTATATAGGAGGAGTACAGTGCAGAGTGCACTGCTGTACCTACCTCTGTGTCGTCATCCATTAAGTATACTATCCATCTACATTCTATACCTGTGGTGCATTTTAGTTTTGCAGTTTGCTGACAGTGTCCACCAGTATACTATATATAGCAATACGGTAGGCCACTGCTGTACCTACCTCTGTGTCGTCACTCGTCATCCATTAAGTATACTATCCATCTACATTCTATACCTGTGGTGCATTTTAGTTTTGCAGTTTGCTGACAGTGTCCACCAGTATACTATATATAGCAGTACAGTAGGCCACTGCTGTACCTACCTCTGTGTCGTCACTCGTCATCCATTAAGTATACTATCCATCTACATTCTATACCTGTGGTGCATTTTAGTCAGTTCTGCAGTTTCCCGACAGTGTTCACCAGTTTATTATATATATACTTATAGCAGTACGGTAGGCCACTGCTGTACCTACCTCTGTGTCGTCCATTAAGTATACTATCCATCTACATTCTATACCTGTGGTGCATTTTAGACAGTTTTGCAGTTTGCTGACAGTGTCCACCAGTATACTATATATATACTTATAGCAGTACGGTAGGCCACTGCTGTACCTACCTCTGTGTCGTCACTCGTCATCCATTAAGTATACTATCCATCTACATTCTATACCTGTGGTGCATTTTAGACAGTTTTGCAGTTTGCTGACAGTGTCCACCAGTATACTATATATATATACTTATAGCAGTACGGTAGGCCACTGCTGTACCTACCTCTGTGCCGTCACTCGTCATCCATTAAGTATACTATCCATCTGCATTCTATACCTGTGGTGCATTTTGGACAGTTTTGCAGTTTGCTGACAGTGTCCACCAGTATACTATATATATACTTATAGCAGTACGGTAGGCCACTGCTGTACCTACCTCTGTGTCGTCACTCATCATCCATTAAGTATACTATCCATCTACATTCTATACCTGTGGTGCATTTTAGACAGTTTTGCAGTTTGCTGACAGTGTCCACCAGTTTATTATATATATACTTATAGCAGTACGGTAGGCCACTGCTGTACCTACCTCTGTGTCGTCACTCGTCATCCATTAAGTATACTATCCATCTACATTCTATACCTGTGGTGCATTTTAGACAGTTTGCAGTTTGCTGACAGTGTCTCCACCAGTTTATTATATATATACTTATAGCAGTACAGTAGGCCACTGCTGTACCTACCTCTGTGTCGTCACTCGTCATCCGTTAAGTATACTATCCATCTACATTTTATACCTGTGGTGCATTTTAGACAGTTTTGCAGTTTGCTGACAGTGTCCACCAGTATTCTATATATATACTTATAGCAGTACGGTAGGCCACTGCTGTACCTACCTCTGTGTCGTCACTCGTCATCCATTAAGTATACTATCCATCTACATTCTATACCTGTGGTGCATTTTAGTTTTGCAGTTTGCTGACAGTGTCCACCAGTATACTATATATAGCAGTACAGTAGGCCACTGCTGTACCTACCTCTGTGTCGTCACTCGTCATCCATTAAGTATACTATCCATCTACATTCTATACCTGTGGTGCATTTTAGTCAGTTCTGCAGTTTCCCGACAGTGTTCACCAGTTTATTATATATATACTTATAGCAGTACGGTAGGCCACTGCTGTACCTACCTCTGTGTCGTCCATTAAGTATACTATCCATCTACATTCTATACCTGTGGTGCATTTTAGACAGTTTTGCAGTTTGCTGACAGTGTCCACCAGTATACTATATATATATATATATACTTATAGCAGTACGGTAGGCCACTGCTGTACCTACCTCTGTGTCGTCACTCATCATCCATTAAGTATAATATCCATCTACATTCTATACCTGTGGTGCATTTTAGACAGTTTTGTAGTTTGCTGACAGTGTTCACCAGTATACTATATATATACTTAAAGCAGTACGGTAGGCCACTGCTGTACCTACCTCTGTGTCGTCACTCGTCATCCATTAAGTATACTATCCATCTACATTCTATACCTGTGGTGCATTTTAGACAGTTTTGCAGTTTGCTGACAGTGTCCACCAGTATACTATATATCTACTTATAGCAGTACGGTAGGCCACTGCTGTACCTACCTCTGTGTCGTCACTCATCATCCATTAAGTATACTATCCATCTACATTCTATACCTGTGGTGCATTTTAGACAGTTTTGCAGTTTGCTGACAGTGTCCACCAGTATACTATATATATACTTATAGCAGTACGGTAGGCCACTGCTGTACCTACCTCTATGTCATCACTCGTCATCCATTAAGTATACTATCCATCTACATTCTATACCTGTGGTGCATTTTAGACAGTTTTGCAGTTTGCTGACAGTGTCCACCAGTATACTATATATATACTTATAGCAGTACGGTAGGCTACTGCTGTACCTACCTCTGTGTCGTCACTCGTCATCCATTAAGTATACTATCCATCTACATTCTATACCTGTGGTGCATTTTAGACAGTTTTGCAGTTTGCTGACAGTGTCCACCAGTATACTATATATATACACTTATAGCAGTACGGTAGGCCACTGCTGTACCTACCTCTGTGTCGTCACTCGTCATCCATTAAGTATACTATCCATCTACATTCTATACCTGTGGTGCATTTTAGACAGTTTTGCAGTTTGCTGACAGTGTCCACCAGTATACTATATATATATATATATACTTATAGCAGTACGGTAGGCCACTGCTGTACCTACCTCTGTGTCGTCACTCATCATCCATTAAGTATAATATCCATCTACATTCTATACCTGTGGTGCATTTTAGACAGTTTTGTAGTTTGCTGACAGTGTTCACCAGTATACTATATATATACTTAAAGCAGTACGGTAGGCCACTGCTGTACCTACCTCTGTGTCGTCACTCGTCATCCATTAAGTATACTATCCATCTACATTCTATACCTGTGGTGCATTTTAGACAGTTTTGCAGTTTGCTGACAGTGTCCACCAGTATACTATATATCTACTTATAGCAGTACGGTAGGCCACTGCTGTACCTACCTCTGTGTCGTCACTCATCATCCATTAAGTATACTATCCATCTACATTCTATACCTGTGGTGCATTTTAGACAGTTTTGCAGTTTGCTGACAGTGTCCACCAGTATACTATATATATACTTATAGCAGTACGGTAGGCCACTGCTGTACCTACCTCTATGTCATCACTCGTCATCCATTAAGTATACTATCCATCTACATTCTATACCTGTGGTGCATTTTAGACAGTTTTGCAGTTTGCTGACAGTGTCCACCAGTATACTATATATATACTTATAGCAGTACGGTAGGCTACTGCTGTACCTACCTCTGTGTCGTCACTCGTCATCCATTAAGTATACTATCCATCTACATTCTATACCTGTGGTGCATTTTAGACAGTTTTGCAGTTTGCTGACAGTGTCCACCAGTATACTATATATATACACTTATAGCAGTACGGTAGGCCACTGCTGTACCTACCTCTGTGTCGTCACTCGTCATCCATTAAGTATACTATCCATCTACATTCTATACCTGTGGTGCATTTTAGACAGTTTTGCAGTTTGCTGACAGTGTCCACCAGTTTATTATATATATATACTTATAGCAGTACGGTAGGCCACTGCTGTACCTACCTCTGTGTCGTCACTCGTCATCCATTAAGTATACTATCCATCTACATTCTATACCTGTGGTGCATTTTAGACAGTTTTGCAGTTTGCTGACAGTGTCCACCAGTATACTACATATATACTTATAGCAGTACGGTAGTCCACTGCAGTACCTACCACTGTGTCGTCACTCATCATCCATTAAGTATACTATCAATCTACATTCTATACCTGTGGTGCATTTTAGACAGTTTTGCAGTTTGCTGACAGTGTCCACCAGTATACTATATATATACTTATAGCAGTACGGTAGGCCACTGCTGTACCTACCTCTGTGTCGTCACTCGTCATCCATTAAGTATACTATCCATCTACATTCTATACCTGTGGTGCATTTTAGACAGTTTTGCAGTTTGCTGACAGTGTCCACCAGTATACTATATATATACTTATAGCAGTACGGTAGGCCACTGCTGTACCTACCTCTGTGTCGTCACTCGTCATCCATTAAGTATACTATCCATCTACATTCTATACCTGTGGTACATTTTAGACAGTTTTGCAGTTTGCTGACAGTGTCCAACAGTTTATTATATATATACTTATAGCAGTACAGTAGGCCACTGCTGTACCTACCTCTGTGTCGTCACTCGTCATCCATTAAGTATACTATCCATCTACATTCTATACCTTTGGTGCATTTTAGACAGTTTTGCAGTTTGCTGACAGTGTCCACCAGTATACTATATATATACTTATAGCAGTACGTTAGGCCACTGCTGTACCTACCTCTGTGTCGTCACTCGTCATCCATTAAGTATACTATCCATCTACATTCTATACCTGTGGTGCTTTTTAGTTTTTCGCAGTAAATATAGTAGTAGGCCATTGCTATTGATACAGGCATATAATTCCACACATTAAAAAATGGAGAACAAAAATATGGAGGGTAAAATAGTGAAAGATCAAGATCCACTTCCACCTCGTGCTGAAGCTGCTGCCACTAGTCATGGCCGAGACGATGAAATGCCATCAACGTCGTCTGCCAAGGCCGATGCCCAATGTCATAGTAGAGAGCATGTAAAATCCAAAACACAAATGTTCAGTAAAATGACCCAAAAATCAAAATTAAAAGCGTCTGAGGAGAAGCGTAAACTTGGCAATATGCCATTTACGACACGGAGTGGCAAGGAACGGCTAAGGCCCTGGCCTATGTTCATGGCTAGTGGTTCAGCTTCACATGAGGATGGAAGCACTCATCCTCTCGCTAGAAAAAAGAAAAGACTTAAGCTGGCAAAAGCACAGCAAAGAACTGTGCGTTCTTCAAAATCACAAATCCCCAAGGAGAGTCCAATTGTGTCGGTTGCGATGCCTGACCTTCCCAACACTGGACGGGAAGAGCTTGCGCCTTCCACCATTTGCACGCCCCCTGCAAGTGCTGGAAGGAGCACCGGCAGTCCAGTTCCTGATAGTCAAATTGAAGATGTCACTGTTGAAGTACACCAGGATGAGGATATGGGTGTTGCTGGCGCTGGGGAGGAAATTGACAAGGAGGATTCTGATGGTGAGGTGGTTTCTTTGTTTAAGTCAGGCACCCGGGGAGACACCTGTTGTCCGTGGGAGGAATATGGCCATTGACATGCCTGGTCAAAATACAAAAAAAATCAGCTCTTCGGTGTGGAATTATTTAAACACAAATGCGAACAACAGGTGTCAAGCCGTGTGTTGCCTTTGTCAAGCTGTAATAAGTAGGGGTAAGGACGTTAACCACCTCGGAACATCCTCCCTTATACGTCACCTGCAGCGCATTCATCATAAGTCAGTGACAAGTTCAAAAACTTTGGGTGACAGCGGAAGCAGTGCACTGACCACTAAATCCCTTCCTCTTGTAACCAAGCTCTTGCAAACCAAACCACCAACTCCCTCAGTGTCAATTTCCTCCTTACCCAGGAAAGCCAATAGTCCTGCAGGCCATGTCACTGTCAAGTCTGACGAGTCCTCTCCTGCCTGGGATTCCTCCGATGCATCCTTGAGTGTAACGCCTACTGCTGCTGGCGCTGCTGTTGTTGCTGCTGGGAGTCGATCGTCATCCAAGAGGGGAAGTCGGAAGACCACTTGTACTACTTCCAGTAAGCAATTGACTGTCCAACAGTCCTTTGCGAGGAAGATGAAATATCACAGCAGTCATCCTGCTGCAAAGCAGATAACTCAGGCCTTGGCAGCCTTGGCGGTGAGAAACGTGGTTCTGGTATCCATCGTTAATTCAGAGGCAACTATAGACTTGATTGAGGTACTGTGTCCCCGGTACCAAATACCATCTAGGTTCCATTTCTCTAGGCAGGCGATACCGAAAATGTACACAGACCTCAGAAAAAGACTCACCAGTGTCTTAAAAAATGCAGTTGTACCCAATGTCCACTTAACCACGGACATGTGGACAAGTGGAGCAGGGCAGACTCAGGACTATATGACTGTGACAGCCCACTGGGTAGATGTATTGCCTCCCGCAGCAAGAACAGCAGCGGCTGCACCAGTAGCAGCATCTCGCAAACGCCAACTTGTTCCTAGGCAGGCTACGCTTTGTTTCACCGCTTTCCAGAATAGGCACACAGCTGACAACCTCTTACGGCAGCTGAGGAAGATCATTGCAGAATGGCTTACCCCAATTGGACTCTCCTGGGGATTTGTGACGTCGGACAACGCCAGCAATATTGTGCGTGCATTACATCTGGGCAAATTCCAGCACGTCCCATGTTTTGCACATACATTGAATTTGGTGGTGCAGAATTATTTAAAAAACGACATGGGCGTGCAAGAGATGCTGTCGGTGGCCCAAAGAATTGCGGGCCACTTTCGGCATTCAGGCACCGCGTACAGAAGACTGGAGCACCACCAAACATTCCTGAACCTGCCCTGCCATCATCTGAAGCAAGAGGTGGTAACGAGGTGGAATTCAACCCTCTATATGCTTCAGAGGATGGAGGAGCAGCAAAAGGCCATTCAAGCCTATACATCTGCCCACGATATAGGCAAAGGAGGGGGAATGCACCTGACTCAAGCGCAGTGGAGAATGATTTCAACGTTGTGCAAGGTTCTGCAACCCTTTGAACTTGCCACACGTGAAGTCAGTTCAGACACTGCCAGCCTGAGTCAGGTCATTCCCCTCATCAGGCTTTTGCAGAAGAAGCTGGAGACATTGAAGGAGGAGCTAAAACAGAGCGATTCCGCTAGGCATGTGGGACTTGTGGATGGAGCCCTTAATTCGCTTAACCAGGATTCACGGGTGGTCAATCTGTTGAAATCAGAGCACTACATTTTGGCCACCGTGCTCGATCCTAGATTTAAAACCTATGTTGTATCTCTCTTTCCGGCAGACACAAGTCTGCAGAGGTTCAAAGACCTGCTGGTGAGAAAATTGTCAAGTCAAGCGGAACGTGACCCGTCAACATCTCCTACTTTACATTCTCCCACAAATGGGGGTGCGAGGAAAAGGCTAAGAATTCCTAGCCCACCCGCTGGCGGTGATGCAGGGCAGTCTGGAGCGAGTGCTGACATCTGATCCTGACTGAAGGACCTGCCAATGATTACTGACATGTCGTCTACTGTCACTGCATATGATTCTCTCACCATGGAAAGAATGGTGGAGGATTATATGAGTGACTGCATCCAAGTAGGCACGTCAGACAGTCCGTACGTATACTGGCAGGAAAAAGAGGCAATTTGGAGGCCCTTGCACAAACTGGCTTTATTCTACCTAAGTTGCCCTCCCTCCAGTGTGTACTCCGAAAGAGTGTTTAGTGCAGCCGCTCACCTTGTCAGCAATCGGCGTACGAGGTTACTTCCAGAAAATGTGGAGAAGATGATGTTCATCAAAATGAATTATAATCAATTCCTCCGTGGAGACATTCACCAGCAGCAATTGCCTCCAGAAAGTACACGGGGACCTGAGATGGTGGATTCCAGTGGGGACGAATTAATAATCTGTGAGGAGGGGGATGTACACAGTGAAAGGGGTGAGGAATTGGAGGATGATGATGAGGTGGACATCTTGCCTCTGTAGAGCCAGTTTGTGCAAGGAGAGATTGATTGCTTCTTTTTTGGTGGGGGCCCAAACCAACCAGTCATTTCAGTCACAGTCGTGTGGCAGACCTTGTCGATGAAATTATGGGTACGTTAAAGTGTGCATGTCCTGTTTATACAACATAAGGGTGGGTGGGAGGGACCAAGGACAATTCCATCTTGCACCTCTTTTTTCTTTCATTTTTCTTTGCATCATGTGCTGTTTGGGGACAATTTTTTGGAAGGGCCATCCTGCCTGACACTGCAGTGCCACTCCTAGATGGGCCAGGTGTTTGTGTCGGCCACTTGTGTCGCTTAGCTTAGTCACACAGCGACCTTGGTGCGCCTCTTTTTTTCTTTGCATCATGTGCTGTTTGGGGACAATTTTTTGGAAGTGCCATCCAGTCTTGATTGACACTGCAGTGCCACTCCTAGATGGGCCAGGTGTTTGTGTCGGCCACTTGTGTCGCTTAGCTTAGTCACACAGCCACCTTGGTGCTCCTCTTTTTCTCTTTGCATCATGTGCTGTTTGGGGACTATTTTTTTGAAGGGCCATCCTGCCTGACACTGCAGTGCCACTCCTAGATGGGCCAGGTGTTTGTGTCGGCCACTTGTGTCGCTTAGCTTAGCCATCTAGCGACCTCGGTGCAAATTTTAGGACTAAAAATAATATTGTGAGGTGTGAGGTGTTCAGAATAAACTGGAAATGAGTGGAAATTATGGTTATTGAGGTTAATAATACTATGGGATCAAAATGACCCCCAAATTCTATGATTTAAGCTGTTTTTTAGGGTTTTTTGAAAAAACACACCCGAATCCAAAACACACCCGAATCCGACAAAAAATTTTCGGTGAGGTTTTGCCAAAACGCGTCCAAATCTAAAACACGGCCGCGGAACCGAACCCAAAACCAAAACACAAAACGCGAAAAATTTCCGGTGCACATCACTAATATATATACACATTAATATAAGGAATGCATATGTTTAATCAGCAGACAGGATGCTAGCTTTCACTATACTGACAGCGGCATTCACGTATGTCAGAATCCAGGCAGTGAGGCAGCAAGTCCCCTCGTAGGCTCGCTGTGCTAGCCACGCTTTGGGCCCGGTGGCTAGTTTTGCTCGCCACAGGTTATATTCCCATTCGGTTGGTGGCGTGGATCCACTAACCGAGTGGGAATAACCTGTGTTGTTTGTAATTCCGGACGCCAGTATTTCACCGGCTGTCGGGGTTCTGGCATTGGTATCCTGATCGCCGGGATCCCGACAGTCATTATACTGTATTAACTGCATCATATATATATATATATATATATATAAAATAACACACGGGGGGGGGGGGATATAGCGACCAGTGGTGTCTAAGATAGATGCAGTAAAAATAGTTGGATAAAAATTTATAATATAGTATTTGTGCTAAAAGAATAATCAGAAAGGGTAGAAAGGGCAACCTGGCAGTGACCTCATACCAAGTTAAGCAAAAATCTTTTTATTTTTTAACTGGTATTATATTGTATTGTGTATATTGTTTTTATCCCAATTTTTAAAAAGTTTTTTTCTGCTCAAATTTTCTTAATTCAATTTTTATGTTTTAAAATTGTACTTAATAAATCTTTTATAGATCTACCCTTTCTGATTATTCTTTTAGCACAAATACTATATTATATATTTTTATCCAACTATTTTTACTGCATCTCTCTTAGACACCACTGGTCGCTATATCCCCCCCCCCCCCCCCCTGTGTGTTATTAAATTTGCTACAGGGAACCCCCATCCCTGTTTTTGGAGGACAGCTGACGCCCCGCATGAGCCTCTAGGGAGTGTCATTTAATTTCAGGTATATTCATACCTTCGATTATTAAATTATTCACTATTGTTGTGCACAAGTGGCGCAATATTCTCTTCTTTTTCAATATATATATATATATATATATATATATATATACTGTACCTTCCAGAGGTCCAGCACTCTCACCCAATGTCACTACTGGGGTCCTCACAAGGTTTCTCCACGTTGTGTGGTTAATCCGGTATACAAAAAAAGTATAATACCTTGTATCAAGGGACAGGAGGGCACTCACTAGAATTGTAATCCAAAGCAGCAGCCAATAAATCAATGAACCATATAATTCCATCCACACAAAAATTTTATTCCAACGTTTTGGTCCCATTAAAGGACCTTTGTCAAAGATCAGCAATACAGGCAATACGTCAGCTAGATTCCAAAAACAGAAAGGGGACAAACAAACACATCTATTATATATACATTACTTTGCAAAGGTTTTAGACAGGTGTGGAAAAAAATGCTGCAAAGTAAGAATGCTTTCAAAAATAAAAGTGTAAGTAGTTTATTTTTATCAATTAACAAAATCTAAATCCAATCAATATTTGGTGTGGCCTCCCTTTGCCTTCAAAACAGCTACAATTCTTATAGGTACACTTGCATAGTTTTTGAAGGAACTCGGCAGGTAGGTTGTTCCAAACATCTTGGAGAACTAACAACAGATCTTCTGTGGATGTAGGCTTACTCAAATCCTTCTGTCTCTTCATGTAATCCCAGAGAGACTTGATGTTGTTGAGATCAGGACTCTGTTTGGGCCACATTGTCACTTCCAGGGCTCCTTGTTCTTATTTACGCTGAATATAGGGCCTAATTCAGACCTGATAGTAGATGTGCGAAAAAAGGCCCACTGCACTTGTCGAGTAGCTCCCTGCCTACGCAGTCTAGCTATGAAGGCAGGCGGCTACCTGCCATGTTTTTGGCTTCAGCGGCTGCGCATGTGTACATGCACAGGGGCAGGCTTCAGCCTGCGATCACTGCCGCTGCAGCAACCAGGTATGAATTAGGCCCATGGTTCTTAATGACATTGGCTGTATGTTTGGGATCATTGTCTGGCTGCAGAATAAATTGGTAGCCAATCAGACGCCTCCTTGATGGTATTGCATGATAGATAAATACCTGCCAGTATTTCTCAGCATTGAGGACACCATTAAAGTTGACCAAATCTCCAACTCAACTTGCTGTGTGATTCTGTGTAAGAAGTGCTACGATGCTGCGCCCATGACTTTTTCTCATACCAAGATCCATTGTACTTCATATATGATAGATAAGTACCTGCCTGTATTTCTCATCATTGAAGACACTATTAAACCTGATCAAATCTCCAACTCCACTTGCTGAAATGCAGCCCCAAACTTGCAAGGAATCTCCACCATGCTTCACTATTGCCTGTAGACACTCATTATTGTACCTCTCTCAAGCTCTAAGTCGAACAAACTGCCTTCTGTTACAGCCAGAGCAGCTGCTGCCATTTTTCTGCACCCCATTTCCTATGTTTTCATGCATAGTAGAGTCTCTTGGCCTTTTTTCCACGTCAAAGATATGGCTTTTTGACGACAATTCTTACATGAAGACCACTTCTGGACAAACTTCTCCGAACAGTAGAACAAATTGCCCATTGGTGATTTTTGGGACACTGCATCCATCTCTGATCCCTGTGTTTCAACCTACATATGATCATTATCACCCGTTTGGAATGATTGGTTGATCATACTGTACACCTGACTATAATACTACAAAATCCCTGACTTTGTGCAAGTGTACCTTGAAGAATTTAAGCTGTTTTGAAGGCAAAGGGAGGCCACACCAAATATTGATTTGATTTAGATTTCTATTCTGTTCATTCACTTTGCATTTTGTTAATTGATAAAAATAAACTATTTACACTTTTATTTTTGAAAGAATTTTTACTTTGCAGCATTTTCTCCACACCTGCCTAAAACTTTTTGCACAGTATTGTATCTAGTTAAATCTTGGAAAACTCTGCTTCCTAAACTATTGGCAGGTGACAGACCATGCCCTGTTAATTCCAGCAGCCATCCAGTCAGTGCGCTGAGTCACACAGTCTATGGTCAGCAAGCTATGAAGTGCATCCGTTCTGCTTGTCAGTGTGAGAGTCTCAGACATACAGGATGATATTGTGGGTTAGAGGCCAACAGGGAAGATCCGCACACACTAGCAAGAACAGGACTACCCAAGGGATGGCTGCCACATTTTAGCATGGAGGAAAGTACTCCGCATTAGCCCATGAGCTGTGATTCACCCTTAAACATTCTATTTAGGTGCTGGTCTGATGAAGAGCAAATAGACATCACTGACCAGATGTAATAGGGTCCGTGTTTTTTATGCGGGACAAACTTGCACCTTGTCCCAAAACTCACACAATATAATAGCCTGTGAGTTTGTAAGCTTGAGGCTATTACAATGTGCGATGTAGGGCGAGTTTTTATTGCTAGTAAAATTGCACCTTGTAATGTGAGTTTCATAACAAAGTGCGAGTTTCGACAGAAGCAGGCACAGATCAGTGAGATCCGTGCATGCTTCTGTCCGGAAAATTTAAGAAAGAGTTAAAATGGAAAAAAATGACACGCAAAAGTACAACCTGGGTCCAAAAATATGTGGGTAAAACACAGAAGGATCACCCATATTTTTTAAACCAGCACCACAGCTGGGGCACATGTTTACATTGGTGGCATTACCAATGCATTACCCCCTCCCCACAACTAGTAAGCCCCGGCTGAGGATACCTAGGGGGAATGGGGACCCCCAATAAAAGGTCCCCCCCCCCCCCCTGCAGGGCATCCAAAGCCATGGCAGAATCCCGGGGCTATCTCCATCAGCCCTGGGCAGTGGGTGCTGAGTTGATAGCTTTTAAGTGTAATATTTAAAAATAATGTAATTTACAGGTGGAACTACAGGTCCCAACAAGCCTACCCTGCATGCTGGTATTTGGAGAATCACAAGTACCAGCATGCAGGGCATTAAATGGCCCACTGGTATGTATAGTCCCCATGTAAAAGAAATATCAGAATAAAGATGACACACATACCATGAAAGTAAAACTGTAATAAGGCATACAGTACATGCACACTCACACATACATACCTACATCCCCTGTAGCCCTTCGGTCCTCTTGTCCTGTAGAATCCATGGTAACCTATTCCAGTATAGATCACATAGAATGGGGAAGCCTTTCAGTGTAGTCTTTCCTCTCATGGCCATGCTCTGTTGTGCATGCGTAGTGAAGCCCTAGTTCAGCTTCATTATGCTTGTACTGTGATTTTAATAGATCACAGGCAGTGGCAGATTTGCAGATCTACCACCCTTACAGGGTATCTGTTCTCCAGGTCCCATAAACTGCCCCACCTTTGCATGGTGGTTATTTTCATTACTGTTATTTTTTGAATCCTACAAAAATATAAACAATAGTATATTTATAATAAAAGTATTATGTAAAAATAGTGACCAAAGCTTTTACATTTTTCTTTCTCTCTCCATTCTTCTGGGTGATGTGTACACATAAGCTGTGACAGGGGTGGATCCATTAAAAATAACATATGGGGATATCATGAACAGGGAAGGAGGGGAAAGAACATACCTCCCAACATTGGGAATGATAAAGTAGCGACATTTGTGCGTGTGCCAAAAGGGTGTGTAGTCTAATTGATGTCACAACCTCATTTACAGCATTCTGGGGGCATGGCCAGCACTCTCTGAGCTGCTGGACTGACCCTAGACTCACCCCTCACTGCTTAGATGCTGTGCACAATGCACATGGGTAATTCAGGTGCTGGTGTACCTGAGACCATCGGCGCAAAGTACAAATTTCTGTTACTTTGAGCATGCACAGGACCTGTTCAGCACGTTTGTGAAATGGTCCTGCAGAACAGGGTGCAGGCTGGCCTCAGACTGTCATTGATTGACAGTCTGATACCATTTTGGGGGGCGGAAGGGGGCAGCGATAGGCTCCACAGGATATAGCACACACAGTGGTTGGGCCTGGAGCTGCATGTTAACAAAATGCCAATAAACGACAGAGGTACACATGCCCCGATGCCCTTTTTCTGAATCCGGATCATAAATACTGTACTTGACAGAGGGAAAACCTTCTATTGTGGCTAGCGCCTGCGGTAAGTGCTCCCGCTACTCCCGGGCACCTCTTTTCACACATGCACCTATTTCTGTTTACCACTTCGGTATCTAGTGTCCAAGCCACGGCGCCAGAGGTGTGCAGCCCTGGTACTGACTGCGGCTACCTTCAGACTCGTTCGCACGCTGCATTTTCTCGCAGCCGTGCAAACGGGTCTGAACTACGCATGCGTGTGAACTGCAATGCGCAGGCCCGTCGCTGCCCGGCGACAGGGGAGAGCGATGGCTTCTACGAAGAAAGTGATCGCAGGGGTGATCGCAAGAAGATTGACAGGCAGAAGGCATTCCTGGGTGGCAACTCACCGTTTTCTGGGAGTGTCGGGAGAAATGCAGGCGTGCCCAGCCGTTGCAGAGGAGGGTCCCTGACGTCAGCTGCTTCTTGGATCATCGCAGCGGGTGAGTAAGTCCTGGGCTATGCAAAAACTGCACAAACTTTTGTTTGTGCAGCTCACTGCACAGCCCATTGCACCCCTGCAAAGCCCTTACCCTCTCCCCCTGTAGGCGGCGATTACCTGGCCGCACACTGCAAAAAATAGCCTGCGTGCGACCAGGTCTGAATTACCCCCTATGTTGTAAACAAAAAAGTGTAAAACAAATCAAAATGTTTTATATTTTAGATTCCTCAAAGTAGCCCCCTTTTGCTTTGATGACAGCTTTGCACACTCTCGGCATTCTCTCTGAGAAGGTGTGTCCAAACATTTGACTGGTACAGTATACACACACATACATACATACATACATACATACTAAATAAGGATTGTGTAAGCCCGTCAACTCAAACCTTGGATAGGAGCACTAGCTGCCTTTTTACGTATGGAAGCGAAGGTGGAAGGGATGGAGCTACGATAGAGGTGAAGAGGAGGTGGAGGATATGAGAAAAGGAGGGGTATCAGCCAAGAGAAGGGGCAGAGCAGGGCACAGAGTATATATATATATATATATATATATATATATATATTATACCAAGAAATCCGGCACTCTGCGATAATAAATAAAGCTGGAACTTGCGATATAGATAGATGCAGTTGTCTGGTGGCCCCGGGCCGTGGGTGGTGGCATGGACTATCTGGCTCTCAGGTGCTGTGCTGGGACGCCATCGGCGGGCCCTCCCTGCTCTGATGTTTGTGCAGGGTGGGGCGTGAAGTATGCCGCACTTGCAGTCCTCCTCTGGGAACAGATTGCGTGGGTGCCAGAGAGCCAGATTTTGTGTACGGGCCCCTTAGGACCTGCCGGGCCCTACTCGAGCGTCTAGGTTGCTTCAGGCTCCCTAAGATTTGTTGAAGACTATGTGCACCCCTTTACGGACATTTCCATCAGGATAATGCCCAATGTTATGATGGTTCCACGACTGACATCAGTGTACTCAAATAACCCCCTCAGTCACCAGAGCTCAGTCCAAAATAGCTTTTTTAGAATGTGATGCAACAGGAGATTTGCAGCACGAATGTGCAGCTGACAAATCAGCAAGAACTGCACAAAGTTTTAATGTCACCTTGAATAATAATCTTTAAAGAAAAAAATACATGCCAGAAATGATTTAGACTGTTCTGGGGGCTAAGGGGTCTTCCTCAATACACAGACCCGTACAAAGACTTTTTCCTTATCAAAATGAATGTCAATAAATCTGTGCTTATGAACTGGTTTGGTGTAAGCATACCTGGATGTAAGCATGTCTGACGTAACCTGTCGCACATGCTACTGTTGCAGAGTTGGATACATCCTGAGATAATTATGACTTAGCATATGGCCGTAAATCCATTATTTGTATGTGCATCTGAATAAAATGTTTTGTCTTTTTTTAATGAATCCAGCTGTGCACCAGTCCTCTATACTTAACTAGAGTTCTACTCCATTATAAAGAACAAAGCAGGTGATCACTGAGGGACCAGTAAGGGATACCAACAAAGCAGCCTTTTTATGCAATGTCCATTTCATATAACCAGTAATATTCAATTAATCATTACTACTGCAGGTATGTTTACAGCAATGTGAATACATAAACCAACACAGTAAGTGCACTAATATTTGCTTTGATTGTTATGATAAAATATTTTTGTTTGCATTAGTTGCCTCTTATATACCAAGGATGTGCTGGTTTAATTTGTAGTTGTGTGTGTTACTTTCAGAGATTGTTGTCGGCTAACCTGAATCCAGGCCATGATTTGTAAACGCTGAAGATAGTATGAAATAAATTGCAATTTAGTTTTATTTCGCCTGCTGTACTTATGTTTTTCTGGTTTTATCCTTACACTTTGCCACTTGTCAGCACAATAAAGCAAAGTCACCAACAAGAAATAAATAGACAATGTAGTGTGCTAACACTGCAGACAAACTACTATAATGCCTTAAAAGTCATTTTTTTCTACAAAAGTTCATAGGTTTCAGCATAAACTCCATTTATACCAAGCTGGGAACCTTATTTATAATTGATTTTCTGTAACAGTGTTCAATGTGTATAGAGCATTAATCTACAAATAAGTCCTTTAGGAGTTGTATTGTCGTATAAACACATAATCGTGTTCATTGTCTTCTCGACAGTTTGTTAAGTGAGGGATGTTGAGATCTATTTAGCCTTCTTTTCAGTTTATTATCTTGTTGTTGTTGGGTTCTTTTATTATTTCATGTTTAGTAAAAAGGTAAAGGTAGACAGAAGTGTAAAGAAACTTTTCATGTAGTACAGTTAGAGACTAGACGTGAATACAAAGAGCTCTTTGTTGGGACTTCTTTAATCCTGGGAAAAGAACCAAATAAATAAATGTGTTTTCAACTCCTTGGCTGCCAACAAAATCAGTATGGGTGGTAGTTCTAGCAGCCAGGGGATTAATAGAATTAACGTTTAGATAGGTATCTCTCATCTCCATTTCCTATATAGGCTATTTCTCTCATGGAGACGGAAGTAGAGAACTGTTCCCCTCTATACGTGCTGGGACTGTAACTCAACCACAACTAATTAACCTTGGGTAATGACCCTGAAATGCACTTAACGTAGGCATAGTGAACTAATAACAAGCATATTAAAAACATGCAGAAGAGACACATATCTCTAGTTGGGTCTAAATGGATGGGCTAGACGAGACAGGGTGATCTAATTACTTTTAGCCTAATCCAACCTTTTTCTGTTGTTTTGTGCATTGTATGATTCCATTTACTGTCACTCAATGGTCTGAAGGTCCTGACATGCCCAACTGCTAACATTCTTTGTTTATGAAACGCCATAACAAATGAGATATTGTGTTTGTGTGCCTTACATGCCTGCTGTTTATATATGCCAGATGGGTATTTTCATGAGTGTATGAGCTTGGATTAGTTAATTTCCTACATCTGGGACTCCAACTGGCTACATTACATGGGAGATGAGCAGATTTCAGCTGTGGAGTCCGTCATGCACCTTTTGCCTAATAGAAAGGATAAAGCCTAATCTGCACTAAGCAGCATATGGGAAATTACATTATTATTTCCTCTTACTGCAACAGTTTGATAGCAGAAATCATATATGTTGTTTTTTTCTCTTTTTCATTGGCATATGGGGAATTTGGACATATTTTTCTGTCCCCGGTGGAGTCAGATTTATACTTTTGTGCATGCAATGTTTAGACATCAATCATCCATGCTTGAATGCAGTGTAATGTTCATCTAACTTGACCCATTCACCAATAAGACTGTAGCAGATTACACACTCTATTGATGTTGGTGACACACAGCAGAATCTAGATGAGTGCCTCCCACCCCAGAAAAAGGATAATCATTGGATTTGGAAGAAAGGGGGTAAACATTGTCCTCAGCCCAAAATATAACTTTTGTTTTTGACCCTATAACTGTAACACAATATGTGGAAAGTATACATGTTTGGACTGTCTAAACTATTCAATTAAAATATGGGGTAATTAAAGCAGTAGTTGTGTAAAAAAACAACAACACCTGGTTAGAGCCTTTCAAAATCATATTTTGATCCATTTCTCATATAGGGCGGGTTGTATTAAACCTGAAAATGCAGGCAAAACTCAGAAAATGCTGTGTTTGGCGTTTTGCCGCATTCCCATATATACAGTACCAAGCACTGGAAAGCGATACATTCCAGAGCTTTGACCCAGTTGGCATCGCCATCTTTAGATGGCGTTACCTAATAGAAACCTATGGGCTTCTTTTCACATTCCTTCTGAGAGCGATACAATCGGATGCCTCCCAGTGTCTCCTGCGGTTTGTGCGTCATCCCGCGTTTATCTATGCAAGCAACGGGTCAGAGAGACACCGTCAATGGGCGTCTCTGAACAAATCCCCATGGCAGTGTTATTAGCAGTTTTTTTTTAGATCTGCCACTTGCGCGATCACAATAAAGACAGCATTTGTGTTCACCTCAGGCCTATAGTTACACAAATTTGTACTGTATATTTGCTCTTTATATGTCAGAAAACTGATGCAACAAACCAAAATATACAGTACATCAACACTGAATAATGTAAAAGTGTCTTCAGTGCTGCATTTTATAGCATTAGGTGTGCATGTTGCTATAGTAGCAAAGGTAGTGCTTTTGGTTCAAGATTAGATGTAAATCACCATCAATTTAAAAGGTTAATTTTTAATGTAATTAAATGGAATGTTAAGAAGCATGAAATTTGTGTAGTGCTAAAGGGATCTTTACAGAGGAATATTTTTAGAACAAGACAGTAACCATGATTATTTTGAAAACATAGCCTGCCACCATGTACACTCTGCAGAGCTCCTGGGTACTGGATTTAAGGTGATGGAGCTTCCAGTTTCTGGCTTTCTACATTCCTGTGCCAGCCTTTGCCTGATTATGGGCCTGATTCAGAGATGGTTGTTATTACACAGCCGCTGTGACTTTGTAGGTAGCAACTGTGCAATAATATGCAAATGCCATAGGAGGTACAGATGAGCGGGTTCGGTTCCTCGGAATCCGAACCCCCCCAGAACTTCAGCCTTTTTACACGGGTCCGAGGCAGACTCGGATCTTCCCGCCTTGCTCGGTTAACCCGAGCGCGCCCGAACGTCATCATCCCGCTGTCGGATTCTCGCGAGGCTCGTATTCTATCGCGAGACTCGGATTCTATATAAGGAACTGCGCGTCGCCGCCATTTTCACACGTGCATTGAGATTGATAGGGAGAGGACGTGGCTGGCGTCCTCTCCATTTAGATAGAGAGTGAGACACTTGATTTACTAGTAATTTAATTTTAGTAATTTTGGGGAGCATTAGGACTGGGGTACTCAGAGAGTGCAGAGTTTTGCTGATAGTTATACTGACCACCAGTTTTATTTATTATTTAAAATCCGTTCTCTGCCTGAAAAAAAACGATACACAGTCACATACCATATCTGTGCTCAGCCTCAGTGTGCTGCATGATAATATCATCTATGTATATCTGACTGTGCTGAGTGCTCACTGCTCACACAGCTTAATTGTGGGGGAGACTGGGGAGCAGTTATAGCAGGAGTACATAACAGTGCACACTTTTGCTGCCAGTGTGACTGACCAGTGACCACCAGTATATTGTCTGCCTGAAAAAGTTAAACACTCGTGTGGTGTTTTTTTTTTTTATTCTATAAACGCATTCTGCTGACAGACAGTGTCCAGCAGGTCCGTCATTCATTATATTATAATATATACCTGCAGTAGTGATATATATATATTTTGTATATCATTATCATCCAGTCTATACTAGCAGACGCAGTACGGTAGTCCACGGCTGTAGCTACCTCTGTGTCGGCAGTGCTCGTCCATAATTGTATACCTACCTGTGGTGGGTTTTTTTTTTTCTATCTTCTTCATACTAGTAGTTTAGGAGTCTGCTGACAGTGTCCAGCAGGTCCGTCATTATATAATATATACCTGTCCTGCAGTAGTGATATATATATATTTTTTATATCATTATCATCCAGTCTATACTAGCAGACGCAGTACGGTAGTCCACGGCTGTAGCCACCTCTGTGTCGGCAGTCGCTCGTCCATAATTGTATACCTACCTGTGGTGGGTTTTTTTTTTCTATCTTCTTCATACTAGTAGTTTAGGAGTCTGCTGACAGTGTCCAGCAGGTCCGTCATTATATAATATATACCTGTCCTGCAGTAGTGATTTATATATATTTTTTATATCATTATCATCCAGTCTATACTAGCAGACGCAGTACGGTAGTCCACGGCTGTAGCTACCTCTGTGTAGGCAGTCACTCGTCATCCATAAGTATACTAGTATCCATCCATCTCCACTGTTTACCTGAGGTGCCTTTTAGTTGTGCCTATTAAAATATGGAGAACAAAAATGTTGAGGTTCCAAAAATAGGGAAAGATCAAGATCGACTTCCACCTCGTGCTGAAGCTGCTGCCACTAGTCATGGCCGAGACGATGAAATGCCATGAACGTCGTCTGCCAAGGCCGATGCCCAATGTCATAGTACAGAGCATGTAAAATCCAAAACACCAAATATCAGTAAAAAAAGGACTCAAAAATCTAAAATAAAATCGTCGGAGGAGAAGCGTAAACTTGCCAATATGCCATTTACCACACGGAGTGGTAAGGAACGGCTGAGGCCCTGGCCTATGTTCATGGCTAGTGGTTCAGCTTCACATGAGGATGGAAGCACTCAGCCTCTCGCTAGAAAAATGAAAAGACTTAAGCTGGCAAAAGCACAGCAAAGAACTGTGCGTTCTTCGAAATCACAAGTCCACAAGGAGAGTCCAATTGTGTCGATTGCGATGCCTGACCTTCCCAACACTGGACGTGAAGAGCATGCGCCTTCCACCATTTGCACGCCCCCTGCAAGTGCTGGAAGGAGCACCCGCAGTCCAGTTCCTGATAGTCAGATTGAAGATGTCAGTGTTGAAGTACACCAGGATGAGGAGGATATGGGTGTTGCTGGCGCTGGGGAGTTAATTGACAAGGAGGATTCTGATGGTGAGGTGGTTTGTTTAAGTCAGGCACCCGGGGAGACACCTGTTGTCCGTGGGAGGAATATGGCCATTGACATGCCTGGTGTAAATACCAAAAAAATCAGCTCTTCGGTGTGGAAGTATTTCAACAGAAATGCGGACAACAGGTGTCAAGCCGTGTGTTGCCTTTGTCAAGCTGTAATAAGTAGGGGTAAGGACGTTAACCACCTCGGAACATCCTCCCTTATACGTCACCTGCAGCGCATTCATCATAAGTCAGTGACAAGTTCAAAAACTTTGTGCGACAGCGGAAGCAGTCCACTGACCAGTAAATCCCTTCCTCTTGTAACCAAGCTCACGCAAACCACCCCACCAACTCCCTCAGGGTCAATTTCCTCCTTCCCCAGGAATGCCAATAGTCCTGCAGGCCATGTCACTGGCAATTCTGACGAGTCTTCTCCTGCCTGGGATTCCTCCGATGCATCCTTGAGTGTAACGCCTACTGCTGCTGGCGCTGCTGTTGTTGCTGCTGGGAGTCGATGGTCATCCCAGAGGGGAAGTCGTAAGACCACTTTTACTACTTCCACCAAGCAATTGACTGTCCAACAGTCCTTTGCGAGGAAGATGAAATATCACAGCAGTCATCCTGCTGCAAAGCGGATAACTGAGGCCTTGGCATCCTGGGCGGTGAGAAACGTGGTTCCGGTATCCATCATTACTGCAGAGCCAACTATAGACTTGATTGAGGTACTGTGTCCCCGGTACCAAATACCATCTAGGTTCCATTTCTCTAGGCAGGCGATACCGAAAATGTACACAGACCTCAGAAAAAGACTCACCAGTGTCCTAAAAAATGCAGTTGTACCCAATGTCCACTTAACCACGGACATGTGGACAAGTGGAGCAGGGCAGACTGAGGACTATATGACTGTGACAGCCCACTGGGTAGATGTATTGACTCCCGCCGCAAGAACAGCAGCGGCGGCACCAGTAGCAGCATCTCGCAAACGCCAACTCTTTCCTAGGCAGGCTACGCTTTGTATCACCGCTTTCCAGAATACGCACACAGCTAAAAACCTCTTACGGCAACTGAGGAAGATCATCGCAGAATGGCTTACCCCAATTGGACTCTCCTGTGGATTTGTGGCATCGGACAACGCCAGCAATATTGTGTGTGCATTAAATATGGGCAAATTCCAGCACGTCCCATGTTTTGCACATACCTTGAATTTGGTGGTGCAGAGTTATTTAAAAAACGAGAGGGGCGTGCAAGAGATGCTGTCGGTGGCCAGAAGAATTGCGGGACACTTTCGGCGTACAGGCACCACGTACAGAAGACTGGAGTAACATCAAAAACGCCTGAACCTGCCCTGCCATCATCTGAAGCAAGAAGTGGTAACGAGGTGGAATTCAACCCTCTATATGCTTCAGAGGTTGGAGGAGCAGCAAAAGGCCATTCAAGCCTATACAACTGACCACGATATAGGAGGTGGAATGCACCTGTCTCAAGCGCAGTGGAGAATGATTTCAACGTTGTGCAAGGTTCTGCAACCTTTTGAACTTGCCACACGTGAAGTCAGTTCAGACACTGCCAGCCTGAGTCAGGTCATTCCCCTCATCAGGCTTTTGCAGAAGAAGCTGGAGACATTGAAGGAGGAGCTAACACTGAGCGATTCCGCTAGGCATGTGGGACTTGTGGATGGAGCCCTTAATTCGCTTAACCAGGATTCACGGGTGGTCAATCTGTTGAAATCAGAGCACTACATTTTGGCCACCGTGCTCGATCCTAGATTTAAAACCTACGTTGTATCTCTCTTTCCGGCAGACACAAGTCTGCAGAAGTTCAAAGAACTGCTAGTGAGAAAATTGTCAAGTCAAGCGGAACGCGACCTGTCAACATCTCCTCCTTCACATTCTCCCGCAACTGGGGGTGCGAGGAAAAGGCTCAGAATTCCGAGCCCACCCGCTGTCGGTGATGCAGGGCAGTCTGGAGCGACTGCTTATGCTGACATCTGGTCCGGACTGAAGGACCTGACAACGATTACGGACATGTCGTCTACTGTCACTGCATATGATTCTCTCACCATTGAAAGAATGGTGGAGGATTATATGAGTGACCGCATCCAAGTAGGCACGTCAGACAGTCCGTACGTATACTGGCAGGAAAAAGAGGCAATTTGGAGGCCCTTGCACAAACTGGCTTTATTCTACCTAAGTTGCCCTCCCACAAGTGTGTACTCCGAAAGAGTGTTTAGTGCCGCCGCTCACCTTGTCAGCAATCGGCGTATAAGGTTACTTCCAGAAAATGTGGAGAAGATGATGTTGATTAAAATGAATTATAATCAATTCCTCCATGGAGACATTCACCAGCAGCAATTGCCTCCACAAAGTACACAGGGAGCTGTGATGGTGGATTCCAGTGGGGACGAATTGATAATCTGTGAGGAGGGGGATGTACACGGTGATGAATCGGAGGATGATGATGAGTTGGACATCTTGCCTCTGTAGAGCCAGTTTGTGCAAGGAGAGATTAATTGCTTCTTTTTTGGTGGGGGTCCAAACCAACCCATCATTTCAGTCACAGTCGTGTGGCAGACCCTGTCACTGAAATGATGGGTTGGTTAAAGTGTGCATGTCCTGTTTATACAACATAAGGGTGGGTGGGAGGGCCCAAGGACAATTCCATCTTGCACCTCTTTTTTCTTTCATTTTTCTTTGCGTCATGTGCTGTTTGGGGAGTGTTTTTTGGAAGGGCCATCCTGCGTGACACTGCAGTGCCACTCCTAGATGGGCCAGGTGTTTGTGTCGGCCACAAGGGTCGCTTAGCTTACTCACACAGCTACCTCATTGCGCCTCTTTTTTTCTTTGCGTCATGTGCTGTTTGGGGAGTATTTTTTGGAAGGGCCATCCTGCCTGACACTGCAGTGCCACTCCTAGATGGGCCAGGTGTTTGTGTCGGCCACTTGGGTCGCTGAGCTTAGTCACACAGCTACCTCATTGCGCCTCTTTTTTTCTTTGCGTCATGTGCTGTTTGGGGAGTGTTTTTTGGAAGGGCCATCCTGCGTGACACTGCAGTGCCACTCCTAGATGGGCCAGGTGTTTGTGTCGGCCACTTGGGTCGCTGAGCTTAGTCACACAGCTACCTCATTGCGCCTCTTTTTTTCTTTGCGTCATGTGCTGTTTGGGGAGTGTTTTTTGGAAGGGCCATCCTGCGTGACACTGCAGTGCCACTCCTAGATGGGCCAGGTGTTTGTGTCGGCCACTTGGGTCGCTAAACTTAGTCACACAGCTACCTCATTGCGCCTCTTTTTTTCTTTGCGTCATGTGCTGTTTGGGGAGTGTTTTTTGGAAGGGCCATCCTGCGTGACACTGCAGTGCCACTCCTAGATGGGCCAGGTGTTTGTGTCGGCCACTAGGGTCGCTTAGCTTACTCACACAGCTACCTCATTGCGCCTCTTTTTTTTCTTCTTTGCGTCATGTGCTGTTTGGGGAGTATTTTTTGGAAGGGCCATCCTGCCTGACACTGCAGTGCCACTCCTAGATGGGCCAGGTGTTTGGGCCACTTGGGTCGCTGAGCTTAGTCACACAGCTACCTCATTGCGCCTCTTTTTTTCTTTGCGTCATGTGCTGTTTGGGGAGTGTTTTTTGGAAGGGCCATCCTTCGTGACACTGCAGTGCCACTCCTAGATGGGCCAGGTGTTTGTGTCGGCCACTTGGGTCGCTGAGCTTAGTCATCCAGCAACCTCGGTGCAAATTTTAGGACTAAAAATAATATTGTGAGGTGTGAGGTGTTCAGAATAGAATGAAAATGAGTGGAAATTATGGTTATTGAGGTTAATAATACTTTGGGATCAAAATGACCCCCAAATTCTATGATTTAAGCTGTTTTTTAGGGTTTTTTGAAAAAAACACCCGAATACAAAACACACCCGAATCCGACAAAAAAAATTCGGTGAGGTTTTGCCAAAACGCGTTCGAACCCAAAACACGGCCGCGGAACCGAACCCAAAACCAAAACACAAAACCCGAAAAATTTCCGGTGCACATCTCTAATAGGAGGCCCATTATGTACATAGACATCTCCTGCCAGCTCCTGTGATCCACTGCTGTATTGGATCATGTTCACGAACACCAGTCATCTGAGTAAACATCAGTTATATACACAGCTGAATTTGCTGGCTTCAGCATGCCCAAAAAAGAAAGGGAGGTGGGGGACTGGGACACAACTCCCATTTTCTCCAATGGTTCCCATCGCAGACCTGCTCCACTCACAAATTGCTGCAGTATGTCAATCATGCTGCAGCTTGGGGGCATTGTGTGCGATCTCGCAGAGCAAAAATGGCATATGTTCAGTGTTGAATCAGAGCATGCGCAGATCTCTCACCATCAGGTTTACAAACATCTCTGAAACAGACACTATATTATATTACAGTATAAAATATTATTCCATATTTCAGGAAGACAACATGAGGGTCTTCCTGAATTCCTGGCTTACAGCCTAATTCCCCCAACCTCCCACATTCCTCATACAGTAATTCAGGGCTGTCACTAGATATTGCTCAGTACAAATGAAATGGCAGCCCCCCATTTAGGAACAACAAATAAAATAATATAATATCATGAGAAGTTCTGATTGTTACGATCTGGGGAGTATATCTGGACTGAGTGTTGATAAAAAAGATCCGGGGAATGTATTTGGGTGGAGTATTATGCAAGCCCAGTGATCCTAAAGTCTCCTGCGTACTAAAGCTTTACCTTTAGCAGCCATCTTTCCCAGGTGGATTAAGTCCACCCAGTATTCAGATGCCCCCAGGTCTAAATGTGGACAAGGAAACTATTGAAGGCTAGGCAAGTGCAAGGAAATGCTGGAGTAAACACCCACCTGACACGGAGTGGGTTAAAGCTAGACAGATGGGCACACACTAGACAAGGACTAGCTAGAGCTGGACTGGCAGGTACAGTGGGATCAGGACTGGTACATAAATGAAAAGCAATGCTCCGAACCCACAGTAGTTGCTATGGGCAGCCACAGAAGTGTATAACATCTGAATACAGAGAGGGAAAGCAGAACAGACATACAAACAACACAGAATGCTCCAGGTCTATGGATGTTACTCCTGGCAACCGCAGTACCAACACAAAGGAGCAGTGTAGAATATAGACAAGGACAGACTGAGATAAGGGATTGGTCTGAAGACAGACTGATAGGGCTGACACTATGTAAACAGTTAGAGAGGCCTGAGAGAAAGAGAGAGAGAGAGAGAGAGAGAGAGAGAGAGAGACTGTAGTGGAATGGAACTGACAATAACTCCCAAGAACCACACAATGAACTCACATAAAACAGGGACATAAACGATGGACTGATTGCAGGGACAAACAAAGAAGGATTCTGCAGAACTATAGCTAAGAAGCAGTGTTTCAACAGGACTGGATCTTGATACTGAGGACCAAAGGCTCAAGCAGCAACTCAATTCTATGACCAGCATGGAATAATGGGCAGACTGGGAATATAAAGAGAGCACTAACCAATGACAAGGTTCAGTATAGACAAGCCCCCTTTAATTACTAACTCAGTGCAACTGTGCTGCTGAACATCCTCCAGGTTCCTGACTTTAACAAGAAACCACATGCTGGAGTAAGGTAACAAGGCATTTCCCAACAGGTGTGCTGCTACAGCAATTAAACAGACAGACTAGAGCTGCAATTAAACTGACAGAACAGAGTTACAGACAGTACATGTAACAGTATCGAACCCCCCTCCTTTGAGGGTGGACTCCGAACACCCACACAGAACTAAGAGGGACTACAAACAAACAAGGCTGATTCAAGACAAGCAGTCTGACCAAGGTAAGTCCCCATACATTTTCCTCGAGCAAAGGAATCTCATTGGCTTCAGAATCGTAATCCGAGTCTACATCCAGAGGAAGAATAAAGGTTTTCTTCTGAGAGGCGTAATTAAAGAAGCACGGCTGGATTGGACCTGGGCATGGGCAGACTGGACAGGAACAGGATTCTGCGGATCAGGCTTCTTCACAACTCCTTTACAGGGTGCAGACAGTGAGGCATAACCAACAGTGAGGCATAACCAACAGTTAACTTCCGAATTGGAGAACTTGATGAAGAGGACACTGTGCTGTGAACAACCTGATAAAGAAGACCCTTAAAATCCCAGTTCTTGCACTTCTGACTGTTTTTGATGGTAACCGAGTCTTTGGAAAGTGAAGCAGAACTCTCCGACAATCCAGAAAACAAAACCTCTTGACCACAGATTGGTTGAAGGCCTCCACATCCTGTAGAATAGGATCTCTGGATTTAATTAACTGGTCAGCGCACTCCTTAGCCTCCCCTCTAAAAGCCATAAGAAGCAAGAAAATCTCCGCTGGAGAGGAACAAAATTGTGCCGCGTCCAGGGACTGCAACAACACTTCATAAAACTGCTCCATCTTTCCATAGAAGAGGACCAGATCTGGATCGTGGTCTTTAGGAGGAAGTAGTGAATCTTCAGCTAATATAACTGGCTTAGATTTTTTCCCAGATATTACAGGGTCAGAAGGTCTTTCAGAAGCTGAGTGTCTAGAAGACTCTTCAGGGGACATGGCATGAACAACTCCATCTGAGGTCATGACTGGACTCTCTCCTTCTGGAGACTTGACAGGATCTACCCCTCCTGGGGTCTTGACAGAAATCTCTTCTGCTGGCAACTCGGCAGGATCTGATGCTCCACAAGGAGTTACAGGGATTGAGACACAGACAGACGCCCCTCCTGAAGCTACAGGACTTGGACACTGAAACAGGCGCCCCTCCTGTGGCTACAGGACTTGATACTAAGACAGACGTCGTACTCCCTTGCTGGGACCGGATTGTCGGATCCCCTCTCTGGGACCAGAACATTGGATCCCCTCTCTGGGACCAGAACATTGGATCCCCTTGATGGTACCGGAACATCAGATCCCCTTGATGAGACCGGAACATCGGAATCCAACATGTAAAAATTAATTGGAAAGATAGGGACTCTGAGAGTTTATTAGCAAAGGCAGAAATGAAATGGATTTTTAATTTAAAAACCATTGCCCCTGAGGGACTGAATAAGGAATTTGAAGTAAAATGGTTCCTCTGATAATATTTCATGCACATTAAGATAATTTTATGCAAAACTGTAAAAATTATGATTTTTATTTGTATCTATTTCTGCTGGTTTTATTTGTTTATATGTTTTTTATGTATATGTTTTTTATACGTTATATATGTCACATTATTTATGCATATTTATCTACTTGCAATTTTGCACATGTATATGGGTAAGATCTCATTTATCATGGTTGCCATAGCAGGGAATTACTCTGGGCAATAGTAAGCTGCCCCATTTGTTGGAACGCAGGGAAGTGAAAGTCAGCCCGGCTGCGCCGCTGCCGGAAGTGTGTGTTCTCGGCGGTGGAACGCACGGCGCTTCCGGTACAGCCGTAAATGGAACGCAAAGCGTTTCTAATAAAACTCTGCCGAAGATAAAGTCACACCTTTACTTGATTCAATCCATATGGTCAATGGAATCACTTCTTGTAATAGGGAGCTACCACACTTTGCTGGAACGCAAGGAAGTAAAACCCATACCGGCCGCGCCGCCCCCGGAAGTGCGTGTGTGTCCTCGGCAGTGGAATGCACGGCACTTCCGGGTACGGCCGTGAATGGAACGCATAGCGTTTCCAATAAAACTCTGCCAAGATAAAGATATATTTTCACTGAAATTAATTTGGTCAATGTATACATATTGAGTGATGTATGGAGCAATCTTGTATTGCTTTCATAGGAACAATACATGGTCGAAAATCATGTCACACAGGAAGTAGTTTAGCATTTAACAATATTGTTTTGTTCATTTCATATCATTTTATAATATAGGCATTAGGGCCCTCATTCCGAGTTGTTCGCTCGTTCTTTTTCATCGCATCGCAGTGAAAATCCGCTTAGTACGCATGCGCAATGTTCGCACTGCGACTGCGCCAAGTAACTTTACTATGAAGAAAGTATTTTTACTCACGGCTTTTTCTTCGCTCCGGCGATCGTAATGTGATTGACAGGAAATGGGTGTTACTGGGCGGAAACACGGCGTTTCAGGGGCGTGTGGCTGAAAACGCTACCGTTTCCGGAAAAAACGCAGGAGTGGCCGGAGAAACGGTGGGAGTGCCTGGGCGAACGCTGGGTGTGTTTGTGACGTCAACCAGGAACGACAAGCACTGAACTGATCGCACAGGCAGAGTAAGTCTGGAGCTACTCTGAAACTGCTAAGTAGTTAGTAATCGCAATATTGCGAATACATCGGTCGCAATTTTAAGAAGCTAAGATTCACTCCCAGTAGGCGGCGGCTTAGCGTGTGTAACTCTGCTAAATTCGCCTTGCGACCGATCAACTCGGAATGAGGGCCTATATTTTCAGTGCTATAAATATTAGGAAATTAAGGAATATACTAGGATAATAATTTAATGACCTTTTTGAACCAGTAACCAACAGGAAGTATGTTTTCACTTCCGGGTCAAATGCAGTATAAAAAGAGGATGTGTGCAGGTATGGATCATTCTGCCCTGAGGAAGAGTTAGATACAACTCGAAACGCGTTGGCGGCTCTGAATGATCCATCTACCTGCATCTAGAGTACCAGGAGAACCCTACCAGGTCCTGCGGCCGGTGTTTTGCATGAGGGGAGGAGGGAGGAATTCCGGAACCTTCCATTTTTGCTCTTCTCATTGCTCCATGCTGGGAGCCTGACACGGTACGGTTCCAATTTTACCACTCAGTTATTTTGTCACTTTTATTGGATACAAGTATCTTATGAATTTTTTATGTAATAAAATCTACTTTTATTTTGAACTACTACACTATATGTGCTTTTTATTCTTTCCATGACAAACACCTTCATATAAGGAAAAAATTCCGAATTTATTTTGGGAGAAGAATTGGCATCGGAAAAAAAGAATTTTCCAAGTGAAACATAGGATTCATTTCGGGACTATTCACCAAGATTTTCACGTAACTTTTTTATTCTTATAGTGGGAGCGCCAACAGTGTATTCAACAAATAACTGTTGTTTATTAGTCTTTTGGGTGATTGGGAGTCACCAGAATACACCCAGGCTGCCTCCATTTTTTACCAAGCGCTATTCTCTGTTCCATTTATATTCTGCTTTCAGATCCCCTTGATGAGACCGGAACATCGGATCCCCTCTCTGGGACCGGATTATCGGTCTCTCCCCCCTGGGACCGGATCATCGGCTTTTCCTGCTGGGTTCAAGCCACCGACCACAACATCAGATCCCCCCTTTAGAGACAGAACATCGGTTACCTCTTCTGAGGTTGACAAATCCAATGCCCCTCCAGGGGGTGCAGAGCTTGAGGTCTCTTCAGGGATAGAAGAGTTGGAAGCATTTCCTAGGGCTTAAGGACCAGGGGTTACCCAGGGAGTGAGGGATTCATGTTCCCAAATCTAAACTTGGGAGTTCTGGTCAAAGGTCCCCAGTTATAGACCTGACCCTCCTTTTGGGAACCCATGAATACTTTCTTAGAATTTGTGGAGTCTGGAGCCGCCACTAGAGATGGCTTGGCAACCAGTACCTTGAGATGTTGAGCGTCACTTTTACCTGACTTGTGAAGAAAGCATTCATTAATAAAGTGACTTGGACTTCCACAATACATACAAACTGCTCATCCTTTCGTTGCTGACGCTCAGCCTGAGAACGTTTGGAACGCCGGAAACTCTAGAATCTCCATACTGTAGACATAGGAGAGGTCACCTCTGACCTAGGGGAACCAGAGTTTACAGTCTTTTCTGCCCTAGCAGATTGAGAAGCGATTCTTGTGGTGTCCAAGGAATTTCCAAGTACTTCAGGAATTACACCATCGTTCCCTGATATGGCTTTAACAAGTGTTCACATAGAGATTGCTGAATCCTCAGTTGTTCTGGATCTCATGTGCTGGCAAACTGAAAAGGCAGTGAATAGTCATTTTGAGAGGTGTCATGAAGTCACGCGAATATGTTTCTGATGCACGCACCAATTCTCTTTCTGGCACAAAATATCTAGTTACGGCTCTGGTCATGGGGTGCAACGGTACTGCCCCATAGGCCCTGGGCCCTATGTGGTGGCACAGCTCACCCACCACTACAGTAGTTAAGGCTCTGCCTACACCTTCCAATCGCAAAAGAGTTTATTGAACTAGGTGAACACACTGATGTGTTTCCAGGCAAGCCTCATATAATTCTGATGATCAGCCGTAGACATTTGTATGTTAAAGTCACTTCTGTTCTGGACTATAGACTAGCAGGGCTTAAAGTGGTCCGGGAGAGGTGGGGAAACTCACCTCGCCCGCGACCCCTCCCGCTTATTGCTGCAGAAAGGGGTGTAGCCTCACAAGGAAGGGGCATGGACACACAAAAGTACCACCTATTCAAAATAATGCCCCACAGTAGCACAATCTTATTCACATTGCCCTCCCAACATACTAGTGCCCTTTACACACACAATGCCCATAATAGCAGAGCCACTTACACACACAATGCCCGCAGAAGTGCCCTCCCCCTCCTAATTTTAGATTTGATTCACAATATAGCAGTATATGTTGAACAACCTTTGCTCACCTCTCTTGTCTTCTATGTGTCCCTTCTGCTTTCTTGTTTCCTTTGTCTATCACTCTCCTCATGAGTCCATATCTTCATCCTAGGTATCCCTTACTACCTATATGCTCTCCTTTGTGTCTGATCATCTGACTCTTTCTCTCCTTTACTTACCTCCTACACCTCTCACTCCCCCATCTCACCACCTGCACCTCTCACTCCCCCATCTCACCCCCTACACCTCTCACTCCTCCATCTGACCCCCTGCTCCTCTCACTCTCCCAACTCACCCCCTGCACCTCTCACTCCCTCCCCATCTCACCCCCTGCACCTCTCACTCCCTCCCCATCTCACCCCCTGCACCTCTCACTCCCTCCCCATCTCACCCCCTGCACCTCTCACCCCCTCCCCATCTCACCCCCTGCTCCTCTCACTCCTGGCAGCTTCTCATTGGCTGGCGGATCACGAGCCGTGATTAGCTCACGCCAGATTTTAAAAAAGCCTCCCCTACTTTTGATTGGTGCTGCATCCGCTCCGGAGGTGGAACTGGTTCTGCCTGCAATAAGAGGAGACGGAACGCAGTTCCGCCCCGTTCCGGCCCACTTTAACCACTGTAGACTACTATTTTTTTCAATACTGTCTACTGCTTTTCCCATTAAACCTACTTGGGTACTATGTATTTTCCTGCTAATGTTAAGTAATTTGTCCCATACAATTGGCTTACTGTCACCAGCTATTTATAAGCCAGTATGTTTTCTCACTTACTGTCTACAGCAGTAATTCTTTGCAAACACCACCCCTCCCATACACATGCATACTTTGTACTGCTGATATTAATTACATATTTTCATTACCATCAGGTTTTGTTGTTGATGCCTTTTTCATACAGGCTGGGGTATTATTACCACCAAATGCAATGAAACAGAAGAGACGAAAAGAATGGGCTTCTGGGAAATTTTCCAATTTCTAAAATGCAGTGTTAATTACAAGGTATTTTTAATATTGTGGACAAACAACCTTTTTAATCATTTAAAGGTTTTTGAAGCAAACTGATAATTCAGCAGCAGATGTGTATGTATATTATGGAAGGCTTCCCAACTATAGTGAGTGCTCGAGACTCCATTGCCGCTGCTGATCCAACAAACCAGATCATGAATATATGATGAAATGAAGTTTAATGTACAAATAACTGTTTTATGCTCACATTAACCCATTCTGTATTGAATTAATTACTGTAACACCTCTCACTGAAGGAAGAACAAGATTTACCTTCTGTATGGAGGACGGAGGAACGGTCACTTCTGGAGATTACGTAAACTCCAACATTACTAATCAGATGAGCCTACAGTGCAATAATGGCAGAGGGCATTAAGACTGACATACACCTTCCCATTGACTAATTAAGCCTAGTCTCCTATAGGATTGTGTAAGAAAGGTCATACTCATTCTGAGATCTATTTATCATCACTTACATTATCCAAAACTAGGTGAGACTCCAGAGTCTCCTGCTGTCACATGGTATTAGCAGTGGGTCTTATGGGTAGTGGCAGCAGGTCCTATCGGCTGAGGCCACTGCCCGCTATCCCAACCCCACCGTGACCCATCTTCCTATAATGTTGCTCCATCCTCTGCTGTCCCTGACATCTGCACTGTGATACCAGAGTAGGTGCCCATCCCCAGCTCTTCTCCTCTTCTCTCTTATTGCAGCCAGCTGCCAGCAAACAATTACATTAGTATATACAGATGGGTCCTGGTTATCTTGGCTAGTTTGCTGCGCCTAGGCACAATGTGGTTTATTAACATAAACCCTTCATCTATTGTTCTCAGCTGCAATAGAATACAGAGAACGATACAGCAGGGAATGAAGTCATTACAGCAGGGGATTAAGTCTGACTGCCAGTCTCAGTTAATCCTATTAAATGTAAAGATAAACATGGACCCATCTGTACTTATGCAAATGTATATTTGTGTATATGAATATATGTGTATCTATTAGTGATGAGCGGGTTCGGTTCCTCGGAATCCGAACCCGCCCGAACTTCAGCTTTTTTTACACGGATCCGAGCGACTCGGATCTTCCCGCCTTGCTCGGTTAACCCGAGCGCGCCCGAACGTCATCATGACGCTGTCGGATTCTCGCGAGGCTCGGATTCTATCGCGAGACTCGGATTCTATATAAGGAGCCGCGCGTCGCCGCCATTTTACACGTGCATTGAGATTGATAGTGAGAGGACGTGGCTGGCGTCCTCTCCGTTTAGAGAAGAAATAGATAGGAGAGTGAGAGTGAGACAGTGACACTTCATTTACTGGAGCTTAGGAGGAGTACTCAGACAGAGAGTGCAGAATTTTGCTGATAGTATTAGTTAGTTATACTAGTGACAGAGTGAGACAGTGACACTTCATTTACTGGAGCTTAGGAGGAGTACTCAGACAGAGAGTGCAGAATTTTGCTGATAGTATTAGTTAGTTATACTAGTGACTGACCAGTGACCACCAGTGCAGTTTTATATTATTTAATATAATCCGTTCTCTGCCTGAAAAAACGATACACAGTGACTCAGTCACATACCATATCTGTGCTCAGCCCAGTGTGCTGCTGCATCATCTATGTATAATATCTGACTGTGCTCACACAGCTTAATTGTGGGGGAGACTGGGGAGCAGTTAGGTTATAGCAGGAGCCAGGAGTACATATTAAAATTAAACAGTGCACACTTTTTTTCTGCAGGAGTGCCACTGCCAGTGTGACTGACCAGTGACCTGACCACCAGTATATAGTATACTATATTGTATTGTGAATGTCTGCCTGTAAAAGTTAAACACACGTCGTGTGACTTGTGTGGTGTTTTTTTATTCTATAAAATAAAAAACTCATTCTGCTGACAGACAGTGTCCAGCAGGTCCGTCATTATATAATATATACCTGTCCGGCTGCAGTAGTGATATATATATATTTTTTATATCATTATTTATCATCCAGTCGCAGCAGACACAGTACGGTAGTTCACGGCTGTAGCTACCTCTGTGTCGGCACTCGGCAGTCCATCCATAATTGTATACCACCTACCCGTGTTTTTTTTTTTCTTTCTTCTTTATACATACTACATCTCATTATCATCCAGTCTATATTAGCAGCAGACACAGTACAGTACGGTAGTCCACGGCTGTAGCTACCTCTGTGTCGGCACTCGGCAGTCCGTCCATAATTGTATACCACCTACCCGTGGTTTTTTTTTTCTTTCTTCTTTATACATACTACATCTCATTATCAACCAGTCTATATTAGCAGCAGACACAGTACGGTAGTCCACGGCTGTAGCTACCTCTGTGTCGGCACTCGGCAGTCCATCCATAATTGTATACCACCTACCCGTGGTTTTTTTTTCTTTCTTCTTTATACATACTACATCTTATTATCATCCAGTCTATATTAGCAGCAGACACAGTACAGTACGGTAGTCCACGGCTGTAGCTACCTCTGTGTCGGCACTCGGCAGTCCATCCATAATTGTATACCACCTACCCGTGGTTTTTTTTTCTTTCTTCTTTATACATACATACTACATCTCTTTATCAACCAGTCTATATTAGCAGCAGACACAGTACGGTAGTCCACGGCTGTAGCTACCTCTGTGTCGGCACTCGGCAGTCCATCCATAATTGTATACCACCTACCCGTGGTTTTTTTTTCTTTCTTCTTTATACATACATACTACATCTCTTTATCAACCAGTCTATATTAGCAGCAGACACAGTACGGTAGTCCACGGCTGTAGCTACCTCTGTGTCGGCACTCGGCAGTCCGTCCATAATTGTATACCACCTACCCGTGGTTTTTTTTTCTTTCTTCTTTATACATACATACTACATCTCTTTATCAACCAGTCTATATTAGCAGCAGACACAGTACGGTAGTCCACGGCTGTAGCTACCTCTGTGTTGGCACTCGGCAGTCCGTCCATAATTGTATACCACCTACCCGTGGTTTTTTTTTCTTTCTTCTTTATACATACATACTACATCTCTTTATCAACCAGTCTATATTAGCAGCAGACACAGTACGGTAGTCCACGGCTGTAGCTACCTCTGTGTCGGCACTCGGCAGTCCATCCATAATTGTATACCACCTACCCGTGGTTTTTTTTTCTTTCTTCTTTATACATACATACTACATCTCATTATCATCCAGTCTATATTAGCAGCAGACACAGTACAGTAAGGTAGTCCACGGCTGTAGCTACCTCTGTGTCGGCACTCGGCAGTCCATCCATATTTGTATACCACCTACCCGTGGTTTTTTTTTCTTTCTTCTTTATACATACATACTACATCTCTTTATCAACCAGTCTATATTAGCAGCAGACACAGTACGGTAGTCCACGGCTGTAGCTACCTCTGTGTCGGCACTCGGCAGTCCGTCCATAATTGTATACCACCTACCCGTGGTTTTTTTTTCTTTCTTCTTTATACATACATACTACATCTCTTTATCAAAAAGTCTATATTAGCAGCAGACACAGTACGGTAGTCCACGGCTGTAGCTACCTCTGTGTCGGCACTCGGCAGTCCATCCATAATTGTATACCACCTACCCGTGGTTTTTTTTTCTTTCTTCTTTATACATACATACTACACCTCTTTATCAACCAGTCTATATTAGCAGCAGACACAGTACGGTAGTCCACGGCTGTAGCTACCTCTGTGTCGGCACTCGGCAGTCCGTCCATAATTGTATACCACCTACCCGTGGTTTTTTTTTTCTTTCTTCTTTATACATACATACTACATCTCATTATCATCCAGTCTATATTAGCAGCAGACACAGTACAGTACAATAGTCCACGGCTGTAGCTACCTCTGTGTCGGCACTCGGCAGTCCATCCATAATTGTATACTAGTATCCATCCATCTCCATTGTTTACCTGAGGTGCCTTTTAGTTGTGCCTATTAAAATATGGAGAACAAAAATGTTGAGGTTCCAAAATTAGGGAAAGATCAAGATCCACTTCCACCTCGTGCTGAAGCTGCTGCCACTAGTCATGGCCGAGACGATGAAATGCCAGCAACGTCGTCTGCCAAGGCCGATGCCAAATGGCATAGTACAGAGCATGTCAAATCCAAAACACCAAATATCAGTAAAAAAAGGACTCCAAAACCTAAAATAAAATTGTCGGAGGAGAAGCGTAAACTTGCCAATATGCCATTTACCACACGGAGTGGCAAGGAACGGCTGAGGCCCTGGCCTATGTTCATGGCTAGTGGTTCAGCTTCACATGAGGATGGAGGCACTCAGCCTCTCGCTAGAAAAATGAAAAGACTCAAGCTGGCAAAAGCAGTAGCACCGCAAAGAACTGTGCGTTCTTCGAAATCCCAAATCCACAAGGAGAGTCCAATTGTGTCGGTTGCGATGCCTGACCTTCCCAACACTGGACGTGAAGAGCATGCGCCTTCCACCATTTGCACGCCCCCTGCAAGTGCTGGAAGGAGCACCCGCAGTCCAGTTCCTGATAGTCAGATTGAAGATGTCAGTGTTGAAGTACACCAGGATGAGGAGGATATGGGTGTTGCTGGCGCTGGGGAGGAAATTGACCAGGAGGATTCTGATGGTGAGGTGGTTTGTTTAAGTCAGGCACCCGGGGTGACACCTGTTGTCCGTGGGAGGAATATGGCCATTGACATGCCTGGTGAAAATACCAAAAAAATCAGCTCTTCGGTGTGGAAGTATTTCACCAGAAATGCGGACAACATTTGTCAAGCCGTGTGTTCCCTTTGTCAAGCTGTAATAAGTAGGGGTAAGGACGTTAACCACCTCGGAACATCCTCCCTTATACGTCACCTGCAGCGCATTCATAATAAGTCAGTGACAAGTTCAAAAACTTTGGCCGACAGCGGAAGCAGTCCACTGACCAGTAAATCCCTTCCTCTTGTAACCAAGCTCACGCAAACCACCCCACCAACTCCCTCAGTGTCAATTTCCTCCTTCCCCAGGAATGCCAATAGTCCTGCAGGCCATGTCACTGGCAATTCTGACGAGTCCTCTCCTGCCTGGGATTCCTCCGATGCATCCTTGCGTGTAACGCCTACTGCTGCTGGCGCTGCTGTTGTTGCTGCTGGGAGTCGATGGTCATCCCAGAGGGGAAGTCGTAAGCCCACTTGTACTACTTCCAGTAAGCAATTGACTGTCCAACAGTCCTTTGCGAGGAAGATGAAATATCACAGCAGTCATCCTGCTGCAAAGCGGATAACTGAGGCCTTGACAACTATGTTGGTGTTAGACGTGCGTCCGGTATCCGCCGTTAGTTCACAGGGAACTAGACAATTTATTGAGGCAGTGTGCCCCCGTTACCAAATACCATCTAGGTTCCACTTCTCTAGGCAGGCGATACCGAGAATGTACACGGACGTCAGAAAAAGACTCACCAGTGTCCTAAAAAATGCAGTTGTACCCAATGTCCACTTAACCACGGACATGTGGACAAGTGGAGCAGGGCAGGGTCAGGACTATATGACTGTGACAGCCCACTGGGTAGATGTATGGACTCCCGCCGCAAGAACAGCAGCGGCGGCACCAGTTGCAGCATCTCGCAAACGCCAACTCTTTCCTAGGCAGGCTACGCTTTGTATCACCGCTTTCCATAAGAGGCACACAGCTGACAACCTCTTACGGCAACTGAGGAAGATCATCGCGGAATGGCTTACCCCAATTGGACTCTCCTGTGGATTTGTGGCATCGGACAACGCCAGCAATATTGTGTGTGCATTAAATATGGGCAAATTCCAGCACGTCCCATGTTTTGCACATACCTTGAATTTGGTGGTGCAGAATTTTTAAAAAAACGACAGGGGCGTGCAAGAGATGCTGTCGGTGGCCAGAAGAATTGCGGGACACTTTCGGCGTACAGGCACCACGTACAGAAGACTGGAGCACCACCAAAAACTACTGAACCTGCCCTGCCATCATCTGAAGCAAGAAGTGGTAACGAGGTGGAATTCAACCCTCTATATGCTTCAGAGGTTGGAGGAGCAGCAAATGGCCATTCAAGCCTATACAATTGAGCACGATATAGGAGGTGGAATGCACCTGTCTCAAGTGCAGTGGAGAATGATTTCAACGTTGTGCAAGGTTCTGATGCCCTTTGAACTTGCCACACGTGAAGTCAGTTCAGACACTGCCAGCCTGAGTCAGGTCATTCCCCTCATCAGGCTTTTGCAGAAGAAGCTGGAGACATTGAAGGAGGAGCTAACACGGAGCGATTCCGCTAGGCATCTGGGACTTGTGGATGGAGCCCTTAATTCGCTTAACAAGGATTCACGGGTGGTCAATCTGTTGAAATCAGAGCACTACATTTTGGCCACCGTGCTCGATCCTAGATTTAAAACCTACCTTGGATCTCTCTTTCCGGCAGACACAAGTCTGCTGGGGTTGAAAGACCTGCTGGTGAGAAAATTGTCAAGTCAAGCGGAACGCGACCTGTCAACATCTCCTCCTTCACATTCTCCCACAACTGGGGGTGCGAGGAAAAGGCTCAGAATTCCGAGCCCACCCGCTGGCGGTGATGCAGGGCAGTCTGGAGCGACTGCTGATGCTGACATCTGGTCCGGACTGAAGGACCTGACAACGATTACGGACATGTCGTCTACTGTCACTGCATATGATTCTCTCAACATTGAAAGAATGGTGGAGGATTATATGAGTGACCGCATCCAAGTAGGCACGTCACACAGTCCGTACTTATACTGGCAGGAAAAAGAGGCAATTTGGAGGCCCTTGCACAAACTGGCTTATTGATATATCGGAGGATGATGATGAGGTGGACATCTTGCCTCTGTAGAGCCAGTTTGTGCAAGGAGAGATTAATTGCTTCTTTTTTGGGGGGGGGTCCAAACCAACCCGTCATATCAGTCACAGTCGTGTGGCAGACCCTGTCACTGAAATGATGGGTTGGTTAAAGTGTGCATGTCCTGTTTATACAACATAAGGGTGGGTGGGAGGGCCCAAGGACAATTCCATCTTGCACCTCTTTTTTCTTTTATTTTTCTTTGCGTCATGTGCTGTTTGGGGAGGGTTTTTTGGAAGGGCCATCCTGCGTGACACTGCAGTGCCACTCCTAGATGGGCCCGGTGTTTGTGTCGGCCACTAGGGTCGCTTATCTTACTCACACAGTCAGCTACCTCATTGCGCCTCTTTTTTTCTTTGCGTCATGTGCTGTTTGGGGAGGGTTTTTTGGAAGGGACATCCTGCGTGACACTGCAGTGCCACTCCTAGATGGGCCGGTGTTTGTGTCGGCCACTAGGGTCGCTTATCTTACTCACACAGTCAGCTACCTCATTGCGCCTCTTTTTTTCTTTGCGTCATGTGCTGTTTGGGGAGGGTTTTTTGGAAGGGACATCCTGCGTGACACTGCAGTGCCACTCCTAGATGGGCCCGGTGTTTGTGTCGGCCACTAGGGTCGCTTATCTTACTCACACAGCTACCTCATTGCGCCTCTTTTTTTCTTTGCGTCATGTGCTGTTTGGGGAGGGTTTTTTGGAAGGGACATCCTGCGTGACACTGCAGTGCCACTCCTAGATGGGCCAGGTGTTTGTGTCGGCCACTAGGGTCGCTTATCTTACTCACACAGTCAGCTACCTCATTGCGCCTCTTTTTTTCTTTGCATCATGTGCTGTTTGGGGAGGGTTTTTTGGAAGGGACATCCTGCATGACACTGCAGTGCCACTCCTAGATGGGCCCGGTGTTTGTGTCGGCCACTAGGGTCGCTTATCTTACTCACACAGTCAGCTACCTCATTGCGCCTCTTTTTTTCTTTGCGTCATGTGCTGTTTGGGGAGGGTTTTTTGGAAGGGACATCCTGCGTGACACTGCAGTGCCACTCCTAGATGGGCCCGGTGTTTGTGTCGGCCACTAGGGTCGCTTATCTTACTCACACAGTCAGCTACCTCATTGCGCCTCTTTTTTTCTTTGCGTCATGTGCTGTTTGGGGAGGGTTTTTTGGAAGGGACATCCTGCGTGACACTGCAGTGCCACTCCTAGATGGGCCCGGTGTTTGTGTCGGCCACTAGGGTCGCTTATCTTACTCACACAGTCAGCTACCTCATTGCGCCTCTTTTTTTCTTTGCGTCATGTGCTGTTTGGGGAGGGTTTTTTGGAAGGGACATCCTGCGTGACCCTGCAGTGCCACTCCTAGATGGGCCCGGTGTTTGTGTCGGCCACTAGGGTCGCTTATCTTACTCACACAGTCAGCTACCTCATTGCGCCTCTTTTTTTCTTTGCGTCATGTGCTGTTTGGGGAGGGTTTTTTGGAAGGGCCATCCTGCGTGACACTGCAGTGCCACTCCTAGATGGGCCCGGTGTTTGTGTCGGCCACTAGGGTCGCTTATCTTACTCACACAGCGACCTCGGTGCAAATTTTAGGACTAAAAATAGTATTGTGAGGTGTGAGGTATTCAGAATAGACTGAAAATGAGTGTAAATTATGGTTTTTGAGGTTAATAATACTTTGGGATCAAAATGACCCCCAAATTCTATGATTTAAGCTGTTTTTTAGGGTTTTTTGAAAAAAACACCCGAATCCAAAACACACCCGAATCCGACAAAAAAAATTCGGTGAGGTTTTGCCAAAACGCGGTCGAACCCAAAACACGGCCGCGGAACCGAACCCAAAACCAAAACACAAAACCCGAAAAATTTCCGGCGCTCATCTCTAGTATCTATGCATATGGGTGCATATACAATGTACTTACTGTATCAGGGGAGGACCATGTACAGTGGCGTCACAAAGGGGTTGCGGCTGCACCCGGGTGTCACCTGCCGAGGGTGACCCCAAAATGCTGGCTCCTGCTCAGTGACACTCCCCAAACAGCATATGACGCAAAGAAAAAAAGATGCGCAATGAGGTAGCTGTGTGACTAAGATAAGCGACCCAAGTGGCCGACACAAACGCCTGGCCCATCTAGGAGTGGCACTGCAGTGTCACGCAGGATGGCCCTTCAAAAAAATACTCCCCAAAGAGCACATGACGCAAAGTAATAAAGATGCGCAATGAGGTAGCTGTGTGACTAAGATAAGCGACCCAAGTGGCCGACACAAACACCTGGCCCATCTAGGAGTGGCACTGCAGTGTCACGCAGGATGGCCCTTCCAAAAAATACTCCCCAAACAGCACATGACGCAAAGAAAAAAAGAGGCGCAATGAGGTAGCTGTGTGACTAAGATAAGCGACCCAAGTGGCCGACACAAACACCTGGCCCATCTAGGAGTGGCACTGCAGTGTCACGCAGGATGGCCCTTCAAAAAAATACTCCCCAAACAGCACATGACGCAAAGAAAAATGAAAGAAAAAAGAGGTGCAAGATGGAATTGTCCTTGGGCCCTCCCAACCACCCTTATGTTGTATAAACAGGACATGCACACTTTAACGAACCCATCATTTCAGCGACAGGGTCTGCCACACGACTGTGACTGAAATGACTGGTTGGTTTGGGCCCGCACCAAAAAAGAAACAATCAATCTCTCCTTGCACAAACTGGCTCTACAGAGGCAAGATGTCCACCTCATCATCATCGTCCGATTCATCACCCCTTTCACTGTGTACAGCCCCCTCCTCACAGATTATTAATTAGTCCCCACAGGAATCCACCATCTCAGGTCCCCGTGTACTTTCTGGAGGCAATTGCTGGTGAATGTCTCCACGGAGGAATTGATTATAATTCATTTTAATGAACATCATCTTCTCCACATTTTGTGGAAGTAACCTCGTACGCCGATTGCTGACAAGGTGAGCGGCTGCACTAAACACTCTTTCGGAGTACACACCGGAGGGAGGGCAACTTAGGTAGAATAAAGCCAGTTTCTGCAAGGGCCTCCAAATTGCCTCTTTTTCATGCCAGTATACGTACGGACTGTCTGACGTGCCTACTTGGATGCGGTCACTCACATAATCCTCCACTATTCTTTCAATGGTGACAGAATCATATGCAGTGACAGTAGACGACATGTCAGTAATCGTTGGCAGGTCCTTCAGTCCGGACCAGATGTCAGCACTCGCTCCAGACTGCCCTGCATCACCGCCAGCGGGTGGGCTCGGAATTCTTAGCCTTTTCCTCGCACCCCCAGATGCGGGAGAATGTGAAGGAGGAGCTGTTGACGGGTCACGTTCCGCTTGACTTGACAATTTTCTCACCAGCAGGTCTTTGAACCCCTGCAGACTTGTGTCTGCCGGAAAGAGAGATACAATGTAGGTTTTAAATCTAGGATCGAGCACGGTGGCCAAAATGTAGTGCTCTGATTTCAACAGATTGACCACCCGTGAATCCTGGTTAAGCGAATGAAGGGCTCCATCCACAAGTCCCACATGCCTAGCGGAATCGCTCTGTTTTAGCTCCTCCTTCAATGTCTCCAGCTTCTTCTGCAAAAGCCTGATGAGGGGAATGACCTGACTCAGGCTGGCAGTGTCTGAACTGACTTCACGTGTGCAAGTTCAAAAGGTTGCAGAACCTTGCACAACGTTGAAATCATTCTCCACTGCGCTTGAGACAGGTGCATTCCACCTCCTTTGCCTATATCGTGGGCAGATGTATAGGCTTGAATGGCCTTTTGCTGCTCCTCCATCCTCTGAAGCATATAGAGGGTTGAATTCCACCTCTTTACCACCTCTTGCTTCAGATGATTGCAGGGCAGGTTCAGGTGTTTTTGGTGGTGCTCCAGTCTTCTGTACGCGGTGCCTGTACGCCGAAAGTGGCCCGCAATTCTTCTGGCCACCGACAGCATCTCTTGCACGCCCCTGTCGTTTTTTAAATAATTCTGCACCACCAAATTCAAGGTATGTGCAAAACATGGGACGTGCTGGAATTTGCCCAGATGTAATGCACGCACAATATTGCTGGCGTTGTCCGATGCCACAAATCCACAGGAGAGTCCAATTGGGGTAAGCCATTCTGCGATGATCTTCCTCAGTTGCCGTAAGAGGTTTTCAGCTGTGTGCGTATTCTGGAAAGCGGTGATACAAAGCGTAGCCTGCCTAGGAACGAGTTGGCGTTTGCGAAATGCTGCTACTGGTGCCGCCGCTGCTGTTCTTGCAGCGGGAGGCAATACATCTACCCAGTGGGCTGTCACAGTCATGTAGTCCTGAGTCTGCCCTGCTCCACTTGTCCACATGTCCGTGGTTAAGTGGACATTGGGTACAACTGCATTTTTTAGGACACTGGTGGCTCTTTTTCTGAGGTCTGTGTACATTTTCGGTATCGCCTGCCTAGAGAAATGGAACCTAGATGGTATTTGGTACCGGGGACACAGTACCTCAATCAAGTCTATAGTTGGCTCTGAAGTAATGATGGATACCGGAACCACGTTTCTCACCGCCCAGGCTGCCAAGGCCTCAGTTATCCGCTTTGCAGCAGGATGACTGCTGTGATATTTCATCTTCCTCGCAAAGGACTGTTGGACAGTCAATTGCTTACTGGAAGAAGTACAAGTGGTCTTCCGACTTCCCCTCTGGGATTCCGATCGACTCCCAGCAGCAACAACAGCAGCGCCAGCAGCAGTAGGCGTTACACTCAAGGATGCATCAGAGGAATCCCAGGCAGGAGAGGACTCGTCAGACTTGCCAGTGACATGGCCTGCAGGACAATTGGCTTTCCTGGGTAAGGAGGAAATTGACACTGAGGGAGTTGGTGGTGTGGTTTGCGTGAGCTTGGTTACAAGAGGAAGGGATTTAGTGGTCAGTGGACTGCTTCCGCTGTCGCCCAAAGTTTTTGAACTTGTCACTGACTTATGATGAATGCGCTGCAGGTGACGTATAAGGGAGGATGTTCCGAGGTGGTTAACGTCCTTACCCCTACTTATTACAGCTTGACAAAGGCAACACATGGCTTGACACCTGTTGTCCGCATTTGTGTTGAAATAATTCCACACCGAAGAGCTGATTTTTTTTGTATTTTGACCAGGCATGTCAATGGCCATATTCCTCCCACGGACAACAGGTGTCTCCCCGGGTGCCTGACTTAAACAAACCACCTCACCATCAGAATCCTCCTTGTCAATTTCCTCCCCAGCGCCAGCAACACCCATATCCTCATCTTGGTGTACTTCAACACTGACATCTTCAATTTGACTATCAGGAACTGGACTGCGGGTGCTCCTTCCAGCACTTGCAGGGGGCGTGCAAATGGTGGAAGGCGCAAGCTCTTCCCGTCCAGTGTTGGGAAGGTCAGGCATCGCAACCGACACAATTGGACTCTCCTTGGGGATTTGTGTTTTCGAAGAACGCACAGTTCTTTGCTGTGCTTTTGCCAGCTTGAGTCTTTTCATTTTTCTAGCGAGAGGCTGAGTGCTTCCATCCTCATGTGAAGCTGAACCACTAGCCATGAACATAGGCCAGTGCCTTAGCCGTTCCTTGCCACTCCGTGTCGTAAATGGCATATTGGCAAGTTTACGCTTCTCCTCAGATGCTTTTAATTTTGATTTTTGGGTAATTTTTTTACTGATCTTTTGTGTTTTGGATTTTACATGCTCTGTACTATGACATTGGGCATCGGCCTTGGCAGACGACGTTGATGGCATTTCATCGTCTCGGCCATGACTAGTGGCAGCAGCTTCAGCACGAGGTGGAAGTGGATCATGATCTTTCCCTATTTTTTTAACCTCCACATTTTTGTTCTCCATATTTTAATGCGCACAACTTAAAAGCCACCCTAGGTATACAATGTAGATGGATGGATAGTATAGTATTATATTACTTATGGAGGACGAGTGATGACACAGAGGTAGGTACAGCCGTGGCCTACCGTACTGCTATATATATATATAATATACTGTATAATAATAACGGACCTGGTGGACACTGTCAGCAGACTGCTAAACTAGTATGAAGAAAAAAAAAGCCACCACAGGTATACAATGTAGATGGATGGATAGTATAGTATTATATTACTTATGGACGACGAGTGACGACACAGAGGTATGTACAGCCGTGGCCTACCGTACTGCTATATATAATATACTGTCTAATAATAACGGACCTGGTGGACACTATCAGCAGACTGCTAAACTAGTATGAAGAAAAAAAAAGCCACCACAGGTATACAATGTAGATGGATGGATAGTATAGTATTATATTACTTATGGAGGACGAGTGCACTGACGACACAGAGGTAGGTACAGCCGTGGCCTACCGTACTGCTATATATATATATAATATACTGTATAATAATAACGGACCTGGTGGACACTGTCAGCAGACTGCTAAACTAGTATGAAGGAAAAAAAAAGCCACCACAGGTATACAATGTAGATGGATGGATAGTATAGTATTATATTACTTATGAAGGACGAGTGCACTGATGACACAGAGGTAGGTACAGCCGTGGCCTACCGTACTGCTATATATATATATATAATATATAATAATAACGGACTTGGTGGACACTGTCAGCAGACTGCTAAACTAGTATGAATTAAAAAAAAGCCACCACAGGTATACAATGTAGATGGATGGATAGTATAGTATTATATTACTTATGGACGACGAGTGCACTGACGACACAGAGGTAGGTACAGCCGTGGCCTACCGTACTGCTATATATATATATAATATACTGTATAATAATAACGGACCAGGTGGACACTGTCAGCAGACTGCTAAACTAGTATGAAGGAAAAAAAGCCACCACAGGTATACAATGTAGATGGATGGATAGTATAGTATTATATTACTTATGAAGGACGAGTGCACTGATGACACAGAGGTAGGTACAGCCGTGGCCTACCGTACTGCTATATATAATATACTGTCTAATAATAACGGACCTGGTGGACACTATCAGCAGACTGCTAAACTAGTATGAAGAAAAAAAAAGCCACCACAGGTATACAATGTAGATGGATGGATAGTATAGTATTATATTACTTATGGAGGACGAGTGCACTGACGACACAGAGGTAGGTACAGCCGTGGCCTACCGTACTGCTATATATATATATAATATACTGTATAATAATAACGGACCTGGTGGACACTGTCAGCAGACTGCTAAACTAGTATGAAGGAAAAAAAAAGCCACCACAGGTATACAATGTAGATGGATGGATAGTATAGTATTATATTACTTATGAAGGACGAGTGCACTGATGACACAGAGGTAGGTACAGCCGTGGCCTACCGTACTGCTATATATATATATATAATATATAATAATAACGGACTTGGTGGACACTGTCAGCAGACTGCTAAACTAGTATGAATTAAAAAAAAGCCACCACAGGTATACAATGTAGATGGATGGATAGTATAGTATTATATTACTTATGGACGACGAGTGCACTGACGACACAGAGGTAGGTACAGCCGTGGCCTACCGTACTGCTATATATATATATAATATACTGTATAATAATAACGGACCAGGTGGACACTGTCAGCAGACTGCTAAACTAGTATGAAGGAAAAAAAGCCACCACAGGTATACAATGTAGATGGATGGATAGTATAGTATTATATTACTTATGGACGACGAGTGCACTGACGACACAGAGGTAGGTACAGCCGTGGCCTACCGTACTGCTATATATATATATAATATACTGTATAATAATAACGGACCTGGTGGACACTGTCAGCAGACTGCTAAACTAGTATGAAGAAAAAAAAAGCCACCACAGGTATACAATGTAGATGGATGGATAGTATAGTATTATATTACTTATGGAGGACGAGTGCACTGACGACACAGAGGTAGGTACAGCCGTGGCCTACCGTACTGCTATATATATATAATATACTGTATAATAATAACGGACCTGGTGGACACTGTCAGCAGACTGCTAAACTAGTATGAAGAAAAAAAAAGCCACCACAGGTATACAATGTAGATGGATGGATAGTATAGTATTATATTACTTATGGACGACGAGTGCACTGACGACACAGAGGTAGGTACAGCCGTGGCCTACCGTACTGCTATATATATATATAATATACTGTATAATATTAACGGACCTGGTGGACACTGTCAGCAGACTGCTAAACTAGTATGAAGAAAAAAAAAGCCACCACAGGTATACAATGTAGATGGATGGATAGTATAGTATTATATTACTTATGGAGGACAAGTGCACTGACGACACAGAGGTAGGTACAGCCGTGGCCTACCGTACTGCTATATATATATATAATATACTGTATATTAATAACGGACCTGGTGGACACTGTCAGCAGACTGCTAAACTAGTATGAAGAAAAAAAAAGCCACCACAGGTATACAATGTAGATGGATGGATAGTATAGTATTATATTACTTATGGACGACGAGTGCACTGACGACACAGAGGTAGGTACAGCCGTGGCCTACCGTACTGCTATATAGTATATATATATATAATATACTGTATAATAATAACGTACCTGGTGGACACTGTCAGCAGACTGCTAAACTAGTATGAAGAAAAAAAAAGCCACCACAGGAGTGTTTTTCAGGCAGACAAACGTATACTGGACTGGTGGTCACTGTCAGCAAAACTGTGCACTGTACTCCTGCTATAACTGCTCCCCAGTCCCCACAATTAGGCAGTGTGAGCAGTGCACTCAGCACAGATATATCATGCAGCAGTGCAGCACACTGAGCACAGATATGGTGGAGCATTTTTTTCAGGCAGAGAACCAACGGATTAAACTGGTGGTCACTACTATTATAATCAAAACCCTGCACTGTACTCCCTAACAGCTGCTCCCCGTCCCCAATCCTTTTCACAATTATAACTAAGTCACTCTGTGTCTATTCTACTATAACAGAGAGGACGCCAGCCACGTCCTCTCCCTATCAATCTCAATGCACGTGTGAAAATGGCGGCAACGCGCGGCTGCTTATATAGAATCCGAGTCTCGCGAGAATCCGACAGCGGGATGATGACGTTCGGGCGCGCTCGGTTTACCCGAGCCACACGGGAGAATCCGAGCATGGCTCGGACCCGTGTAAAAAGGCTGAAGTTCGGGGGGGTTCGGTTTCCGAGAAACCGAACCCGCTCATCACTAATAAATATCCCAGTGTACCTGGTATTTGTTTATGAATTTACGTTTATGTGTATTTGTGTACCTATGACATAGAGCGCCGGGCAGTAGAGGATGCTGCTGCAGACAGTGAGTCATTGTGACTCACTCTCTGCAGCGCCGCGGCTGCCCGCCCTGGACACAGTTCTCTCTGCACGACACTGCTGTGCGACCTCACCACTCCCAGCCCTCCCCCAATGCCTGGAAACAGGGAGATGGAATAGTGCAGCATGATGTGGTGACAACGGGGAGCTGTAGAAGCCCTATGATAGAGCAGAGGTGAAAAGGTATGTTCCTCTGCATGTCTGTCCCTGCACAATATGTGTTTATGTGTGTGTCAGTGTGCCCCTGCTCCCTGTACAATGTCCCTTGTCAATAAATTCCCATCACTCCTCCCAAAGGGGGACATGTACTAAGCAGTGATGAAAGTGGAGCAGTGAGCCAGTGAAGAAGTTGACCATGGCAACCAATCAGCTGCTCTGTATACGTTTATAGTATGCAAATTATAAATGTTACGTCAATGCAGATTGGTTGCCATGGGCAACATTTCTACTGGCTCACTTCTCTACTTTTATCACTGCTTAGTACATGTCCCCCTTAGTAACCCTCCCTGTCATCCCTGCCTCAGTCACCCACTATCTCCCTGTCACTCCTGCCTCAGTCACCCACTATTTCAATGTCACCCTGCCTCAGGTACCCACTATATCCCTGTCACCCCTGCCTCAATAACCCACTAGCTTCCCATCACCCATGCCTCAGTCACCCACTATGTCCCTGTCACCCCTGCCTCAGTCACCCATTATCTCCCCGTCATCCCTGCCTCAGTCACCCATTATCTCCCTGTGACCGCTGCCTCAGTCACCCATTATCTACCTGTCACACTTGCCCCAGTTACCCACTAGCTCTTCATCAACGCTGCCTCAATCACCCACTACCTCCCTGTCACCCCTGCCTCAGTCACCCACTATCTCCCTGTCACCCCTACCTGAGTCACCCACTATCTACATGTCACCCCTCCCTCACTTGTCACCCCATAACTCCTTGTCACCCCTGCCTCACCAGTTACCTACCATCTCCCTGTCACCCACTATCGGCCGGTACTCTTGAGGGTACAATTGTGAAGCCACACACCTTTCTTGTAAGACCACACCCCTTTTTGTGGCGCACGCTGTCCCTTTAGAAAGTTTATTCCATCAAGGGGTGGCAAAATGTATTTTTGCTTAATAACAAAAATAAGCTTGGGCCGGCCCTGTGTATACCTACAATATGTATATGAGTGTATATACAGTATGTGTGTTTGCTTGAAAGTAAATATGTATGTTGATATATGTGTACCTAGTGGTATATTTGTAGAAAAATAGGTTCAGGAACTCCCGAGGCTGGGCAGCGGTTGGCAGAGCTGTGGGTAATGTGGGCGGAGAACCTTTGTAAGAGTAAAGAATTTTCCTTGACACGAATTTGCCTTGCTGCAAGGGGCACAGCCTTGCAGGAAAAGACTACTTTATACCCCAGTTTTGCAACCTGCATGCCCAGACATTGGCCACCACAGGGACAAAAAGAAATATTGATTTATGCCATTTTGCCATTTTTCCTCCTTATAGTAATGGCCCTTGCACAATAAGACGCACACCGTAATGCCCATTCCATATCATGCCACACACCATGATGCCCATTGCACAATGACACACACTGTAATGCACATTACACAATGACACACACCGTAATGCCCATTTCACATTATGCCACACACCATAATGCCCATTACACAATGACACACACAGTAATGCCCATTTCACATTATGCCACACACCGTAATGCCCATTACACAATGACACACACAGTAATGCCCATTTCACATTATGCCACACACCGTAATGCCCATTACACAATATGCCACACACCGTAATACTCTTACAAATTATGCCCCACATTAACAGCTTTTAATTAGCATTCTGCAGGAGATATCTGTGAAATCTCCTGCATCAGATTAGTAGATAGAAATGATTCATACAATTACGTGGAAACTGCAGTTCCCCAAAAAATTATACCCTTGATAAATAGGCTCCTTAGTATGCTATTATTGAATTAAGACACAAAATGCAGGAAAAAAGTAGGCAATCTGGGTAAAAAAAAAAAGCAAAGGAGATTCTATACCAGTGACCAACACCATGCCTTGCACCCAGGGGCAAATCAAGAGAGGAGGAGGCCCGTGTTCAGGTTCCGTCTGGTCCCCCTCCTCTCTTGCTGGCAGCGCTGTAGGCTCTGGGCACTAGGTTCACAGTGCAGTTCCAGAGTCTAGTGTGCATGTTCAGGTTTCTGGGAAGATAGCGCGGCAGCCATTTTCCCAGTGATTTTACTACTGCATACCTCCCAACTGTCCCGATTTTCGCGGGACAGTTCCATTTCTCAAACACAGCCTGTAACATGACAGTTAGGAGCAAATTGGCTGGTACTTTATCTCTCTCAACTTTATCTCCCTCCAAGGACGGGATGCAGCAATAATCTCCTGCCACTCCTAATAATCTCCTGCATCCTGCCACTCTCCACTTGCATGGCATCATTTACTAACGCCGTATGCATGAAGAAAATGAAGGACAGCTCTTGCAGTAAGAGCTGTCCTTTGCAATGTATGGACCTCCGTGTTTATGACTCAACCAGGTTTATGAGTCTCTCTGCGCATTCGTCTAATGATGTACGTGCCACGGGGGTAGCTGGTAGGGATAAGGTTGGATCCTCTCAGAAGGGGCAGTGCGATAGAAGCCTATAGGCTTCTATAGGACAACGCCATCTGAAAATGGCTTTGCCCACCGCATCCAAGCCCTGGACCCTATTGCATTTCAGGGCTTGGTGCACATGCAGTACCCGGCCAAACCTCTGGAAATGGCATTTTTGGAGGATTAGCCACATTTTATCGCTTGGTGCATCTTGCCCAAAGTCTTAGTAAATAGACCCCAAAGACTGTTATGAAATTAAGTTTGAGAAACCACGGGGCCCGGGTCTTTAGCTGGCAATTACAGCTGATAAAACTTCTGCCAGGGAACATTTAGTGTAGTCTAGGGATATAGTTTGTATCTAGGGAAGTTATTCATCAGGTTTAGAAAGTGTCTGGTGGGCCAGTGAGTCTATCATAAGGTTGTATAGTGACTAGTGAGTATGCAAACGTTTTGGCTGTAATTGTGGAATTAGTCTCCTCTACACCACTGAAATATCTGCTCAAGAGTACGCTGGGGTGGGCCTGCTGGTTGCAGTCTGTTAGAGAGCACATTGCTACTTTGTTAATGGTGGGCCACGCCTTACTCTTAATCATAGTAATAAAATAAATAAAATCAATGATTTTTTACAGTAAAAAAGACATTAACATATCAGCAGACATTTTAAACAGGCATTACAAGCAGGGATTGGAATGGATAACCAACCTGGAAAATGTATGGAAGCAGCGCTAATTGGAATGCAGTCTGATAAGGGGGTGGGTTCTGTTAAGGGGACCGGGATCCCTCCTCATAAGGCCTGATTGTATGCAATTTCATCTTTTGCTGCAGACCAGGAGCGGAATAGGAACTAAAAGTGGCCCGGTAAAATTTTGTAGAAGTGTCTCGACATGGGCAGCACAAGAGGTATAACATACCTTGTAGCCATAGCAGCATCAATGGATGGCAGAGTTACTGTACTGCAGAGATGGAATGACAGACTGAATGGGTACAATGCAGTATACTGAATGCGGTGCAGGAATCTTTCTGGTGAGCCCTATGGCCAATCTGCCCCTGATTACAACCGTAACTAGACTTTTTGGTGCCCTGTGCCAGAAAGATAATTGCCCCCTCTTCATTTTTCCAATAGGGACATAAGGTGCATTGCACTTGTGTGGTAGGGGCATGACAGTGACACAATTGATTCCACAGAAAGACCACGTTATGAGACCCCTTCCCACATTTTATATATCACACCCATTTATAGAACACTGCAAGAAGATGGATTTGGACACAAATCCTCTTTAAACCACATTAATGCACTTAACTTGAGAGCTCACTGTTATTCAGTTACAAATTTTTCCCTTTATTAAATAACTCATTTCAATATACTGCCATACCTAGGATTCAAATCCATAACCTGATGCATTCCAGTCAAACACAATACTCATTGAGCTATTTGATCCTGCATAAAAACTATGAGATTTCTAACTATATGGAGCTACTTGCACTTTGTAAAAAAAATAATCGCCATTGCAATTGATCCCTATGTAGTCTGCAGCCACACATCCAATCCCTTGCAGCCACACACTTCATAGATCTGCTCAGCTGCAATGTAGAGATGTGCACTTGAAATTTTTCGGGTTTTGTGTTTTGGTTTTGGGTTCGGTTCCGCGGCCGTGTTTTGGGTTCGACCGCGTTTTGGCAAAAGCTCACCGAATTTTTTTTGTCGGATTCGGGTGTGTTTTGGATTCGGGTGTTTTTTTCAAAAAACCCTAAAAAACAGCTTAAATCATAGAATTTGGGGGTCATTTTGATCCCAAAGTATTATTAACCTCAAAAACCATAATTTCCACTCATTTTCAGTCTATTCTGAACACCTCACACCTCACAATATTATTTTTAGTCCTAAAATTTGCACCGAGGTCGCTGGATGACTAAGCTAAGCGACCCAAGTGGCCAACACAAACACCTGGCCCATCTAGGAGTGTCACTGCAGTGTCACGCAGGATGGCCCTTCCAAAAAACACTCCCCAAACAGCAGCACATGACGCAAAGAAAAAAAGAGGCGCAATGAGGTAGCTGTGTGAGTAAGCTAAGCGACCCTAGTGGCCGACACAAACACCTGGCCCATCTAGGAGTGGCACTGCAGTGTCACGCAGGATGGCCCTTCCAAAAAACACTCCCCAAACAGCACATGACGCAAAGAAAAAAAGAGGCGCAATTAGGTAGCTGTGTGAGTAAGCTAAGCGACCCTAGTGGCCGACACAAACACCTGGCCCATCTAGGAGTGGCACTGCAGTGTCACGCAGGATGGCCCTTCCAAAAAACACTCCCCAAACAGCACATGACGCAAAGAAAAAAAGAGGCGCAATGAGGTAGCTGTGTGAGTAAGCTAAGCGACCCTAGTGGCCGACACAAACACCTGGCCCATCTAGGAGTGGCACTGCAGTGTCACGCAGGATGGCCCTTCAAAAAAATACTCCCCAAACAGCACATGACGCAAAGAAAAATTAAAGAAAAAAGAGGTGCAAGATGGAATTGTCCTTGGGCCCTCCCACCCACCCTTATGTTGTATAAACAGGACATGCACACTTTAACCAACCCATCATTTCAGTGACAGGGTCTGCCACACGACTGTGACTGAAATGACGGGTTGGTTTGGACCCCCACCAAAAAAGAAGCAATTAATCTCTCCTTGCACAAACTGGCTCTACAGAGGCAAGATGTCCACCTCATCATCATCCTCCGATATATCACCGTGTACATCCCCCTCCTCACAGATTATCAATTCGTCCCCACTGGAATCCACCATCTCAGCTCCCTGTGTACTTTGTGGAGGCAATTGCTGCTGGTCAATGTCTCCACGGAGGAATTGATTATAATTCATTTTAATGAACATCATCTTCTCCACATTTTCTGGAAGTAACCTCGTACGCCGATTGCTGACAAGGTGAGCGGCGGCACTAAACACTCTTTCGGAGTACACACTTGTGGGAGGGCAACTTAGGTAGAATAAAGCCAGTTTGTGCATGGGCCTCCAAATTGCCTCTTTTTCCTGCCAGTATAAGTACGGACTGTCTGACGTGCCTACTTGGATGCGGTCACTCATATAATCCTCCACCATTCTTTCAATGGGGAGAGAATCATATGCAGTGCCAGTAGACGACATGTCCGTAATCGTTGGCAGGTCCTTCAGTCCGGACCAGATGTCAGCATCAGCAGTCGCTCCAGACTGCCCTGCATCACCGCCAGCGGGTGGGCTCGGAATTCTGAGCCTTTTCCTCGCACCCCCAGTTGCGGGAGAATGTGAAGGAGGAGATGTTGACAGGTCGCGTTCCGCTTGACTTGACAATTTTCTCACCAGCAGGTCTTTGAACCCCAGCAGACTTGTGTCTGCCAGAAAGAGAGATCAAGGTAGGTTTTAAATCTAGGATCGAGCACGGTGGCCAAAATGTAGTGCTCTGATTTCAACAGATTGACCACCCGTGAATCCTTGTTAAGCGAATTAAGGGCTCCATCCACAAGTCCCACATTCCTAGCGGAATCGCTCTGTGTTAGCTCCTCCTTCAATGTCTCCAGCTTCTTCTGCAAAAGCCTGATGAGGGGAATGACCTGACTCAGGCTGGCAGTGTCTGAACTGACTTCACGTGTGGCAAGTTCAAAGGGCAGCAGAACCTTGCACAACGTTGAAATCATTCTCCACTGCGCTTGAGACAGGTGCATTCCACCTCCTATATCGTGCTCAATTGTATAGGCTTGAATGGCCTTTTGCTGCTCCTCCAACCTCTGAAGCATATATAGGGTTGAATTCCACCTCGTTACCACTTCTTGCTTCAGATGATGGCAGGGCAGGTTCAGGCGTTTTTGGTGGTGCTCCAGTCTTCTGTACGTGGTGCCTGTACGCCGAAAGTGTCCCGCAATTCTTCTGGCCACCGACAGCATCTCTTGCACGCCCCTCTCGTTTTTTAAATAATTCTGCACCACCAAATTCAAGGTATGTGCAAAACATGGGACGTGCTGGAATTTGCCCATATTTAATGCACACACAATATTGCTGGCGTTGTCCGATGCCACAAATCCACAGGAGAGTCCAATTGGGGTAAGCCATTCCGCGATGATCTTCCTCAGTTGCCGTAAGTGGTTTTCAGCTGTGTGCGTATTCTGGAAAGCGGTGATACAAAGCGTAGCCTGCCTAGGAAAGAGTTGGCGTTTGCGAGATGCTGCTACTGGTGCCGCCGCTGCTGTTCTTGCGGCGGGAGTCCATACATCTACCCAGTGGGCTGTCACAGTCATATAGTCCTGACCCTGCCCTGCTCCACTTGTCCACATGTCCGTGGTTAAGTGGACATTGGGTACAGCTGCATTTTTTAGGACACTGGTGAGTCTTTTTCTGAGGTCTGTGTACATTTTTGGTATCGCCTGCCTAGAGAAATGGAACCTAGATGGTATTTGGTACCGGGGACACAGTACCTCCAACAAGTCTCTAGTTGGCTCTGCAGTAATGATGGATACCGGAACCACGTTTATCACCACCCAGGATGCCAAGGCCTCAGTTATCCGCTTTGAAGCAGGATGACTGCTGTGATATTTCATCTTCCTCGCAAAGGACTGTTGGACAGTCAATTGCTTGGTGGAAGTAGTAAAAGTGGTCTTACGACTTCCCCTCTGGGATGACCATCGACTCCCAGCAGCAACAACAGCAGCGCCAGCAGCAGTAGGCGTTACACGCAAGGATGCATCGGAGGAATCCCAGGCAGGAGAGGACTCATCAGAATTGCCAGTGACATGGCCTGCAGGACTATTGGCATTCCTGGGGAAGGAGGAAATTGACACTGAGGGAGTTGGTGGGGTGGTTTGCGTGAGCTTGGTTACAAGAGGAAGGGATTTACTGGTCAGTGGACTGCTTCCGCTGTCGCCCAAAGTTTTTGAACTTGTCACTGACTTATTATGAATGCGCTGCAGGTGACGTATAAGGGAGGATGTTCCGAGGTGGTTAACGTCCTTACCCCTACTTATTACAGCTTGACAAAGGCAACACACGGCTTGACAAATGTTGTCCGCATTTCTGTTGAAATACTTCCACACCGAAGAGCTGATTTTTTTGGTATTTTCACCAGGCATGTCAATGGCCCTATTCCTCCCACGGACAACAGGTGTCTCCCCGGGTGCCTGACTTAAACAAACCACCTCACCATCAGAATCCTCCTTGTCAATTTCCTCCCCAGCGCCAGCAACACCCATATCCTCCTCATCCTGGTGTACTTCAACACTGACATCTTCAATCTGACTATCAGGAACTGGACTGCGGGTGCTCCTTCCAGCACTTGCAGGGGGCGTGCAAATGGTGGAAGGCGCATGCTCTTCACGTCCAGTGTTGGGAAGGTCAGGCATCGCAACCGACACAATTGGACTCTCCTTGTGGATTTGGGATTTCGAAGAACGCACAGTTCTTTGCTGTGCTTTTGCCAGCTTGAGTCTTTTCTTTTTTCTAGCGAGAGGCTGAGTGCTTCCATCCTCATGTGAAGCTGAACCACTAGCCATGAACATAGGCCAGGGCCTCAGCCGTTCCTTGCCACTCCGTGTGGTAAATGGCATATTGGCAAGTTTACGCTTCTCCTCCGACAATTTTATTTTAGGTTTTTGAGTCCTTTTTTTACTGATATTTGGTTTTTTGGATTTTACATGCTCTGTACTATGACATTGGGCATCGGCCTTGGCAGACGACGTTGCTGGCATTTCATCGTCTCGGCCATGACTAGTGGCAGCAGCTTCAGCACGAGGTGGAAGTCGATCTTGATCTTTCCCTATTTTTGGAACCTCAACATTTTTGTTCTCCATATTTTAATAGGCACAACTAAAAGGCACCTCAGGTAAACAATGGAGATGGATGGATACTAGTATACTTATGGATGGACGAGCGACTGCCGACACAGAGGTAGCTACAGCCGTGGACTACCGTACTGTGTCTGCTGCTAATATAGACTGGATGATAATGAGATAAAAATAAAATATATATATATATCACACTAGTACTGCAGCCGGACAGGTATATATATATTATGTAATGACGGACCTGCTGGACACTGTCTGTCAGCACTGCAGACTCCTAAAGTAAGCTACTAGTATCAAGAAGATAGAAAAAAAAAACACGGGTAGGTGGTATACAATTATGGATGGACCAGCGACTGCCGACACAGAGGTAGCTACAGCCGTGGACTACCGTACTGTGTCTGCTGCTAATATAGACTGGATGATAATGAGATAAAAATAAAATATATATATATATCACACTAGTACTGCAGCCGGACAGGTATATATATATTATGTAATGACGGACCTGCTGGACACTGTCTGTCAGCACTGCAGACTCCTAAAGTAAGCTACTAGTATCAAGAAGATAGAAAAAAAAAAACACGGGTAGGTGGTATACAATTATGGATGGACGAGCGACTGCCAACACAGAGGTAGCTACAGCCGTGGACTACCGTACTGTGTCTGCTGCTAATATAGACTGGATGATAATGAGATAAAAATAAAATATATATATATATATCACACTAGTACTGCAGCCGGACAGGTATATATATATATATTATGTAATGACGGACCTGCTGGACACTGTCTGTCAGCACTGCAGACTCCTAAAGTAAGCTACTAGTATCAAGAAGATAGAAAAAAAAAACACGGGTAGGTGGTATACAATTATGGATGGACCAGCGACTGCCGACACAGAGGTAGCTACAGCCGTGGACTACCGTACTGTGTCTGCTGCTAATATAGACTGGATGATAATAAGATAAAAATAAAATATATATATATATCACACTAGTACTGCAGCCGGACAGGTATATATATATTATGTAATGACGGACCTGCTGGACACTGTCTGTCAGCACTGCAGACTCCTAAAGTAAGCTACTAGTATCAAGAAGATAGAAAAAAAAAACACGGGTAGGTGGTATACAATTATGGATGGACCAGCGACTGCCGACACAGAGGTAGCTACAGCCGTGGACTACCGTACTGTGTCTGCTGCTAATATAGACTGGATGATAATGAGATAAAAATAAAATATATATATATATCACACTAGTACTGCAGCCGGACAGGTATATATATATTATGTAATGACGGACCTGCTGGACACTGTCTGTCAGCACTGCAGACTCCTAAAGTAAGCTACTAGTATCAAGAAGATAGAAAAAAAAACCACGGGTAGGTGGTATACAATTATGGATGGACCAGCGACTGCCGACACAGAGGTAGCTACAGCCGTGGACTACCGTACTGTGTCTGCTGCTAATATAGACTGGATGATAATGAGATAAAAATAAAATATATATATATATCACACTAGTACTGCAGCCGGACAGGTATATATATATTATGTAATGACGGACCTGCTGGACACTGTCTGTCAGCACTGCAGACTCCTAAAGTAAGCTACTAGTATCAATAAGATAGAAAAAAAAACCACGGGTAGGTGGTATACAATTATGGATGGACCAGCGACTGCCGACACAGAGGTAGCTACAGCCGTGGACTACCGTACTGTGTCTGCTGCTAATATAGACTGGATGATAATGAGATAAAAATAAAATATATATATATATATATATCACACTAGTACTGCAGCCGGACAGGTATATATATATTATGTAATGACGGACCTGCTGGACACTGTCTGTCAGCACTGCAGACTCCTAAAGTAAGCTACTAGTATCAAGAAGATAGAAAAAAAAACCACGGGTAGGTGGTATACAATTATGGATGGACCAGCGACTGCCGACACAGAGGTAGCTACAGCCGTGGACTACCGTACTGTGTCTGCTGCTAATATAGACTGGATGATAATGAGATAAAAATAAAATATATATATATATATATCACACTAGTACTGCAGCCGGACAGGTATATATATATATTATGTAATGACGGACCTGCTGGACACTGTCTGTAGAATGCGTTTATAAAAACACCACATGACGAGTGTTTAACTTTTTCAGGCAGACAATCACAATATACTGGTGGTCAGCAGACAATCACAATATACTGGTGGTCAGTGGTCAGTCACACTGGCAGTGGCACTCTGGCAGCAAAAGTGTGCACTGTACTTAAAATATGTACTCCTGCTATAACTGCTCCCCAGTCTCCCCCACAATTAAGCTGTGTGAGCAGTGAGCACTCAGCACAGTCAGATAATGATATACAGTATTACATATGATGCAGCACACTGGGCTGAGCACAGATATGGTATGTGACTGTGTCACACTGTGTATCGTTTTTTTTTCAGGCAGAGAACGGATTAATTAAACTGGTGGTGGTCACTGGTCACTGGTCACACTATCAGCAAGTAGTACTCCGTCCTAAGCAGACAATCACAATATACTGGTGGTCAGTGTGGTCACTGGTCAGTCACACTGGCAGTGTGGCACTCTGGCAGCAAAAGTGTGCACTGTACTTAAAATTAGAGATGAGCGGGTTCGGTTTCTTTGAATCCGAACCCGCACGAACTTCACTTTTTTTTTCACGGGTCCGAGCGACTCGGATCTTCCCGCCTTGCTCGGTTAACCCGAGCGCGCCCGAACGTCATCATGACGCTGTCGGATTCTCGCGAGGCTCGGATTCTATCGCGAGACTCGGATTCTATATAAGGAGCCGCGCGTCGCCGCCATTTTCACACGTGCATTGAGATTGATAGGGAGAGGACGTGGCTGGCGTCCTCTCCATTTAGATTAGATTTAGAAGAGAGAGAGAGAGAGAGATTGCTGTGATACTGTAGATTAGAAGAGAGTGCAGAGTGCAGACAGAGTTTAGTGACTGACGACCACAGTGACCAGTGACCACCAGAGACAGTGCAGTTGTTTGTTTTATTTAATATATCCGTTCTCTGCCTGAAAAAAACGATACACAGTCACACAGTGACTCAGTCTGTGTGCACTGCTCAGCCCAGTGTGCTGCACATCAATGTATTGTATATAAAGCTTATAATTGTGGGGGAGACTGGGGAGCACTGCAGGTTGTTATAGCAGGAGCCAGGAGTACATGATAAATAATATTATATTAAAATTAAACAGTGCACACTTTTGCTGCAGGAGTGCCACTGCCAGTGTGACTAGTGGTGACCAGTGCCTGACCACCAGTATATTAGTAGTATTGTATACTATCTCTTTATCAACCAGTCTATATTAGCAGCAGACACAGTACAGTGCGGTAGTTCACGGCTGTGGCTACCTCTGTGTCGGCACTCGGCAGGCAGTCCGTCCATCCATAATTGTATTATATACCACCTAACCGTGGTTTTTTTTTTCTTTCTTTATACCTTCGTCATAGTCATACTAGTTGTTACGAGTATACTACTATCTCTTTATCAACCAGTGTACAGTGCGGTAGTTCACGGCTGTGGCTACCTCTGTGTCGGAACTCGGCAGGCAGTCCGTCCATCCATAATTGTATTATAATATATACCACCTAACCGTGGGTTTTTTTTCGTTCTTTATACCGTCGTCATACTAGTTGTTACGAGTATACTACTATCTCTTTATCAACCAGTGTACAGTGCGGTAGTTCACGGCTGTGGCTACCTCTGTGTCGGAACTCGGCAGGCAGTCCGTCCATCCATAATTGTATTATAATATATACCACCTAACCGTGGTTTTTTTTTCGTTCTTTATACCGTCGTCATACTAGTTGTTACGAGTATACTACTATCTCTTTATCAACCAGTGTACAGTGCGGTAGTTCACGGCTGTGGCTACCTCTGTGTCGGCACTCGGCAGGCAGTCCGTCCAACCATAATTGTATTATATACCACCTAACCGTGGTTTTTTTTTCATTCTTTATACCGTCGTCATACTAGTTGTTACGAGTATACTACTATCTCTTTATCAACCAGTGTACAGTGCGGTAGTTCACGGCTGTGGCTACCTCTGTGTCGGCACTCGGCAGGCAGTCCGTCCAACCATAATAGTATTATATACCACCTAACCGTGGTTTTTTTTTCATTCTTTATACCGTCGTCATACTAGTTGTTACGAGTATACTACTATCTCTTTATCAACCAGTGTACAGTGCGGTAGTTCACGGCTGTGGCTACCTCTGTGTCGGCACTCGGCAGCCCGTCCATAATTGTATATACCAGTGACCTAACCGTGGTTTTTTTTTCTTTCTTTATACATACATACTAGTTACGAGTATACTATCTCTTTATCAACCAGTCTATATATTAGCAGCAGACACAGTACAGTGCGGTAGTTCACGGCTGTGGCTACCTCTGTGTCGGCACTCGGCAGCCCGTCCATAATTGTATATACCACCTAACCGTGGTTTTTTTTTCTTTCTTTATACATACATACTAGTTACGAGTATACTATCTCTTTATCAACCAGTCTATATATTAGCAGCAGACACAGTACAGTGCGGTAGTTCACGGCTGTGGCTACCTCTGTGTCGGCACTCGGCAGCCCGTCCATAATTGTATATACCAGTGACCTAACCGTGGTTTTTTTTTCTTTCTTTATACATACATACTAGTTACGAGTATACTATCTCTTTATCAACCAGTCTATATATTAGCAGCAGACACAGTACAGTGCGGTAGTTCACGGCTGTAGCTACCTCTGTGTCGGCACTCGGCAGCCCGTCCATAATTGTATACTAGTATCCAATCCATCCATCTGCATTGTTTACCTGAGGTGCCTTTTAGTTGTGCCTATTAAAATATGGAGAACAAAAATGTTGAGGTTCCAAAATTAGGGAAAGATCAAGATCCACTTCCACCTCGTGCTGAAGCTGCTGCCACTAGTCATGGCCGAGACGATGAAATGCCAGCAACGTCGTCTGCCAAGGCCGATGCCCAATGGCATAGTACAGAGCATGTCAAAACCAAAACACCAAATATCAGTAAAAAAAGGACTCCAAAACCTAAAATAAAATTGTCGGAGGAGAAGCGTAAACTTGCCAATATGCCATTTACCACACGGAGTGGCAAGGAACGGCTGAGGCTTCAGGATGGAAGCACTCAGCCTCTCGCTAGAAAAATGAAAAGACTCAAGCTGGCAAAAGCACCGCAAAGAACTGTGCGTTCTTTGAAATCCCAAATCCACAAGGAGAGTCCAATTGTGTCGGTTGCGATGCCTGACCTTCCCAACACTGGACGTGAAGAGCATGCGCCTTCCACCATTTGCACGCCCCCTGCAAGTGCTGGAAGGAGCACCCGCAGTCCAGTTCCTGATAGTCAGATTGAAGATGTCAGTGTTGAAGTACACCAGGATGAGGAGGATATGGGTGTTGCTGGCGCTGGGGAGGAAATTGACCAGGAGGATTCTGATGGTGAGGTGGTTTGTTTAAGTCAGGCACCCGGGGAGACACCTGTTGTCCGTGGGAGGAATATGGCCGTTGACATGCCAGGTGAAAATACCAAAAAAATCAGCTCTTCGGTGTGGAGGTATTTCACCAGAAATGCGGACAACAGGTGTCAAGCCGTGTGTTCCCTTTGTCAAGCTGTAATAAGTAGGGGTAAGGACGTTAACCACCTCGGAACATCCTCCCTTATACGTCACCTGCAGCGCATTCATAATAAGTCAGTGACAAGTTCAAAAACTTTGGGTGACAGCGGAAGCAGTCCACTGACCAGTAAATCCCTTCCTCTTGTAACCAAGCTCACGCAAACCACCCCACCAACTCCCTCAGTGTCAATTTCCTCCTTCCCCAGGAATGCCAATAGTCCTGCAGGCCATGTCACTGGCAAGTCTGACGAGTCCTCTCCTGCCTGGGATTCCTCCGATGCATCCTTGCGTGTAACGCCTACTGCTGCTGGCGCTGCTGTTGTTGCTGCTGGGAGTCGATGGTCATCCCAGAGGGGAAGTTGTAAGCCCACTTGTACTACTTCCAGTAAGCAATTGACTGTTCAACAGTCCTTTGCGAGGAAGATGAAATATCACAGCAGTCATCCTACTGCAAAGCGGATAACTGAGTCCTTGACAACTATGTTGGTGTTAGACGTGCGTCCGGTATCCGCCGTTAGTTCACAGGGAACTAGACAATTTATTGAGGCAGTGTGCCCCCGTTACCAAATACCATCTAGGTTCCACTTCTCTAGGCAGGCGATACCGAGAATGTACACGGACGTCAGAAAAAGACTCACCAGTCTCCTAAAAAATGCAGTTGTACCCAATGTCCACTTAACCACGGACATGTGGACAAGTGGAGCAGGGCAGGGTCAGGACTATATGACTGTGACAGCCCACTGGGTAGATGTATGGACTCCCGCCGCAAGAACAGCAGCGGCGGCACCAGTAGCAGCATCTCGCAAACGCCAACTCTTTCCTAGGCAGGCTACGCTTTGTATCACCGCTTTCCAGAATACGCACACAGCTGAAAACCTCTTACGGCAACTGAGGAAGATCATCGCGGAATGGCTTACCCCAATTGGACTCTCCTGTGGATTTGTGGCATCGGACAACGCCAGCAATATTGTGTGTGCATTAAATATGGGCAAATTCCAGCACGTCCCATGTTTTGCACATACCTTGAATTTGGTGGTGCAGAATTTTTTAAAAAACGACAGGGGCGTGCAAGAGATGCTGTCGGTGGACAGAAAAATTGCGGGACACTTTCGGCGTACAGGCACCACGTACAGAAGACTGGAGCACCACCAAAAACTACTGAACCTGCCCTGCCATCATCTGAAGCAAGAAGTGGTAACGAGGTGGAATTCAACCCTCTATATGCTTCAGAGGTTGGAGGAGCAGCAAAAGGCCATTCAAGCCTATACAATTGAGCACGATATAGGAGATGGAATGCACCTGTCTCAAGTGCAGTGGAGAATGATTTCAACGTTGTGCAAGGTTCTGATGCCCTTTGAACTTGCCACACGTGAAGTCAGTTCAGACACTGCCAGCCTGAGTCAGGTCATTCCCCTCATCAGGCTTTTGCAGAAGAAGCTGGAGGCATTGAAGAAGGAGCTAAAAGGGAGCGATTCCGCTAGGCATGTGGGACTTGTGGATGCAGCCCTTAATTCGCTTAACAAGGATTCACGGGTGGTCAATCTGTTGAAATCAGAGCACTACATTTTGGCCACCGTGCTCGATCCTAGATTTAAAGCCTACCTTGGATCTCTCTTTCCGGCAGACACAGGTCTGCTGGGGTTGAAAGACCTGCTGGTGACAAAATTGTCAAGTCAAGCGGAACGCGACCTGTCAACATCTCCTCCTTCACATTCTCCCGCAACTGGGGGTGCGAGGAAAAGGCTCAGAATTCCGAGCCCACCCGCTGGCGGTGATGCAGGGCAGTCTGGAGCGACTGCTGATGCTGACATCTGGTCCGGACTGAAGGACCTGACAACGATTACGGACATGTCGTCTACTGTCACTGCATATGATTCTCTCAACATTGATAGAATGGTGGAGGATTATATGAGTGACCGCATCCAAGTAGGCACGTCACACAGTCCGTACTTATACTGGCAGGAAAAAGAGGCAATTTGGAGGCCCTTGCACAAACTGGCTTTATTCTACCTAAGTTGCCCTCCCACAAGTGTGTACTCCGAAAGAGTGTTTAGTGCCGCCGCTCACCTTGTCAGCAATCGGCGTACGAGGTTACATCCAGAAAATGTGGAGAAGATGATGTTCATTAAAATGAATTATAATCAATTCCTCCGCGGAGACATTGACCAGCAGCAATTGCCTCCACAAAGTACACAGGGAGCTGAGATGGTGGATTCCAGTGGGGACGAATTGATAATCTGTGAGGAGGGGGATGTACACGGTGATATATCGGAGGGTGAAGATGAGGTGGACATCTTGCCTCTGTAGAGCCAGTTTGTGCAAGGAGAGATTAATTGCTTCTTTTTTGGGGGGGGGTCCAAACCAACCCGTCATATCAGTCACAGTCGTGTGGCAGACCCTGTCACTGAAATGATTGGTTGGTTAAAGTGTGCATGTCCTGTTTTGTTTATACAACATAAGGGTGGGTGGGAGGGCCCAAGGATAATTCCATCTTGCACCTCTTTTTTCTTTTCTTTTTCTTTGCATCATGTGCTGATTGGGGAGGGTTTTTTGGAAGGGACATCCTGCGTGACACTGCAGTGCCACTCCTAAATGGGCCCGGTGTTTGTGTCGGCCACTAGGGTCGCTAATCTTACTCACACAGTCAGCTACCTCATTGCGCCTCTTTTTTTCTTTGCGTCATGTGCTGTTTGGGGAGGGTTTTTTGGAAGGGACATCCTGCGTGACACTGCAGTGCCACTCCTAGATGGGCCCGGTGTTTGTGTCGGCCACTAGGGTCGCTAATCTTACTCACACAGCTACCTCATTGCGCCTCTTTTTTTCTTTGCGTCATGTGCTGTTTGGGGAGGGTTTTTTGGAAGGGACATCCTGCGTGACACTGCAGTGCCACTCCTAGATGGGCCCGGTGTTTGTGTCGGCCACTAGGGTCGCTAATCTTACTCACACAGCTACCTCATTGCGCCTCTTTTTTTCTTTGCGTCATGTGCTGTTTGGGGAGGGTTTTTTGGAAGGGACATCCTGCGTGACACTGCAGTGCCACTCCTAGATGGGCCCGGTGTTTGTGTCGGCCACTAGGGTCGCTAATCTTACTCACACAGTCAGCTACCTCATTGCGCCTCTTTTTTTCTTTGCGTCATGTGCTGTTTGGGGAGGGTTTTTTGGAAGGGCCATCCTGCGTGACACTGCAGTGCCACTCCTAGATGGGCCCGGTGTTTGTGTCGGCCACTAGGGTCGCTAATCTTACTCACACAGTCAGCTACCTCATTGCGCCTCTTTTTTTCTTTGCGTCATGTGCTGTTTGGGGAGGGTTTTTTGGAAGGGCCATCCTGCGTGACACTGCAGTGCCACTCCTAGATGGGCCCGGTGTTTGTGTCGGCCACTAGGGTCGCTAATCTTACTCACACAGCTACCTCATTGCGCCTCTTTTTTTCTTTGCGTCATGTGCTGTTTGGGGAGGGTTTTTTGGAAGGGACATCCTGCGTGACACTGCAGTGCCACTCCTAGATGGGCCCGGTGTTTGTGTCGGCCACTAGGGTCGCTTATCTTACTCACACAGCGACCTCGGTGCAAATTTTAGGACTAAAAATAATATTGTGAGGTGTGAGGTATTCAGAATAGACTGAAAATGAGTGTAAATTATGGTTTTTGAGGTTAATAATACTTTGGGATCAAAATGACCCCCAAATTCTATGATTTAAGCTGTTTTTTAGTGTTTTTGGAAAAAAACACCCGAATCCAAAACACACCCGAATCCGACAAAAATAATTCGGTGAGGTTTTGCCAAAACGCGTTCGAACCCAAAACACGGCCGCGGAACCGAACCCAAAACCAAAACACAAAACCCGAAAAATTTCAGGCGCTCATCTCTACTTAAAATATATTATTTATTTATGTACTCCTGCTCTAACTGCTCCCCAGTCTCCCCCACAATTAAGCTGTGTGAGCAGTGAGCACTCAGCACAGTCAGATATACAGTATTACATATGATGATGCAGCACACTGAGGCTGAGCACAGATATGGTATGTGACTGTGTCACACTGTGTATCGTTTTTTTTCAGGCAGAGAACGGATTAATTAAACTGGTGGTCAATGGTCACACTATCAGCAAGTAGTAGTACTCCAGTCCTAATATGCTCCCCAAAATTAGTAAATACCAAATAGTGTCTCTAACTCTCTGCTCTCTTCTCTATAAACGGAGAGGACGCCAGCCACGTCCTCTCCCTATCAATCTCAATGCACGTGTGAAAATGGCGGCGACGCGCGGCTCCTTATATAGAATCCGAGTCTCGCGATAGAATCCGAGCCTCGCGAGAATCCGACAGCGGGATGATGACGTTCGGGCGCGCTCGGGTTAGCCGAGCAAGGCGGGAAGGTTCGAACCTGCCTCGGACCCGTGTAAAAAGGCTGAAGTTCGGGGGGGGTTCAGTTTCCGATGAACCGAACCCGCTCATCTCTACTGCAATGCTGATCATTATTTCGCAAAGTACAAGGTAAGCTTCATATAGTTAGAATTATGTAGCTTTCTATGTAAGGGCACATAGCTCAATGAATGCATCTACTGCAATACCACAGACAATGGGTTTGAGTTCCGAGTATGTCAGTCAGGGGTGTACTTAGGGGCAGGCTTGGACTGGCCCACAGGGGTACAGGGGAAACCACCGGTGGGCCCCACTGCCTGGGGCCCCACCTCCTGCTCTAAGGATCAGGTTCCAGACTGTGTACTTGAATTATACATTATTCATATGTTACCTTATACTGGACTATGGCTTATTTTCTACAGTGCATTGCTGATAAGTATTCTGATACATTATCATCCATGCAGCAGCTGAATTTACTGTATATATTTATGAAAGGGCACGTTGCACTCTTTAATCGTTGGTCAAACCAATGAGGTGGCAGGCCACATCCCCTCTGCAGACTGGCCACACCTCTAAACATGGGCCCCTACCACTGTATACCCCCGGTGGGCCCTACATGCCCCAGTCCGACACTGTTTAGGGGTCCGAGCGCCCCTGGCAAAGTAAAGGACTGGTGCCCTCCTCCCATATTTGAAATAGGGAAGGCACGTGTGCCAAAAAAAGGGGCGTGGCCACTCAATAGTACCCCAATTCAAATTACACCACAATAGTGTGCCTTACTCGCATTACACAGCACAGTAATGTACTGTACTTTATTCACGTTATGCTACACAGTAGTACCAGGGGCTTCTCTAGAGAGAAGGGGACCTGTGTGCAGACTCCATGTTTGAGCCCCATCCTCTCTCGTAGCCGTCAAAGCTGCTGCTAGTGCTCTGAGAGCTGTAGACTCTGGCACAGTGCCAGAGTCTACAGCGCATGCGCAGGACTCAGAAAGATGGCCACCGCGCCATTTTTTTGAAGTCCTACGCATGCGCTGTACCGTGCCAGAGTCTCTAATGCGCTAGCAGCGGCGGTGACGGCTACAGAAGAGGAGGGGGCCCAAACACAGTCAGTGATGGACTCTGGAAAGGAAAGTATTGGAGAAATGGGTGCAGTGTGTGTGGTGTGGGCCCCCCTGGACTCAGTGGCCCGTGTGCACCGCACACACTGCACCCATTATAGATATGCCACACAGTAGTGCCCACATATATGGGAAGGCGAGCACGCTCCAGGGAAAGTGGGTGTGGCCTCACAAATTTGATATTATGATATCAAACTATAAATATATAATCACACCCCCTACACATGCACACACACAATTAGCAGCCTTACACACAATGGGGGTCATTCCGAGTTGTTCGCTCGCTAGCTAGTTTTAGCAGCCGTGCAAAAGATATGCCGCCGCCCACTGGGGAGTGTATTTTAGCTTAGAAGAAGTGCGAACGCATGTGCAGCCAAGCTTTGCAAAAACAATTTGTGCAGTTTCAGAGTAGCTCAAAACATACTCAGCGCTTGCGATCACTTCAGCCTATTCGTGTCCGGATTTGACATCACACACCCGCCCAGCGTTCACCCAGCCACGCCTGCATTTTCCCTGGCACACCTGCGTTTTTCCAAACACTCCCTGAAAACGGACAGTTTACACCCAGCAACGCCCACTTCCTGTCAAGCACTCTGTGGCCATCAATGCGACTTAAATCTTCGCTAGAGCTTGTGCAAAACCACATCGTTCATTGTACCCGTACGTCGCGCATGCACAATGCGGGGCATTCGCATGCGCAGAAATGATATTTTTTGCACTCATCGCTGTGCTGCGAAAATCGTCAGCGAGCGATCAACTCGGAATGACTCCCACTAACCACAGTAGTTCTCCTTACACATAATGTCCCGAGTATAGTGTCAGATGCACATAATGTCCCCCAGTATAGTGCCAGTTACACATAATTACCCCAGTAGTGCAGTGCCAGATACACATAATGCCTCCGCGTATAGTGCCAAATACACATATGCCCCCACAGTGCCAGATACACATACAGTATGCTCCCACAGTACCAGACACTCGTATGCCCATACAGTGCCGGACACTCAAATGCCCCCACAGTGCCAGATACACATATGCCCCCACAGTACCAGATACATGTTTGATCCCACAGTGCCAGAAACACGTATGCCCCCACAGTGCCAGATACACATATGCCCCCACAGTGCCAGACAGACATATTCCCCCATGTTGATTTTACTATTAAAGGCATTCACTTTTAGAGGTGGCAGCTATCCCCCCACCCCCATGTACTGTAGTTCCTCAATAGCAGGGATGCCCATTAATGATGAAAGAATACAGCAAAAGCCACTGTAATTGGCGCCGGGGTCCAGCACCACACCATAATACAGACAAGAAACTCTACAAACTGTAAACTACACCTCCCAGCAGCCGCTGCTGCATGCTGTGATTGTTACTGGGCATCCATGCTAGTGAGGAACTACATGGGCGTGGGGGGATAGCTGCTGCCTCTAAAAGTGAATCTACAGTACATACTGCCCACGGATGGCACCGCTGGATGGCGCCCCTCCTCGACTGGCACGCCTGGCGAGTGCCATCCTGGCCAATAGGAAGATACACCCCTGATGTCAGTATCTTGAAACGCCATAAAGGACAGTGTGACTGAATAACAAAGAGCACTCAAGTTAAGTTCATGAATGTTCTATAGGTATTAGCGATGGAAGGGGGGAGGAGACAGGGGCAGTCAGGAGATTCTGGGCTTCAAATCACACCATAATTAGACCATGGTTACAGAAACTGTGGAAGCCTCCTGCCGACGCAGCCTGGCTTCGACTGCAGGAGTCCCGCTGCCATTTTTCAATTGAAGCGGGGGCGTGTGATGACGTGCTGCCCCCCGAAAACACCACAGACATGCCCCCATTTCCCCGGCACCACCCTGAAAACGCTCCGTTGCCACCCCCTGCCCGTCCTGCAAACGCCTCTGCCTGTCAATCAGACAGGCGTTCGCAGTTAATGTGGGCCAACCGCATTAACTGCTCTTACACCGTAGGATGGGAGCTGCGCATGTGCGGTGTTCAGAAGTCTCAGAAATTGTGGTTGCAAAGCAACCTGAATTAGGCCCTAAGTCTCATTATTTAACAAAGAAATATGGCAACAAATCAGAAGTAGTCGGGGGCCACGTGTGACCTAGGGATGCCTGTTGCCCATTAATATACTAGTATATATCATACTTACCTACTCTCTCGGAAGTTGCAGGTAGTCCCTTGCACCACCGGAAGAGTGGGTACTTCTCCCGCATCACGCCCGCTTCCTAGGGAAGCGAGCAGGATAAGGAGATAATGCGGGAATTGTGGGTCAATAAAGAGGGGGCGGGACTAAAATTATGCAAATAGCCATCATTTTAGCCCCACCCCTTCCCAAAGACCCATAATTCACGGGATTTACCATGATGGGGGTGGGGCCTAATGAAGTGGAAGCCTGGCCCCACCCCCAATGTGTGCAGCTGCTTCTCCTCCTCTCTGTGCTTCTCCGGAGGAGGATTTTTAAATGTCAGCAAGTTTGTATATGTAAATCAAGTTTTTTATGCTGACCATTGTCCTAGTTACTGCAGTCATTGATTTTTTTTTCCATTATTTATTAACATCTATTAATAGTGTCAGCATAGTGCTTCAATTCATTGATAATTCAATTGTGTTTGTTTCTTAATCTATTCATCTTATTAAAGGTTTTCTTAGAGGATGGTTGTCATGTTTCCTTTTCCAGATAGAGTATCTGCTACTGCTGCTTGAGCTGGGCAGCTAGTCGTTGCTTTTTTAACCTCAAAGCTAATTGTATAGATGAACTACTGCTTTGAAAGCACAGCACATGTTGACCCAGGAGGTGTTGTCAATATTGCTGTCCTGAAAATAGCAGAATTAACAGCTCAACTTAATGTGGACATTTAAAATATAATCATTAAAGCACCATATTCCATATGTTCACTGAGGGGATGATCAGGGCCGTAACTGGTGTGTGCGGAGGGGGCACCGCACATAGGGGGTAATTCTGAGTTGATCGCAGCAGGAACTTTGTTGGCAGTTGGGCAAAACCATGTGCCCTGCAGGGGAGGCAGATATAACATGTGCAGAGAGAGTTAGATTTGGGTGGGGTGTGTTCAAACTGAAATCTAAATTGCAGTGTAAAAATAAAGCAGTCAGTACTTACCCTGCACAGAAACAATATAACCCACCCAAATCTAACTCTCTCTGCACATGTTATATCTGCCTCCCCTGCAGTGCGCATGGTTTTGCCCAACTGCTAACAAAGTTCCTGCTGCGATCAACTCAGAATTACCCCCACAGGGCCCAATTCAGACCTGATCGCTGTTGTGCGAATTCGCAAAGGCTTCAGATTATCGATTGATTGCGCATGCGTATGGATCGTAGTGCGAGGCCAAACTTCGAAATAACTTTTTTGATTGCTAGGCGTACGCAAGTTGATTGACAGGAAGCGGACGTTTGAGGGTGGTAACTAGCCATTTTTTGGGAGTGTCAGGAAAAGTGCAGGCGTTTGTGAATTGATACAGAGGGGGTGGGACTAAAATGATGCAAACAGCCAAACCTCTACAAATTCGCAAAGGAGCGATCAGGTCTGAATTAGGCCCATAGCACTGCCGGGTAGTGGGCGCTGTTGTTGGCACTTGTAAATTATCTGTTTTAATTACTTTCACTTGCAGCTCCCACCCTTTTTGAAGCCCAGCATTTCCTGACTGCCCCTGTCTTCTCCCGGGACATCTTCTGTCACTAACACCTATGGAACATTCATGAACTCAAGATTTCTTTGTTATTCAGTCACCCTGTCCTTTAATACATTTCAAGATGCTGACATACCCAGGATTCTAACCCACTGAATCTTACGTCTTAGAATGTAAGCTCTCATGAGTAGGGCCCTCAACCCTCATGTGCTTATCCTTCTCTTACTTAAACCATCCTCGATGGCACCTAATCCCATGGTTTTCTGCCACTCTGATACTTATATCAGTGTTATTTACCCTGTACTTGTCCTATATTGTCTTCAACTGTAAGTCACTATTGTCCCGTTTTGATTTTTCATTTATGTACTCTGGAATTGGGCGCTGTGGATACCTTGTGGTGCGATATAAATTAAGAATAATAATAATAATTGTCTGTGGCATTACAGTCAGACAATCTACTCATTGAGCTTCCTGCTCTCGCATAGAAAGGTAGATAATTCTAAGCTAGAGAATTCAAACTATTTGAAGCTCACCTTGTACTTTGTGAAAAAATGATCAGCATTGTGGCGGAGCAGATCTATGTAGTGTGTGGCTGCAAGAGACTGTTTGGGTGGCTGCACACTTCATAGATCTGCTTAATTGCAATGCTGACCATTTTTTTTACAAAGTACCAGTAGCTTCATATAATGTTCATAGTTTTTATGCAGGATCAAATACAGTAGCTCAATGAGTAGGGTGTTTGATTAGAATTCAAGAGGTTATACATTTGAATCCTGGGTATAGCAGCATATTAAAATGTGCTAATTAATAAAGGGCATTGTGACTGACTAACAATGAGCTCTCAAGTTAAGTGCATGAATGTGGTATAAAGAGGACTTGTGTCCAAATCCATTTTGTTGCATAGGTCTATAATTGTGTGTGTGTAATATATATATATATATATATATATATAAAACAAGCAGTATGAGCGCAAATACCAAGGTAAAATTTTTAGAGTCCCGTGGAACTACAAGTCCAAGGCTGGACAAGAAACAATGTTCCTCACAATCACTGACAGCCAATGTTATTTGGCAGAAGAAACTTGTCAATGTGCACCTCTGGGACTTCCAGCTGTCGCTTCCCCAATGTTACCCGATCCCGAACGGGTGGTAGTCCTGCCAAGAGATTGAAGAAGCAGGGAGCGCCAATAGTGCATTTAAAGTGTACAACAAATTTATTTAAAAATCCAAATCGGTAACAAATGTGAACCCGTACCATAAAAGGCGGTTAAACCGTCATTCGACTTCGTCAGTGGGCGAAGTCGAATGACGAAACGCGTATGGGCGTGGTCTGACGTATGGACTTTGAACTGAGAATGCTGGTTTGCACAGTGGGGTAAATCTTATGCTGGTTATACGAGCGGTGGTTTAACCACCTTTTATGGTACGGGTTCACATTTGTTACCGATTTGGATTTTTAAATAAATTTGTTGTACACTTTTAATGCACTATTGGCGCTCCCTGCTTCTTCAATCTCTTGGCATATATATATATATATATATATATATATATATGTTTGTGTGGTAGAGATGAGCGGGACTTCCCGCCAAACTCTGAAAACAGAACGAGGCAAAATGTCATCATACCGCTGTCAGATTCTCGCGGGTTTTGGATTCATATAAACAGCCGCGCATCGCCGCCATTTTCACTCTGGACTTGGAGAGTGAGGGAGACAGACCTCTGTCTCTCTGTGGGTGGTGGTGTCGGGTGGGGTCAGTGTGTGCTATGTATGGGTGCTGTTCCTGTCACTGTGGTGTACCTGTGCTGTTAGGGGTGCTGTCCTGGTTGTCACTGGTGTTTCATGTGCTGTTAGGGGTACTGCAGCTGTACATGGGTGTTGCTGTCCTTGCTGCCACTGTGTTGTACAGGTGGTATGGGCACTGTCCTCCTATATGCTGGCCCTGTCTTGTATGTTGTAAAAATTCAGGGGTGATGTTGTTAAAATAAAATCACACTGGCCCTGTATGCTGTAAAAATTCAGAGGTGCTGTGTTAGCACAATGATCCTGTATGCTGTAAAAATACAGGGGTACTGCTGTTAAAATAATGTTACACTGGCCCTCTGTGCTGTAAAAATTCAGGGGTGCTGTTGTTAAAACAAAAGCACACTGGTCCTGTATGCTATACAAATTCAGGGATGCTGTTGTTAAAATAAAAGCACACTGGTCCTGTATGCTGTAAAAATACAGGGATGCTGTTGTTAAAATAGTATTACATTCACCATGTATGCTGTAAAAATCTGGGGTGCTGGCTGTTAAAAAATCTGGGGTGCAATGAAAATAAATGTACACTGGACCTTTCTTATATGCTGTAAAAATCTGGGGTGTTGCTGTTAAAATAAATGTACACTGGCCCTTTCTTATATGCTGTAAAAATCTGGGGTGCTGCTGTTAAAATAAATGTACACTGGCCCTGTCTGTATGCTGTAAAAAAATCTGGGCTGCTGCTGTTAAAATAAATGTACACTGGTCCTGTCTTGTATGCTGTAAAAAATCTAGGGTGCAGTTAAAATAAATGTACATTGGTCCTGTATGCTGTAAAAATACAGGGGTGCTGTTGTTAAAATAAATGTACACTGGTCCAGTATACTGTAAAAATACAGGGGTGCTGCTGTTAAAATAAAGACAGTTGTTGTCCATGGGATGAAAAAGCCCATTGTCATGACTGGGCAAAATACCAAAGCCACTTCTTCGGTGTGTAATTATTTCTCCACAAATCCGGATAACAGGTGTCAATCCATAATAAGTAGGGGTAAGGATGTTAACCACCTTGGAACATCCTCCCCTATACGTCACCTACAGTGCATTCATCATAAGTCATTGTCAAGTTCAGAAACTTTGGGTAATAGCGTAAGCAGTCCACTGACACCTAAATGATGTGGTTTGTTTGAACATTATTTCTCCGTGAGGATGAGGATGTAAACACTGAAGGGGGGGGGGGGCAGGAATCTGAGGATGAGGACGATATCTTGCCTTTGTAGAGCCAGTTTGTGCAAGGAGAGATTAATTGCTTATTTTTTTTAAAGTGTACATGTCCTGTTTATACAACATAAGGGTGGGTGAGAGGCCCCAAGGACAATTCCATCTTGCACGTCTTTTCTTTGCCACTTCATTCCAGGGGTGCTGCCCCACTGTCCTATCAGTCTAGGGGTGCTTCCCCACTGCTGTTTAAGTCCAGAGGTGCTGATGTCTGTCTGCTGTGCTGTGGAATTCTCCAGCGGTGCTGCCTATGCTGTATAAATCCAGGGCTGCTGCCGTATAATTCCAGGGGTGCTGCTGTACTTGATCATAGGTTTAAATTAAAGCCTAGAGCAGATATGAAACAAACTTCAACATCACAAACAGATTTGTGAAAACAGCCACAAAGGTGGAAATGGAAATTGCTATTGCTATTTTGACGAAGTGTTTTTAATAAAGTGGGGAGAGACCACATTTGTGGCCAAAGTCAGTGTGACTCAGAAGAGACTGAATCATAATCCAGCACAACTGCCGGAGAGGTAAAAGTGAGATTTTCTACCGGAGCATTAGAGAGAGGTTCTTCTCAATTATTTCACGTTAGGGACTCACTCAAATGAATGGCTCCAATTAGTCAACCTTAATTTTGATTTATTATTGATGTTCCACATTTTGGGATTATTTATTTAGAAGATGCACATTTGTTGTACAGGGTTCTTTTCCTAAGGGCTGCGTAGGGTTATCGCAAGACCTTGCGGTGTTAGAAGACTAGAGTTTCAGTGATCTTGCATTGCATCAGCTTTCCATTGCACTGCAGCACTAGATGGGCCAGGAGCTCATGTGAGGCCCAAAGTTACTGAATAAGGCCCAGTATGGTGTCTCATGGTGGCTTACAGCCAGGACGATGTCCGGCGTGCCAGGCTGAGGCATGCTGTTGGAACAGAGGTTAGCATTGCTTCCTTTCACAGTCCTACTTATAGTATGAAATGATTTTCGACTGTAGAATGGTAAGCTCCACTAGGGCAGGGGCACAATAACAAAAAATTCACTGCACAGTCCTGCCTAGAACTGTACCAAACCCACCCAAACTCATCTTGCCCCATCCTTGGCTGCTGTGGGGGCTCAGGAGGGGCTGCTAAAACATCTAAGGGGCTGCTTTATTTAAAAATAAAATATGAAAAAAATAAACAAGACTCACAGGTATGCTCACATGCATGTAAATGGGACACACAGGTAGGCTCACATGCGTGTAACTGGGAGGGGTGTAGTATGGTATGCCGGCGGCCGGGCTCCTGGTGACCAGCATACCGGCGACGGGAGCCCGACCGCCGGCATACCGACAGCATGGCGAGCGCAAATGAGCCCCTTGCGGGTTCGCTGCGCTCGCCACGCTGCGGACACGGTGGCACGCTACGCTATTTTATTCTCCCTCCAGGGGGGTCGTGGACCCCCACAAGGGAGAAAAAGTGTCGGTATGCCGGCTGTCAGGATTCCGGCACCGGTATACTGTGCGCCGGGATCCCGACAGTCGGCATACTGAAGACCACCCACTGGGAGCTGTGAAAAACAAAAATAAGGCATCTGCCACAAAATATGTAAATAATAATGCAATAAAAAATGGAAAAACAGAAACCCACAAGATTTTCACTAAATAAGTCTCCAGACTCCGTGGAGGGGAAGATATCCAATCTTGATCCTGTGGTATACACCTGTTTATTTGCATCCCAGCATTAAACCCAAGATTATCTTAATCTCTGAACATGGAGAGAGTACAAATTTGGAGGCTTTGGCCCCTAGTTTGTACAGTAATGTGGTAATTATATATTTGCTTGGTTGAAGTCCTTTCCAATCCACACCAGTATAGGAGTGAAGTTGAAAGCCTGTGTGTTGTTCCTGATTGCTTGTGCCTCTCTAATTTTTAATCACCTTCTTGACACTGTTCTCTTTCTCTTGCCTCTTCTCATAATGTGAAAAGTCATCAAAGAAGGAGGTGGTATGTTTTTAGCTAGCTATGATTCAGAGAACTTGGCAAGCTTTTTCCAGGGGTGGAGGGTGGTAGTGAGTGCCCAAGGACAATTCCATCTTGCACCTCTTTTTTTTTCTTTGCATTATGTGCTCTTTGGGGCCTAGCTTTTAAAACTGCCATCCTGTCAGCCACTGCAGTGCTATTCCTAAATGGGCCAGGTGTTTGTGATGCCCACTTGTGTCACTTAGCTTAGTCATCCAGCTACCTCAGTGCAACCTTTTGGCCTAAAATCAATACTGTGAGGTGTGAGGTGTTCAGAATAGACTGGAAATGAATGTTATTGAGGTTAATAATACCGTAGGATCAAAATTACCCCAAAATTCTGTGTTTTTAGCTGTTGTCATCAAAAATCATCCAGATCCAAAACCAAAATCTGAAAGGGTGGTTTTGGCAAAACCAATCCAGATCCAAAACACAAGCGGAGATCCAGATCCAAAACCAAAACACAAAACCCGAAAAGCGTCTGGCGCACATCTGTAATATATATATATATATATATATATATAGCAAAGAAAGAGGCGGCACTCGAAGTCAGCAAAAACATGGAATGTATTAACCAAAAGAGCGTTGACGTTTCGGGGACGTGCTCCCCTTTCCTCAGAACAATTTAACACTATGTGAAATCAAACAATAAATACCCACTTACCCCGTGGGCCTCCCCCACCAGCGTGCGTCCCCAGTCACGTTTGCCTGCAGACTCCGATGAACACTCCCCGCTTCCGGCGGCGGGGCGGATGTGACGTAGCAGGGCCCGGCCTGGTTACCACGGCAACCCGTTGTCTCGGCCCTCCGCTGGACTCCCGCGATGCCTCCAGCTCCCTCCAGCCTGGCGGAAGTGACGCACCGGAGCTCGGCTCGTAACCATGGGGACACTAAATGTACAAAACAAAAAGAAAACAATATTGAAATGTTACAATAGAAAAAAACATACTGCAATATTCGTGAACATAACAATTAAGCTGTTCTACCAAAAATCAAACACTTGAGAACAGGTTTATGAAAGTGAAAAATGATACACACAATCTTAAAAATGTCATAAAAAATCCTAAAAAAACAGTTGCTCATATTAAGGGCAGGGAAAAGATCCTATGGCAGACCAACTATCAATATCTGCACACTGCTGTGCCAATGGACCATCCATAACCATCATGTGACTTCATGACCCACTAATACAGACATATAGCCATAATATTACATGTATTGTATATAATAACAGATGGCCCTTCATAACCTAAAGTTTACCCAAAATAATGCTGAATGCTAATTCTCACAGGGCGATCTGACAAGACAAAAAACCTGACTAAAGGGAAAGTCACAAAAAGTGAATGAGACCAAGTGTGTCATTCAGACCCCTAGGTCGCAATGTTTGTAACTTGAAATTCCACCGGGACTCAAGCTGCAAGAGCTTCTTCCCCCTATCACCCCCTCTGTTGGACTCAGGGACATGATCTATAATCCTATGTCTCAGCATAGCCATGTTGTGTTTAAATTCCAGAAAGTGTCTGGCTACTGGTTGTTCAGCCACCCCCGTGTTCAGCGCATTACGTATGGCTTGTCTATGTTGTGCCATACGGGTTTTGAATTGGCACTCTGTCTTTCCAACGTAATAAGTGCCACACGGGCACATAATTACATATATAACAAATTTAGTGCTATATGTCAGAGGCCATTTGATTGGAAATTTTTTGCCTGAGAAGGGATGCGTAATCGTATCCCCAGGTGACATATAAGTGCACGTGGTGCATCCCAGGCACTTGTAGCTCCCGTTCTTTCTCGTTAAGAAACGTGTGGCTGGTGTCTTAATATTCGAGATATCAGTTTTCACCACAATATCCCAAATATTGCGCCCTCTGGTGTAACTGGGCATAAGTTTCTTGTGAAATAACTTCAGGAGGTCAGTGTCAGACGACACAATGGGCCAAAATTTTTTAGCAACTTTACTCGTTCTGGCACTCATAGAATTGAATTCATTAACCCATGTGACAGCAGTCAGAGCATTCCTGGATTTCTGGGTTGTGCTGGACTTGAGCAGCCAATTTCTATTATGCAACAGAGCTTTCTTTCTAGCGTTTTGCAACAGAAGTGATGGGTATCCTCTCTGCCTAAATTTTTCATCCATCTCATTCAACTGTTTGTCTCTGTCGTTATGATCACTGTTCACCCTGCACACTCTTAGAAACTGTGAGTAGGGTAAACCTTTCCGAGTGGGGACCGGGTGGAAACTGTCATGACGTAAGAGGGTGTTACGGTCAGTGGGTTTAGCATAAAGCTTGGTGACAATCTGGCCCGCCACTAACCTGATGTGAATATCGAGAAAGCAAATTTCTTCTCTATTGGTAGTGAGGGTCAATTTAATCGGACTAGATGAATTGTTATGCATAGTAATAAGCCCTCCCAGTTGTTCCTCCGTACCCCTCCACATGACAAACAGGTCGTCAATATACCTGTAGTAAAGGAAAACCTTTTGAGCAACATCCAAGTTTTCAAAAAATAAACACCGTTCTATGTCCCACATGTAGGAGTTTGCAAACGACGGGGCCACTGAGGACCCCATTGCAAAGCCAGTTAGCTGTCTATAATACCTCCCATCAAACAAAAAATAATTGTGTGTCAACATGAACTCAAGTAACACCAAAAAGAAATCAACATCCGGCCCCACATACAGTGCATTACCAACCAGTAACTTCTTAACTGCCTGTATCCCTGCCTCATGGGGAATACAGGTATACAAACTCGCCACGTCAAGCGTGGCCAAAACCAAACCCTCAGGGACAGAATCAATGGTCAGAAACTTATTCAGTAACATATTGGAGTCTCTGAGGTGGGTGAACATCTGCTGGATGCACGGCTGTAGGTTTGCATCCAAATATACAGCCAAGGGTTCGCACAGAGATCCACGGGCTGAAACTATGGGTCTGCCCGGGGGTCTCTGCGCGTCCTTGTGGATCTTGGGGATGGTGTACAGAATGGGAGTAATGGGATACTCAGTGAGTAATTTATCATACACCACACTCCCAATGATCCCATCCTCTCTAACTTTATCCAGAATCTTGGTAAGTTCATATTTGTAAACCTCTGTTGGATCTTTCTCCAATACGCAATAGGTATCCATGTCGCTTAGTTGTCTCAGGCACTCCTCTCGATAATCATGGAGGTCCTGCACCATGATGGCCCCACCCTTATCTGCTCCACGGATGATAATATCTTTCCGACTCCTCAAATCATGTAGTGCCTGTTGTTCCTCTTTGGACAAATTTGAATGGAATTTAGAGGTGTTCTGTAAATTGCCTTCAGCTTCAAGTAATCGATGAAAAGTCTTCAAAGACGCACTATGAGAAATGGGGTCGAACTTAGAGCTAGGGCCCAGTTTTTGGATGCGGGGTGGTAGTGGTGCTTTTGAGTCATCTGATTGCATTTTACCAAAAAACTCTTGAATTTTAAGTTTACGATTGAACTTAAATATATCTACCTTCCACCTGAACGGATCCAGATGGTTGGTAGGAACATAAGAAAGTCCTTTACTTAAGACTCTTACCTCCATTGGTGAGAGAGTGGCGGAAGATAAATTGAAAATCATTGTGTCTTCCCCTTTGGGGGTTTTCTTCCTCCCTTGCCTTTGGTTTTGTCCTCCTCTTCGTGTATATTTTTTGTTTTGTTTTTGGTGCTATTCCTGCCCGTGTCTTGACCCCTAAAGGGATAGTACGTGGCGTGGAGATGTTGCTGGAGCTTTGCTCATCAGATTCACTCGCCGATGTGCTCTGGAAATTAACACGTGGTCTGCGTTTGATAAATTTTGGAGGTTTACCCTGTGCTTCAAATGAGCTGGACCCCCCTAGCCAAGGGTATACTCTGTGCTGGGCGTAGTCCGCCTGTACCTTGGATAGTTTCTCTCGTTTCAATTTTAAAAGTCCCACTTTGTACTGTTCCAGTTGCATGGATAATTTAGTCAGCCAGACATCCGAATGATCCGCAGCCAAGGGTCCCAGGTGCTCTTTCTCAAATTCTGCAATTTTTTCTTTAACTACATTATATTCTCGGGTAGATTCCTCTATAACAAGAAGAATAAGGTCCATCGAGCACTTGTTCAGTACTGAGACCCATTTTTTGCAAAAAATTGCATCGTGTCTTCCAATTGTCGGGGTATTGTGTACCCTGAAACCCCTGGGCAATTGCTTGGCTCTGTAATAGTCTGACAGGGTGCGACTATGATATAAGTAATCAAGCTCCCGTTTTTTCATTTTAACAATTCCCTGAATACATCCTCAGAGGTAGTACAGGCTTTATCCGTAAAAGCTGGATCCTTGTGCAGTATAGCCTCTGCCTCGAGGTCTGAAAAGCTAAGTGAGTCCATGGTGTCACATAACAGCATAAATGATGTGTGATCGCCTCCATCAGAGGCAGCGGTCGCCATCTCCTTACCCAGGTGCCAAATATTAAAAGTGTAGCATAAAGTGCTGGTGCATCCAAAACGTGCAGGTGATCAGGAAACCCTGAGGTAATGAGGAGAATAATGATGCTGAAGGGTGCCTTGAGAAAACCCCTGTGTCTGCACGACACGCTGGGGTTTATAATAGTACTGTAGCAGCTCCGGCACTCCACTAGGTTAGCTGAATGTGGAATACTTGCTCCTGTGCCTTCCAACAGGGGGGCCACCCCAGGATAATAGCAAAGAAAGAGGCGGCACTCGAGGTCAGCAAAAACATGGAATGTATTAACCAAAAGAGCGTTGACATTTCGGGGACATGCTCCCCTTCCTCAGAACAATTTAACACTATGTGAAATCAAACAATAAATACCCACTTACCCCGTGGGCCTCCCCCACCATCGTGCGTCCCCAGTCACGTTTGCCTGCAGACTCCGATGAACACTCCCCGCTTCCGGCGGCGGGTCGGATGTGACGTAGCAGGGCCTGGCCTGGTTACCACGGCAACCCGTTGTCTCGGCCCTCCGCTGGACTCCCGCGATGCCTCCAGCTCCCTCCAGCCTGGCGGAAGTGACGCACCGGAGCTCGGCTCGTAACCATGGGGACACTAAATGTACAAAACAAAAAGAAAACAATATTGAAATGTTAGAATAGAAAAAAACATACTGCAATATTCGTGAACATTACAATTAAGCTGTTCTACCAAAAATCAAACACTTGAGAACAGGTTTATGAAAGTGAAAAATGATACACACAGCAATCTTAAAAATGTCATAAAAAATCCTAAACAACCAGTTGCTCATATTAAGTGACTGGTGCAGGGAAAAGATCCTATGGCAGACCAACTATCAATATCTGCACACTGCTGTACCAATGGACCATCCATAACCATCATGTGACTTCATGACCCACTAATACAGACATATAGCCATAATATTACATGTATTGTGTATAATAACAGATGGCCCCTCATAACCTAAAGTTTAGCATTCAGCATTAGTTTGGGTAAACTTTAGGTTATGAGGGGCCATCTGTTATTATATACAATACATGTAATATTATGGCTATATGTCTGTATTAGTGAGTCATGAAGTCACATGATGGTTATGGATGGTCCATTGGTACAGCAGTGTGCAGATATTGATAGTTGGTCTGCCATAGGATCTTTTCCCTGCACCAGTCACTTAATATGAGCAACTGGTTTTTTAGGATTTTTTATGACATTTTTAAGATTGCTGTGTGTATCATTTTTCACTTTCATAAACCTGTTCTCAAGTGTTTGATTTTTGGTAGAACAGCTTAATTGTTATGTTCACGAATATTGCAGTATGTTTTTTTCTATTCTAACATTTCAATATTGTTTTCTTTTTGTTTTGTACATTTAGTGTCCCCATGGTTACGAGCCGAGCTCCGGTGCGTCACTTCCGCCAAGCTGGAGGGAGCTGGAGGCATCGCGGGAGTCCAGCGGAGGGCCAAGACAACGGGTTGCCGTGGTAACCAGGCCGGGCCCTGTACGTCACATCCGCACCGCCGCCGGAAGCGGGGAGTGTTCATCGGAGTCTGCAGGCAAACGTGACTGGGGACGCACGCTGGTGGGGGAGGCCCACGGGGTAAGTGGGTATTTATTGTTTGATTTCACATAGTGCTAAATTGTTCTGAGGAAGGGGAGCACGTCCCCGAAACGTCAACGCTCTTTTGGTTAATACATTCCATGTTTTTGCTGACTTCGAGTGCCGCCTCTTTCTTTGCTATTATCCTGGGGTGGCCCCCCCGTTGGAAGGCACAGGAGCAAGTATTCCACATTCAGCTAACCTAGTGGAGTGCCGGAGCTGCTACCGTACTATTATAAACCCCAGCGTGTCGTGCAGACACAGGGGTTTTCTCAAGGCACCCTTCAGCATCATTATTCTCCTCATTACCTCAGGGTTTCCTGATCACCTGCACGTTTTGGAAGCACCAGCACTTTATGCTACACTTTTAATATTTGGCACCTGGGTAAGGAGATGGCGACCGCTGCCTCTGATGGAGGCGATCACACATCATTTATGCTGTTATGTGACACCATGGACACACTTAGCTTTTCAGACCTCGAGGCAGAGGCTATACTGCACAAGGATCCAGCTTTTACGGATAAAGCCTGTACTACCTCTGAGGATGTATTCAGGGAATTTGTTAAAAATGAAAAAACGGGAGCTTGATTACTTATATCATAGTCGCACCCTGTCAGACAATTACAGAGCCAAGCAATTGCCCAGGGGTTTCAGGGTACACAATACCCCGACAATTGGAAGACACAATGCAATTTTTTGCAAAAAATGGGTCTCAGTAATGAACAAGTGCTCGATAGACCTTATTCTTCTTGTTATAGAGGAATCTACCCGAGAATATAATGTAGTTAAAGAAAAAATTGCAGAATTTGAGAAAGAGCACCTGGGACCCTTGGCTACGGATCAGTCGGATGTCTGGCTGACTAAATTATCCATGCAACTGGAACAGAACAAAGTGGGACTTTTAAAATTGAAACGAGAGAAACTATCCAAGGTACATGCGGACTACGACCAGCACAGAGTATACCCTTGGCTAAGGGGGTCCAGCTCATTTGAAGCACGGGGTAAACCTCCAAAGTTTATCAAATGCAGACCACGTGTTAATTTCCAGAGCACATCGGCGAGTGAATCTGTTGAGCAAAGCTCCAGCAACATCTCCACGCCACGTACTATCCCTTTAGGGGTCAAGACACGGGCAGGAATAGCACCAAAAACAAAAACTAAAAATATACACGAAGAGGTGGACAAAACCAAAAGCAAGGGAGGAAGAAAACCCCCAAAGGGGAAGACACAATGATTTTCAATTTATCTTCCGCCACTCTCTCACCCATGGAGGTAAGAGTCTTAAGTAAAGGACTTTCTTATGTTCCTACCAACCATCTGGATCCGTTCAGGTGGAAGGTAGATATGTTTAAGTTCAATTGTAAACTTAAAATTCAAGAGTTTTTTGGAAAAATGCAATTAGATGACTCAAAAGCCCCACTACCACCCCGCATCCAAAAACTGGGCCCTAGCTCTAAGTTCGACCCCATTTCTCATAGTGCGTCTTTGAAGACTTTTCATCGATTACTTGAAGCTGAAGGCAATTTACAGAACACCTCTAAATTCCATTCAAATTTGTCCAAAGAGGAACAACAGGCACTACATGATTTGGGGAGTCGGAAAGATATTTTATCCGTGGAGCAGATAAGGGTGGGGCCATCGTGGTGCAGGACCTCCATGATTATCGAGAGGAGTGCCTGAGACAACTAAACGACATGGATACCTATTGCGTATTGGAGAAAGATCCAACAGAGGTTTACAAATGTGAACTTACCAAGATTCTGGATAAAGCAAGAGAGGATGGGATCATTGGGAGTGTGGTGTACGATAAATTACTCACTGAGTATCCCATTACTCCCATTCTGTACACCATCCCCAAGATCCACAAGGACGCGCAGAGACCCCCGGGCAGACCCATAGTTTCAGCCCGTGGATCTCTGTGCGAACCCTTGGCTGTATATTTGGATGCATACCTACAGCCGTGCATCCAGCAGACGTTCACCCACCTCAGAGACTCCAACATGTTACTGAATAAGTTTCTGACCATTGATTCAGTCCCTGAGGGTTTGGTTTTGGCCACGCTTGACGTGGCGAGTTTGTATACCTGTATTCCCCATGAGGCAGGGAAACAGGCAGTTAAGAAGTTACTGGTTGGTAATGCACTGTATGTGGGGCCGGATGTTGATTTCTTTTTGGTGTTACTTGAGTTCACGTTGACACACAATTATTTTTTGTTTGATGGGAGGTATTATAGACAGCTAACTGGCTGTGCGATGGGGTCCTCAGTGGCCCCGTCGTTTGCAAACTCCTACATGTGGGACGTAGAACGGTGTTTATTTTTTGAAAACTTGGATGTTGCTCAACAGGTTTTCCTTTACTACAGTTATATTGACGACCTGTTTGTCATGTGGAGGGGTACGGAGGAACAACTGGGAGTGCTTATTACTATGCATAACAATTCATCTAGTCCGAATAAATTAACCCTCACTACCAGTAGAGAAGAAATTTGCTTTCTCGATATTCACATCAGGTTAGTGGCGGGCCAGATTGTCACCAAGCTTTATGCTAAACCCACTGACCGTAACACCCTCTTACATCATGACAGTTTCCACCCGGTCCCCACTCGGAAAGGTTTACCCTACTCACAGTTTCTAAGAGTGTGCAGGGTGAACAGTGTTCATAACGACAGGGACAAACAGTTGAATGAGATGGAAGAAAAATTTAGGCAGAGAGGATACCCATCACTTCTGTTGCAAAACGCTAGAAAGAAAGCTCTGTTGCATAATAGAAATTGGCTGCTCAAATCCAGCACAACCCAGAAATCCAGGAATGCTCTGACTGCTGTCACATGGGTTAATGAATACAATTCTATGAGTGCCAGAACGAGTAAAGTTGCTAAATAATTTTGGTGTCGTCTGACACTGACCTCCCGAAGTTATTTCACAAGAAACTTATGCCCAGTTACACCAGAGGGCGCAATATTCGGGATATCGTGGTGAAAACTGATATCTCGAATATTAAGACACCAGCCACACATTTCTTAACGAGAAAGAACGGGAGCTACAAGTGCCTGGGATGCACCACGTGCACTTATATGTCACCTGGGGATACGATTACGCATCCCTTCTCAGGCAAAAAATTTCCAATCAAATGGCCTCTGACATGTAGCACTAAATTTGTTATATATCTAATTATGTGCCCGTGTGGCACTTATTACGTTGGAAAGACAGAGTGCCAATTCAAAACCCGTATGGCACAACATAGACAAGCCATACGTAATGCGCTGAACACGGGGGTGGCTGAACAACCAGTAGCCAGACACTTTCTGGAATTTAAACACAACATGGCTATGCTGAGACATAGGATTATAGATCATGTCCCTGATTCCAACAGAGGAGGTGATAGGGGGAAGAAGCTCTTGCTGCTTGAGTCCCGGCGGATTTTCAAGTTACAAACATTGCGACCTAGGGGTCTGAATGACACACTTGGTCTCATTCACTTTTTGTGACTTTCCCTTTAGTCAGGTTTTTTGTCTTGTCAGATCGCCCTGTGAGAATTAGCATTCAGCATTAGTTTGGGTAAACTTTAGGTTATGAGGGGCCATCTGTTATTATATACTATACATGTAATATTATGGCTATATGTCTCAGGGACGTGCAGTCAGGGTAGGCAGGGGAGGCAGTGCCTCCCCTGCCATTAATGATTCAAATAATATAAAGCAGATACATATGGCACATATTCTGTGTCATATGTATCCACTTTATATTATTATAATCATTGTAGGCCATGTAATTAGTTTGGTAGGCACTAATAGCTAGTGCCTCCCGTAGCCAGTGGAAACGGGGACAAAGCGGGGTGCGGGGCAATGCGCTGGGCTGTTAAAGCCCATTACAAAAGAAGGGGAATGCGGCACATATACAAGTGCCTCGCTGGCAGGGAAAGCACGCCCCTGCTAGCGATGCACCAGTGATTGGACAGCGGATGCAGTGCTGGATCCGCTGGTCCAATCACATAGACGCAGCCAGGAGAAGCGACGGGACCCGACAGGTACTGCTGCGGCGGCGCCCGGACACCGGGATGCGGCGCTGACTTAAGACCGGCTCCCCCCTCCCTGCCTCCTTACTCACGGCACAGCACTGCCCTTGCTGCCGCTGTCGGACCGGCTCAAGTCACACACAGGCAGAGCGGAAGACACAGAGCAGCAGCAGCAGCAGTACATGGAGGAGGGGGGAGAGCAGAAGACATGGTGCGCACCAGCAGCGGTATAGGGTGAGAGCGGAACGGCAGATCTGTCTACTGTGTCCCCCCCTCCCCCTACTAACTAAAGTGTGTTCCATGTCCCTCCCTCCTCCTAACTAAAGTGTGTTCTATGTCCCCCCCTCCTCCTAACTAAAGTGTGTGCCATGTCCCCCCCTCCTAACTAAAGTGTGTCCCATGTCCCCCCCTCCTAACTAAAGTGTATGCCATGTCCCCCCTTCCAAACTAAAGTGTGTGCCATGTCCCCCCTCTCCCTCCTAACTGAAGTGTGTGCCATGTCCCCCCCTAATTAAAGTGTGTGCCATGTCCCTTCCTCCCCCTCCTAACTAAAGTGTGTGCCATGTCCCCCCCTCCTAACTAAAGTGTGTGCCGTGTCCCCCCTTCTAACTAAAGTGTGTGCCGCTTTAGTTAGAGGGGGGAACACGGCACACACTTTAGTTAGGAGGGGGGGACATGGCACACACTTTATTTAGAGGGGGGACACGGCACACACTTTAGTTAGGAGGGGGAGGGGGGGACACGGCACACACTTTAGTTAGGAGGGGGGGACATGGCACACACTTTAATTAGGAGGGGGGGACATGGCATACACTTTAGTTAGTAGGGGGAGGGGGGACACGGTGTGTGCCGTGTCCCCCCTCCCCCTACTAACTAAAGTGTGTGCCATGTCCCCCCCTCCTAATTAAAGTGTGTGCCATGTCCCCCCCTCCTAACTAAAGTGTGTGCCGTGTCCCCCCCTCCCCCTCCTAACTAAAGTGTGTGTCGTGTCCCCCCTCTAACTAAAGTGTGTACCGTGTCCCCGCCTCCCCCTACTAACTAAAGTGTGTGTCATGTCCCCCCTCCTAACTAAAGTGTGTGCCATGTTCCCCCTCTCCCTCCTAACTAAAGTGTGTGCCATGTCCCCCCTCTAACTAAAGTGTGTGCCATGTCCCCCCCTCCCCCTCCTAACTAAAGTGTGTGCCGTGTCCCCCCCTCTAACTAAAGTGTGTGCTGTGTACCCCCCTCTAACTAAAGTGTGTGCCATGTCCCCCCCCCCTCCTCCTCCTAACTAAAGTGTGTGCCGTGTCCCCCCCTCTAACTAAAGTGTGTGCAGTGTCCCCCCCTCTAACTAAAGTGTGTGCCATGTCCCCCCCCCAGGCACATAAAGATGGGATCCAGACCCAGCCCACAGTCAAGAGCTTTGCCGGTGGTGAGCGGAAACCACACTATCAGCTCCGTGTCCTGTCCTGCACAATCACTGATAGAGATCCACGTGTGACAGACTGAAGAAGTGAGGAGGCACTGTACATATCTGGTAAGTGACGGTTGGGGGGATTTAGAGCATTTGTTTATTCTAGTGATGTGCCCCAGAAATTTTTCGGGTTTTGTGTTTTGGTTTTGGATTCGGTTCCGCGGCCGTGTTTTGGATTCGGACGCGTTTTGGCAAAACCTCCCTGAAAATTTTTTGTCGGATTCGAGTGTGTTTTGGATTCGGGTGTTTATTTTACAAAAAACCCTCAAAAACAGCTTAAATCATAGAATTTGGGGGTCATTTTGATCCCATAGTATTATTAACCTCAATAACCATAATTTCCACTCATTTTTAGTCTATTCTGAACACCTCACACCTCACAATATTATTTTTAGTCCTACAAATTGCACCGAGGTCGCTGGATGGCTAAGCTAAGCGACACAAGTGGCCGACACAAACACCTGGCCCATCTAGGAGTGGCACTGCAGTGTCAGGCAGGATGGCACTTAAAAAAAATTGTCCCCAAACAGCACATGATGCAAAGAAAAAAAGAGGCGCACCAAGGTCGCTGTGTGACTAAGTTAAGCAACACAAGTGGCCGACACAAACACCTGGCCCATCTAGGAGTGGCACTGCAGTGTCAGACAGGATGGCACTTCAAAAAAATAGTCCTCAAACAGCACATGATGCAAAGAAAAAAAGAGGCGCACCAAGGTCGCTGTGTGACTAAGCTAAGCGACACAAGTGGCCGACACAAACACCTGGCCCATCTAGGAGTGGCACTGCAGTGTCAGACAGGATGGCACTTCAAAAAAATTGTCCCCAAACAGCACATGATGCAAAGAAAAATGAAAGAAAAAAGAGGTGCAAGATGGAATTGTCCTTGGGCCCTCCCACCCACCCTTATGTTGTCTAAACAGGACATGCACACTTTAAGGAACCCATCATTTCAGCGACAGGGTCTGCCACACGACTGTGACTGAAATGACTGGTTGGTTTGGGCCCCCACCAAAAAAGAAGCAAACAACCTCTCCTTGCACAAACTGGCTCTACAGAGGCAAGATGTCCACCTCATCATCAACCTCCGATTCCTCACCCCTTTCACTGTGTACATCCCCCTCCTCACAGATTATTAATTCGTCCCCACTGGAATCCACCATCTCAGGTCCCTGTGTACTTTCTGGAGGCAATTGCTGGTGAATGTCTCCACGGAGGAATTGATTATAATTCATTTTGATGAACATCATCTTCTCCACATTTTCTGGAAGTAACCTCGTACGCCGATTGCTGACAAGGTGAGCGGCTGCACTAAACACTCTTTCGGAGTACACACTGGAGGGAGGGCAACTTAGGTAGAATAAAGCCAGTTTGTGCAAGGGCCTCCAAATTGCCTCTTTTTCCTGCCAGTATACGTACGGACTGTCTGACGTGCCTACTTGGATGCGGTCACTCATATAATCCTCCACCATTCTTTCAATGGTGACAGAATCATATGCAGTGACAGTAGACGACATGTCAGTAATCGTTGGCAGGTCCTTCAGTCCGGAAACAGATGTCAGCACTCGCTCCAGACTGCCCTGCATCACCGCCAGCGGGTGGGCTCGGAATTCTGAGCCTTTTCCTCGCACCCCCAGTTGCGGGAGAATGTGAAGGAGGAGCTGTTAACGGGTCACGTTCCGCTTGACTTGACAATTTTCTCACTAGCAGGTCTTTGAACCTCTGCAGACTTGTGTCTGCCGGAAAGAGAGATACAACGTAGGTTTTAAATCTAGGATCGAGCACGGTGGCCAAAATGTAGAGCTCTGATTTCAACAGATTGACCACCCGTGAATCCTGGTTAAGCGAATTAAGGGCTCCATCCACAAGTCCCACATGCCTAGTGGAATCGCTCTGTTTTAGCTCCTCCTTCAATGTCTCCAGCTTCTTCTGCAAAAGCCTGATGAGGGGAATGACCTGACTCAGGCTGGCAGTGTCTGAACTGACTTCACGTGTGGCAAGTTCAAAGGGTTGAAGAACCTTGCACAACGTTGAAATCATTCTCCACTGCGCATGAGTCAGGTGCATTCCCCCTCCTTTGCCTATATCATGGGCAGATGTATAGGCTTGAATGGCCTTTTGCTGCTCCTCCATCCTCTGAAGCATATAGAGGGTTGAATTCCACCTCGTTACCACCTCTTGCTTCAGATGATGGCAGGGCAGGTTCAGGACTGTTTGCTGGTGCTCCAGTCTTCGGCACGTGGTGGCTGAATGCCGAAAGTGGCCCGCAATTCTTCGGGCCACTGTAAGCATCTCTTGCACGCCCCTGTCGTTTTTTCAATAATTCTGCACCACCAAATTCAATGTATGTGCAAAACATGGGACGTGCTGGAATTTGCCCAGATGTAATGCACGCACAATATTGGTGGCGTTGTCCGATGTGACAAATCCACAGGAGAGTCCAATTGGGGTAAGCTATTCTGCGATGATGTCCCTGAGTTTCCGTAAGAGGTTGTCAGCTGTGTGCCTCTTCTGGAAAGCGGTGATACAAAGCGTAGCCTGCCTAGGAACGAGTTGGCGTTTGCGAGATGCTGCTACTGGTGCCGCCGCTGCTGTTCTTGCTGCGGGAGGCAATACATCTACCCAGTGGGCTGTCACAGTCATATAGTCCTGAGTCTGCCCTGCTCCACTTGTCCACATGTCCGTGGTTAAGTGGACATTGGGTACAACTGCATTTTTTATGACACTGGTGACTCTTTTTCTGACGTCTGTGTACATTTTCAGTATCGCCTGCCTAGAGAAATGGAACCTAGATGGTATTTGGTACTGGGGACACAGTACCTCAATCAAGTCTCTAGTTGCCTCTGAATTAACGGTGGATACCGAAACCACGTTTCTCACCACCCAGGCTGCCAAGGCCTGAGTTATACGCTTTGCAGCAGGATGACTGCTGTGATATTTCATCTTCCTCGCAAAGGACTGTTGGACAGTCAATTGCTTACTGGAAGTAGTACAAGTGGTCTTCCGACTTCCCCTCTGGGATGACGATCGACTCCCAGCAGCAACAACAGCAGCGCCAGCAGCAGTAGGCGTTACACTCAAGGATGCATCGGAGGAATCCCAGGCAGGAGAGGACTCGTCAGACTTGCCAGTGACATGGCCTGCAGGACTATTGGATTTCCTGTGTAAGGTGGAAATTGACACTGAGGGAGTTGGTTGTGTGGTTTGCAGAAGCTTGGTTACAACAAGAGGAAGGGATTTAGTGGTCAGTGGACTGCTTCCGCTGTCATCCAAAGTTTTTGAACTTGTCACTGACTTATGATGAATGCGCTGCAGGTGACGTATAAGGGAGGATGTTCTGAGGTGGTTAACGTCCTTACCCCTACTTATTACAGCTTGACAAAGGCAACACACGGCTTGACACCTGTTGTCCGCATTTGTGTTGAAATAATTCCACACCGAAGAGGTGATTTTTTTTGTATTTTGACCAGGCATGTCAATGGCCATATTCGTCCCACGGACAACAGGTGTCTCCCCGGGTGCCTGACTTAAACAAACCACCTCACCATCAGAATCCTCCTTGTCAATTTCCTCCCCAGCGCCAGCAACACCCATATCCTCATCCTGGTGTACTTCAACAGTGACATCTTCAATTTAACTATCAGGAACTGGACTGCGGGTGCTCCTTCCAGCACTTGCAGGGGGCGTGCAAATGGTGGAAATCGCAAGCTCTTCCAGTCCAGTGTTGGGAAGGTCAGGCATCGCAACCGACACAATTGGACTCTCCTTGGGGATTTGTGATTTAGAAGAACGCACAGTTCTTTGCTGTGCTTTTGCCAGCTTAAGTCTTTTCATTTTTCTAGCGAGAGGATGAGTGCTTCCATCCTCATGTGAATCTGAACCACTAGCCATGAACATAGGCCAGGGCCTCAGCCGTTCCTTGCCACTCCGTGTCGTAAATGGCATATTGGCAAGTTTACGCTTCTCATCAGACGCTTTCAATTTTGATTTTTGGGTCATTTTACTGAACTTTTGTTTTTTGGATTTTACATGCTCTCTACTATGACATTGGGCATCGGCCTTGGCAGACGACGTTGATGGCATTTCATCGTCTCGGCCATGACTAGTGGCAGCAGCTTCAGCACGAGGTGGATGTGGATCTTGATCTTTCCCTATTTTAACCTCCACATTTTTGTTCTCCATTTTTTAATGTGTGGAATTATATGCCAGTATCAATAGCAATGGCCTACTACTATATATACTGCGCACAACTGAAATGCACCACAGGTATGGATGGATAGTATACTTGACGACACAGAGGTAGGTAGAGCAGTGGCCTTCCGTACCGTACTGCTATATATACTGGTGGTCACTGTCAGCAAACTGCAAAACTAAAATGCACCACAGGTATAGAATCTAGATGGATAGTATACTTGATGACACAGAGGTAGGTAGAGCAGTGGCCTTCCGTACCGTACTGCTATATATACTGGTGGTCACTGTCAGCAAAACTCTGCACTGTACTCCTCCTTTATAATACTGCTGGTCCCCAGTCCCCACAATAAAGCAGTGTGAGCAGAGATATATGCAGCACACTGAGCACAGATATGGAGTGTTTTTCAGGCAGACAATGTATACTGGTTGTCACTGGTCAGCAAAACTCTGCACTGTACTCCTCCTATATAATATACTGGTGGTCCCCAGCCCCCACAATAAAGCAGTGTGAGCACAGATATATGCAGCACACTGAGCACAGATATGGAGTGTTTTTCAGGCAGACAACGTATACTGGTGGTCACTGTCAGCAAAACTCTGCACTGTACTCCTCCTATATATTATACTGGTGGTCCCCAGTCCCCACAATAAAGCAGTGTGAGCACAGATATATGCAGCACACTGAGCACAGATATGGAGTGTTTTTCAGGCAGACAACGTATACTGGTGGTCACTGTCAGCAAAACTCTGCACTGTACTCCTCCTCAGGGGCGTATCTACCCATTGGCGAGGATGGCACTCGCCAGGGTGCCGGCAGAAGTGGGGCGCCGCCTGGCAGTGCCACCCACGACCATGTGGCAGAATCAAATAGTAGCTGCAGTACCAGGTATGTTGCCCCGGAGACTCACACATGCAGGCAGAAGCCACTGTTATCGGCGCCGGTGTCCGGCACCTCACAGCACTACAATGAAGAAACTGAAAATAAACTACAGCTCCCAGCAGTCCTTGCTGTAGTTTACTTTCAGTTTGATCTGTAATGCGGTGAGGTAGCGGACATAGCGGCTGCTGTAGACTCATGGTGACGCCTAGACAGGGCAGTGATTTCCCGTCCAGAAGGGCATTTTGTGAGCAGTAGCAGAGCTTCTCACTGGTGCCCAGCAGCTGATGACAAGGAAGGTACCCATGCTTAGGAGGCTGTTGCTGTGACAGGAGTTCCAGTGTGGACAGCACTTCTTCTGACAGCAGACAGGACCTTAACTGACAGTCAGCGCCGGTGGCCGTGATAGAGGTACTTGGCTGGGCTAAGTTCTGTCCTCATATCGCAGCAGGTTATCCAGCCCCATTGCTTGGTATCTACGTGGGTTCCTGAGCTGGTTGTAAATGCAATCCACAAATGTCTACCAGACAGTGTATTTAGAATAGTAATAACTATATCAACGCAATGTAGTGCACCCATCTATCACACTACTAATTTAGATAGTTTATATAAGAGAGGATAAATTAAGCCCATTCCTTCCAGACTCAGTACGTACCCTGTATCCAATTATAGGTATTTGATCAATCAGATCCACCAAAGTACACTGAAGCACACAGGCAATCACATGAGAATATAATCCACATACATATGTTTCCCCACTGAGATGCTGGATCTCTATTTCAAATTACAATATACGGTAATATGTTGCAAAGGAGAGAGCTTGAGAGCGTAAAAAACATATCTAACGTCTGCAGATTATAGTTTTTTTCAGTAAAACAAAGTATATGTAGAGCCAGTTATTTCCCTCCATTTATGCTTTCGTCCATCTTGGTGTACAGCGGATGGCTGATGAGAGAGCGGTGGGACTGAGCTCATAGAAATAAAATAGTAGAAGTGGGTGGCCACCTTCACCTACTTGGGAGTTAGATGATTCCTGTTGCCTACAGCAGTGCAAGGATCAAATATGCCCTGGCTTGGTGATCACTCCACTAAAAGAGACAGATAGGTAGTGTGCTGTTTGACAATACTGTTCCATGGCTCAGGTGTTCTGATGCAGCATCCGATATCCAATCCAGTCCCTTTTCATGATTGGCATGGTATTGAGTTCTGACTCGCGCTCAGCTGACCGGAACTGGAAGTCATGCGCCTTTCACCTTTCGGCTTAATTACACTGTGTGGGCATAATATGTAAGGGGCACTAATACTGTATGGGAATAATGTGTAAGGGGCACTAATACTGAGTGGGCATAATGTGTAAGGGGCACTAATATTGTGTTGGCATAATGTGTAAGGGGCACTAATACTGTGTGGGCATAATCTGTAAGGGGCACTAATACTGTGTGGGCATAATGTGTAAGAGGCAATTATACTGTGTGGGCATAATGTGTAAGGGGCACTACTTTGTGGCATAATCTGTATAAGGTGTACTACTGTGTAGCGTAATAGTAATAAGGGGATCTAGTATGTGGCACAACATGTATAAGGGGTACTACTGTGTGACAATATGGTGTTGTGTAATGTGAATAAAGGGACTACTGTGTGGTGTAATGTGATTAAGAGACAACTAGTAAGTGGTGTAATGTGAATTGGGGGTACTAATGTGTGACCATGCCCCTTCCTCACAAGAACATGCCCCTTTTCCAGCATGCACACCTTCTATATTTTAAATTTTGGTTGGGGGGGGGGGGAAGGGCGCCAGGCCCTTACTTGCCATGGGCGTTCGGACCCCTAGATACAGCCCTGCTCCTCCTATATAATACTGCTGCTCCCCAGTCCCCACAATAAAGCAGTGTGAGCACAGATATATGCAGCACACTGAGCACAGATATGGAGTGTTTTTCAGGCAGACAACGTATAATACTGGTGGTCACTGTCAGCAAAACTCTGCACTGTACTCCTCCTATATAATACAGCTGCTCCCCAGTCCCCACAATTAAGCAATAAGCACAAATATTTGCATCAAGATTAATAAACGGAGAGGACGCCAGCCACGTCCTCTCCCTAACATTTCCAATGCACGAGTGAAAATGGCCGCGACGCGCGGCTGCTTATATAGAATCCGAATCTCGCGAGAATCCGACAGCGGGATGATGACGTTCGGGCGCGCTCGGGTTAACCGAGCCATACGGGAGAATCCGAGTATGCCTCGGACCCGTGTAAAATGGGTGAAGTTCGGGGGGGTTCGGTTTCCGAGGAACCAAACCCGCTCATCACTAGTTTATTCTAATCTATTTTTTAGGCCCCTGTCCTCACCCTCCCTGTAACTCCCTCTTCAGTTCTACTGCCCTTACCCTCCCTGTAACGCGCCCCTCATGATCCCTCTAACTCCCTGTCAGCGTCCATGCCCTCACCCTTCCTCTAACTACCTGTCAGCATCCATGCACTCACTCTCCCTTTAATACCCCATGAGCGTCCCTACCCTCACCCTCCCCGTCAGCATTCCTGCCCTCACCCACCCTGTATCTCCCCCTCAGCGTCCCTGCCCTCACCCTCCCCGTCAGCGTCCCTGCCCTCACCCTCCCTGTATCTCCCCCTCAGCGTCCCTGCCCTCACCCTCCCCGTCAGCGTCCCTGCCCTCACCCTCCCTGTATCTCCCCCTCAGCGTCCCTGCCCTCACCCTCCCCGTCAGCGTCCCTGCCCTCACCCTCCCTGTATCTCCCCCTCAGCGTCCCTGCCCTCACCCTCCCCGTCAGCGTCCCTGTCCTCACCCTCCCTGTATCTCCCCCTCAGCGTCCCTGCCCTCACCCTCCCTGTATCTCCCCCTCAGCGTCCCTGCCCTCACCCTCCCTGTATCTCCCCATCAGCATCCCTGCCCTCATCCTCCCTGTATCTCCCCCTCAGCGTCCCTGGCCATACCCTCCCTGTATCTCCCCCTCAGCGTCCCTGCCCTCACCCTCCCTGTATCTCCCCCTCAGCGTCCCTGCCCTCACCCTCCCTGTATCTCCCCCTCAGCGTCCCTGCCCTCACCCTCCCTGTATCTCCCTCTCAGCGTCCCTGCCCTCACCCTCCCTGTATCTCCCCCTCAGCGTCCCTGCCCTCACCCTCCCTGTATCTCCCTCTCAGCGTCCCTGCCCTCACCCTCCCTGTATCTCCCCCTCAGCGTCCCTGCCCTCACCCTCCCTGTATCTCCCCCTCAGCGTCCCTGCCCTCACCCTCCCTGTATCTCCCCCTCAGCGTCCCTGCCCTCACCCTCCCTGTATCTCCCCCTCAGCGTCCCTGCCCTCACCCTCCCTGTATCTCCCCCTCAGCGTCCCTGCCCTCACCATCCCCATCAGCTTTCCTGCCCTCACCCTCCCTGTATCTCCCCCTCAGCGTCCCTGCCCTTACCCTCCCCGTCAGCGTCCCTGCCCTCACCCTCCCTGTATCTCCCCCTCAGCGTCCCTGCCCTCACCCTCCCCGTCAGCGTCCCTGCCCTCACCCTCCCTGTATCTCCCCCTCAGCGTCCCTGCCCTCACCCTCCCCGTCAGCGTCCCTGTCCTCACCCTCCCTGTATCTCCCCCTCAGCGTCCCTGCCCTCACCCTCCCCGTCAGCGTCCCTGTCCTCACCCTCCCTGTATCTCCCCCTCAGCGTCCCTGCTCTCACCCTCCCTGTATCTCCCCCTCAGCGTCCCTGCCCTCACCCTCCCTGTATCTCCCCATCAGCATCCCTGCCCTCATCCTCCCTGTATCTCCCCCTCAGCGTCCCTGCCCTCACCCTCCCTGTATCTCCCCCTCAGCGTCCCTGCCCTCACCCTCCCTGTATCTCCCCCTCAGCGTCCCTGCCCTCACCATCCCCGTCAGCTTTCCTGCCCTCACCCTCCCTGTATCTCCCCCTCAGCGTCCCTGCCCTTACCCTCCCCGTCAGCGTCCCTGCCCTCACCCTCCCTGTATCTCCCCCTCAGCGTCCCTGCCCTCACCCTCCCCGTCAGCGTCCCTGCCCTCACCCTCCCTGTATCTCCCCCTCAGCGTCCCTGCCCTCACCCTCCCCGTCAGCGTCCCTGTCCTCACCCTCCCTGTATCTCCCCCTCAGCGTCCCTGCCCTCACCCTCCCCGTCAGCGTCCCTGTCCTCACCCTCCCTGTATCTCCCCCTCAGCGTCCCTGCTCTCACCCTCCCTGTATCTCCCCCTCAGCGTCCCTGCCCTCACCCTCCCTGTATCTCCCCATCAGCATCCCTGCCCTCATCCTCCCTGTATCTCCCCCTCAGCGTCCCTGCCCTCACCCTCCCTGTATCTCCCCCTCAGCGTCCTTGCCCTCACCCTCCCTGTATCTCCCCCTCAGCGTCCCTGCCCTCACCCTCCCTGTATCTCCCCCTCAGCGTCCCTGCCATCACCCTCCCTGTATCTCCCTCTCAGCGTCCCTGCCCTCACCCTCCCTGTATCTCCCCCTCAGCGTCCCTGCCCTCACCCTCCCTGTATCTCCCCCTCAGCATCCCTGCCCTCACCCTCCCTGTATCTCCCCCTCAGCGTCCCTGCCCTCACCCTCCCTGTATCTCCCCCTCAGCGTCCCTGCCCTCACCCTCCCTGTATCTCCCCCTCAGCGTACCTGCCCTCACCCTCCCTGTATCTCCCCCTCAGCGTCCCTGCCCTCACCATCCCCGTCAGCTTTCCTGCCCTCACCCTCCCTGTATCTCCCCCTCAGCGTCCCTGCCCTCACCCTCCCTGTATCTCCCCCTCAGCGTCCCTGCCCTCACCCTCCCTGTATCTCCCCCTCAGCGCCCCTGCCCTCACCCTCCCTGTATCTCCCCCTCAGCGTCCCTGCCCTCACCCTCCCTGTGTCTCCCCCTCAGCGTCCCTGCCCTCACCCTCCCTGTATCTCCCCGTCAGCTTTCCTGCCCTCACCCTCCCTGTATCTCCCCCTCAGCGTCCCTGCCCTTACCCTCCCAGTCAGCTTTCCTGCCCTCACCCTCCCTGTATCTCCCCCTCAGCATCCCTGCCCTCACCCTCCCCGTCAGCTTTCCTGCCCTCACCCTCCCTGTATCTCCCCCTCAGCGTCCCTGCCCTCACCCTCCCCGTCAGCTTTCCTGCCCTCACCCTCCCTGTATCTCCCCCTCAGCGTCCCTGCCTGCATACAGTGTAATGTGAATAAGATTGCGCTACAGTGTGGCGTAATTTGAATTGGAGGTACTGTTCTCAGGTGCTATTGTGTCAACGCCCCTTCCTTGGGAGACCACACCCCTCTTTTGTGATGCACGCTGTCCCTTTATGAGTTAAGGGAGGGAGGGCGCCGAACACCCTTGCATCGGCCCTGAGCGGCGCATACACTCTGGCCTGCAGACACATCTCAAGTGAGAGAAGGGGCAGATGGAGATATATATGTGCCTCCCCAGCCAAAGACCTCACCGCACGTCACTGATATGTCTGTATTAGTGGGTCATGAAGTCACATGATGGTTATGGATGGTCCATTGGTACAGCAGTGTGCAGATATTGATAGTTGGTCTGCCATAGGATCTTTTCCCTGCACCAGTCACTTAATATGAGCAACTGTTTTTTTAGGATTTTTTATGACATTTTTAAGATTGCTGTGTGTATCATTTTTCACTTTCATAAACCTGTTCTCAAGTGTTTGATTTTTGGTAGAACAGCTTAATTGTTATGTTCACGAATATTGCAGTACGTTTTTTTCTATTCTAACATTTCAATATTGTTTTCTTTTTGCTTTGTACATTTAGTGTCCCCATGGTTACGAGCCGAGCTCCGGTGCGTCACTTCCGCCAGGCTGGAGGAAACTGGAGGCTTTGCGGGAGTCCAGCGGAGGGCCGAGATAACGGGTTGCCGTGGTAACCAGGCCGAGCCCTGCTACGTCACATCCGCCCCGCCGCCGGAAGCGGGGAGTGTTCATCGGAGTCTGCAGGCAAACGTGACTGGGGACGCACGCTGGTGGGGGAGGCCCACGGGGTAAGTGGGTATTTATTGTTTGATATCACATAGTGTTAAATTGTTCTGAGGAAGGGGAGCACGTCCCCGAAACGTCAACGCTCTTTTGGTTAATACATTCCATGTTTTTGCTGACTTCGAGTGCCGCCTCTTTCTTTGCTATTATCCTGGGGTGGCCCCCCTGTTGGAAGGCACAGGAGCAAGTATTCCACATTCAGCTAACCTAGTGGAGTGCCGGAGCTGCTACAGTACTATATATATATATATATATATGTGGAAAGGGGCATTAGAGCACGGGCTTTCTCTGGGACCAGTCTTGTCATTCCCTTTCCCCACGATGCATGCGCCTTATGTCCTTATTGGAAATATAGGGGAGGGGGAAGGCGCCAATTCTCTCTCTCTGGCACAGGGCACCAAAAAGTCTAGTTACGGCTCTGGGATGATGCTCGCATTACAGACCATGTTTATTAGGCCATGATCCTACGAGGTGTATGGTAGTGTTGGAAATGTATTACAGTAATCACTAATACCTTCCAACTTTACATCCACAGAAGGAGGGACAGCAACGCGCGTCCGGATCTGGGGGTGTGGCATCTAAGGGTGCGTGGCCTATCAGTTAGGGGGCGTGGCCTCACAGCAAACCACGCCCCCGTTTTTGTCATTATGGGGGCATGGACAGCGCTCAGTGAGCTGCTGGCCATGCCCCCTGCCCCTCTCTGTCGGGGAATAGACGCTGTGCGCAAGTGCACAGCATCTATTCACCGCTGCTCTGATCAGAGCAGCGAGTGACAGGGGGTGATCTCCTAACTGCCCCCCCACTCGTGGGACACTGCGACCCGTGGGTGGGACAGCGGGACAGACCGTGAAAAACGGGACTGTCCCGCCAAAATCGGGACAGTTGGGAGGTATGATCACTTATTAAATCGTACTAAATGTGAGTGTAAATATTAACTAAAGAAGGTGGTATTCCCCGACCATTATTAGGTATCTGCAATTTATTGTCAAAAATATTTTCGGATATACAGTATAAAAAGAAATCCAGGCATTAAACAGAATAGCAACTACGTGCTTATTAACAGTAGCATTAGAGGAGTATTCAGCCCTAGCCATTAATGCAGCAGCAAGCAAGTTCTGTATAGATGTAGGTGTCATGGGATCATTCGCCTAACCCTGGTATGGGGGGTGGGGGGGTTGTATCAAACCTTCTAAGGAATGGAAAAGTTAAGAAATTGTGCATAGTAACAATCAGCTTCTAGCTAACATTTAACAAGTACAGTTGATAAGTGACAGGTAGATGCTGGTTGGTTGCTGTGGGAAATGTCTCCAGTTCTCCACTCTATTGAAGGTTTCATACATTTCTCTAGCATCCATAAGGGATATTGGGGACAGATTAGTACAATGGGGCATAGACGGGTCCAAAGGAGCCAGTGCACTTTAAAATTCTTCAACTAGGTGTGCTGGCTCCTCCCCTCTATGCCCCCTCCCACAGGCAGTTTAGAAATAAGTGCCCTCAGGAGAGGATGCACACTCCGCAAACTCCAGAGTTTTTCTTCAATTTCATTTAAACTTTTACTTATTTTGGTATGCTGTTTGGGCAACAGCATAACTGCGCCACGGGATTAGGGGAGGAGACGGTCACCAGCCTCATGAGGTGTAAAGCCGCTTCTCCGCTGCAGGACCACCGTCCTGAAGGGTTGTTTGTTCAGCGGGGACCACGCCTTATCTGTAGTAGCCGCAGCTTGCCACACACCCCTAACAGAGCCTGAAGGTGATAGTTGTGGTGAACTCCCCGGTTCATTGTGCGGCAGAAGCATAGGTGAGGCGTACGGGTCCCTCCTGGGGGAAACCCGCGGGTGCCGCTTCATGAGACTGGCTGCAGGTGTGTTGTACCAAGCATTTATGTGAGGCTACACAGCCTGTGGAGACATAGCCAGTATAAAACTTATTAGTAGCTCCGTCGCCATTGTGGGGGGCGGAGCTACATCAGAGCGGGCTCAGCTGCATTTTGGCGCCTTCCTCTGCATAAGCAGCAGCAGCCTCCTACAGCTCCTCCCAATGGTCACAGGATCACTGGTACTGGGTGTAGCGGGGGATAGCCGCTATTAGTGCACAGTTTACATTCCTCTGGGGAATTTTCTGTACAGCAGTATAACTGCTATAGTAGTATTACTATTAGTATTATGTAGTATTACTAGATAAAACGCTGACAGTCTTACTGGGGCTGTACGGCGTTGGGTGCGCTGGTGTCCTCTCTTCTGTGTTTCCTCTCACATGCAGTCGGGCAGGCTTGTATTGTATTCAGTCTGCGTTGTATGTGTATTGTTTCTGTATTTCATTATTGTGAAACAGAAGTCATGCAATGTATGTAATGCCAGATTCTCCCCTATTTCATCTGGCTCCATATCCTGGGAGCAGTGTAGTCAGTTATTACAAAATGCTGATAACAATGTGGGGGAGAGTCCAGAGCCTTCCTGGCTGGGGGCTATAAAAACTATAATGTCGGATATGTCATATCACCTCACTGCCAATGCCAGTAAAACACAAGAACTGCAACAAGCAGTGGCTAGCCTAACTGCCAAAGCTGATGCTTCCCATCCCCTGCTGTCTACTACCGGTGCACAAAAACGTGCTTTACCTGCAATTTTATCAGATTCTGATGATGATGTACAAGTGGATGGGGATGATGGGGATCCCATTAGTGGGGATTCCACCCCTACACAGGGTATCGACCCCCTCATATTGGCCATACGGGATGTGTTAAAGCTCCCCCTGGAGCAAGCTTATAATCAGCAGTCATTTTTCCTCTCATATGACAAACTGACAGGTACTTTTCATTTATTTAAATTAGCCTGGAAAAATCCAGATAAAAAATATCAAGTGTCCAAAAGGTTTTTAAATACCTTCCCATTTACCCCTGAAGGCAGGAATTTCTGGGAAGAATCTCCAGTAGTAGATGTCTCAGTCTCTCGCCTTTCTAAAAAGGCAGTGCTCCCTGCTCCGGGCTCTTTTACGGTAAAGGACCTGGGGGATAGGAAAATTGAGACCACTCTGAAATCTATCTACACCGCTGCAGGTGTAGCTCAAAGACTGGTCATTGCTGGTTGCTGGATGACACATGCCATTCATACATGGGCTACTCAGATTCAAGAGGGTCTTTCGGGTGATATGACCTTGGTTTCTACTGTAACTTTCCTAAAACACATTCAGGACATGGCAAGAGTCCCCTGTGACTCCCTTAAAGAGATTGGCAATATAAATGCTAGAACCACTGCTATGGCTGTGTCTGCACGTGTCAGAGCCATATGGTTGCATCAGTGCATGGCAGACGCTGATTTCAAACATAATGTGGAATCTCTTCCCTTCACAAGTGAATGGCTCTTCGGAGCTGAATTGGACGCATGGATCTCCAAAGCTACTGCTGGGAAATCCATGTTTCTTCCTTCAGGGGCTCCGCCTGCTAGGCGTACCTACCCGGGACCGTCTACTCAGTCCTTTCGGTCCTCCAGATTTCGATCTAGGGCCCGGGGTGCCTCCAATGCAGCTAGAGGCTCCAGAGGTAAGCCTAAGAAACCAGCCGTTGCTGGCTCTCAGGAACAGAGCACCAGTTCAGCTTCCACAAAGACTTCGGCATGACGGTGCCCACCGACCCAGGGGCTGGCAGGCAGCTTTCAGCCCGAGAGGCAGACTCAAGCAAGCGGTCCAGCTTTTCACAGGGAATCTGCAGTCAGATGGCCCTGGAACACTTAAATTGCAGTGGTCCAGGGGGCAGATGGCACCCTGCCCCCCTGCCCAGCCAGCCCCTGCACCCACCCCGAGGGGATCTCATGGTGGGAGCTCAGTTACATCACTACAGCCATGTTTATGATGGTTGCTACCAAGATGCCTTCGTAAGGGACCTTATCTCTCAGGGTTACAAGCTGGAGTTCGACGGTGCTCCTCTCCAACGATTTTTCAAATCAGGCTTACCAGTTTTGGAATATATGCATGTTACGCTACTACTGGCCATCGACAAGTTGGTCCAGCCCCAGGTCATTGTTCCAGTACCCCTAATACAGCAAGGACAAGGTTACTACTCCAGTCTGTTCGAAGTACCAAAACCAGATGGGTCTGTGAGACCCATTTTGAATCTGAAGTCCTTGAATCCTTACCTGAAGGTTTTCAAATTCAAGATGGAATCTTTGGGAGCGGTGATCGTGGGCCTGGAACAACAGGAATTTCTCATGTCCCTGGATATCAAGGACGCCTACCTACATATCCCAATTTGGCCCTATCTGCGGTTTGCCCTACTGAACGATCACTACCAGTTTCAGGCATTGCCCTTCGGCCTGTCTACAGGTGTTCACGAAGGTGATGGCAGAAATGATGTTCCAGCTTAAACTCCAGGGGGTCAACATTGTCCCTAACCTGGATGATCTCCCGATAAAAGCAAGTTCCAGGGAGCTTCTACTGCTCCATATAGATCGCACTATCCAACTTCTGTCTCACCACGGGTGGTCCTCAATCTACAGAAGTCTCAACTGGAACCGTCTCAAAGGCTACATTTTCTGGGTATGACACTGGATACTGTAGCTCAGAGAGTGTTCCTCCCAGAGGACAAGATGAGAACACTTCAAGAGATGGTTCGCATGGTTCTCCGACCAGCTTGAGTTTCCATTAATCTTTGCATAAAATTGTTGGGAATAATAGTAGCCTCGTACGAGGCGATACAGTTCGGAAGATTCCATGCCAGACCCTTCCAATTGGACATCCTGAAAAAGTGGTCCGGTTCACATCTTCAGATGCACCGGATGATTCAACTGTCACCCAGGTCAAGATTTCACTTCTGTGGTGGTTACAGTCTTCCAACCTGCTGGAAGTTCGGCGTTTCGGGATTCAGGATTGGATCCTCCTCACGATGGATGCGGGCATGAGAGGATAGGGAGTTGTCACCCAGGGGGCGCATTTTCAGGGCAGATCTGCCCAAGAGGCCCTACTTCCGATCAACATTCTTGAACTTCGAGCTATCTACAATGCTCTGATTCAGGCCTCCCCTCTACTCAGGAACAAATAAACACCAGGCCGGCGCTCAGCTCCAATAATGCTACCAAGTATAATAAAACAATTTATTTAGCTAGCATCCAAAAAAACAAATAATACACAGAAATTTAAAAAATACTAATAATAGACCACAATGTTAAATATCACATAAAACTTGGGTGTATTGCACCTCAGATATTAGCATAGTACATGCCTAAATAAAAACATATAGGAGAGGGTCACTGGTTTTAATCTGAACAATTTTCAATAGATTATAGTTGGATTCTAAGTTGTTCAGTATCTCACAGTTCAGAAAAAATATGTCCTCCGGCTGCTATATTCAGCCTCTGTAACCATAAATTGATGTGAACTTTTCCATGAGCTGGATTTAGATTTAATACTGAAAAACCGTACGGTTTCAATTAATCACTGAGTCACTGTACTTGCTTTCCTGCACACGGTGGATGATAAAAGGCCGCTCTCTATCACCGTTTGCACGGGTCGGCGGCACGCTCAGGTAGAAGCTGTTCTCTTTAGTACGGCGCAGTGTTAGTGTGCTGAGCCGCCGTGCATCATCCCTGGCTTGGAAGTAACTGTGCTCAGCAGAGCAGGATTGTGGTATTATAGATGTAGAAGGAATAAGCAGTCCGGTCTCATCACAGGCGGGCTGATTGCCGGCAACTGGTTACAGACAGCTTGATTTTATTATACGCTGGTATATTTCTCCTGTGAGCGCTTGGTAGTCTTAGTAGTAGTCTCAGTGACCCGTCCTCTCTGTTCCCTCAACGCGTTTCTCCGCACCCCAGGCGGCTTCTTCAAGAGGCAAAGTATCCCCTCTACTCAGTGATCGACCGATCCAGGTTCAGTTGGACAACGCCACGGCAGTGGCATACATCAATTGACAGGGAGGGACAAAAAGCAGGGCCTGCATGCGAGAAGTGTCAAAAATACTTCTCTGGGCAGAAAGAAATGCAAGAGCGTTGTCCGCGATTTTCATTCTAGGAGTGGACAACTGGGAAGCGGACTTCCTGAGTCGCCACGACCTACACCCAGGGGAGTGGGGATTACATCCTCACGTGTTTCAACAGATTGTTGACAGGTGGGGATATCCGCAGATCGACATGATGGCGTCTCGCCTCCACAAGAAGCTTCGCTGCTACTGCTCACGAACCAGAGACCCTTAGGCGAGTGCAGTGGATGCGCTAATGTTGCCTTGGCTTTACCGGCTGGTCTACCTATTCCCTACGATTCCATTGATCCCAAGGGTGCTCCAGCGGATCAGACATCACAGAGTACAAGCAATCCTGATTTCGCCGGATTGGCCCCGAAGGGCGTGGTATGCAACTTTTCTGGACGTGTCCATAGAAGACCCTTGGCCTCTGCCGCTAAGAAAGGATCTTCTTCAGCAAGGGCCGTTCATCTACCTGGACTTATGGCGGCTTCATTTGACAGCATGGAAGGTGAGCGGAACATCCTAGCTCACAAAGGGCTATCCAAAAAAGTCATTACCACTATGGTGCAAGCCAGAAAACCTGTGACGTCAAAACACTATCATATCTGGAGGAGATATGTCTCTTGGTTCGAGGAACGCACGTATCCGCCTTCAGAGTTTCACTTGGGACATTTCCTCCGTTTCCTGCAGGCTGGTGTGGATAAGGGCTTTCGTCTGGGTTCCGTTAAGGTCCAGATTTCAGCTCTCTCAATTTTCTTTCAGAAATTGTTGCCAGAAGTTCAGACCTTCTTACAAGGGGTACTCCACATACAACCTCCCTTTGTGCCACCTACAGCACCCTGGCCTTTGGATGTAGTGTTGACATTTTTACAGTCCTCCTGGTTTTAACCTCTGATGATGGTAGAAGATAAGTACCTCACGTGGAAGACGGTGATGTTACTGGCCCTGGCTTCTGCTAGACGCGTCTCAGAATTTGGGGCCTTATTCTGTAAAAGTCCCTACTTGTTTTTTTACAAGGACAGAGCGGAGCTCCGGACTAGACAGCAGTTCCTGCCGAAGGTTGTCTCCGCATTCCACCTGAATCAACCTATTGTGGTTCTGTCCTGTTCTGACGCTTTGGCTCCTCCGGAGTCTTTGGATGCTGTGCGTGCTTTGAAGATCTATGAAGATCTGCTCGGGTCAAGTAGACAAATTCCTTATTTGTGATCTATGATGCACAGAACAAGGGTTGTCCTGACTCAAAGCAGACCATTGTTCGCTGGATTAGGCTTACTATCAAACAGGCCTATGTGTTGGCAGCCTTACCTGTTCCTCAGTCTCTGAAGGCCCACTCTACAAGGTCAGTGGGCTCTTCCTGGGCGGCTACCCGTGGAGTCTCGGCCTTGCAACTATGCCGAGCGGCTACCTGGTCGGGGAAGAACACTTTTGTGAAATTCTACAAATTTGATACCCTGGCCAAAGAGGATACCCATTTTGGGCATGTGGTGCTGCAGCAGTCTCCGCACGTACCCACCCGTTCTGGAAGCTTTGGGATATCCCCATTGTACTAATCTGTCTCCAGTATCCCTTATGGATGCTAGAGAAAATAGGATTTTAATACCTACCGGTAAATCCTTTTCTGGTAGTCCATAAGGGATATAGGGGGCCCGCCTCTGTGCGGTGACTTTCTGCAGGTTCTCTGTTATGTGTTACCTGTTCAGCGGTTGCTCTTTCTGTTGCGAGCTGTTGCTGGCCCGGTTATGTTATGGTGTGCTCGTGTGTAAATCTCACCACACTTTTTGTTATGTTCCTTCTCTCAAGTATGTCCTTTCTCCTTTTGGCACTGTTTTACCTATAACTGCCTGTGGAAGGGGGCATAGAGGAGAGGAGCTAGCACACCCAGTTGAAGAAATTTTAAGTGCACTTGCTCCTTTGTACCCATCTATACCCCATCGTACTAATCTGTACCCAAGATCCCTTATGGACTACAAGAAAAGGATTTAACGGTAGGTAATTAAAATCCTATTTTCTGCCATATAGTGCCACTTACAGCAGTGCTGTGAAGAGTGGGATGTGAAACAGGATCCAGGTCTTAAAGTGGTCCTGGAGAGGTGGTGGAACTATTTGCCCTGCAATATACCCCCCTTCCCCTCCCCCTTACATTAAGCAGAGCAAGAACCAGTGCTAAGGTTTTCGGCACCCCTGTACACTATAAATTAGTGCCCTATTTTCCATTCTTTATAAAGGGACATTGATCTCACATAGAAGCGATGTGGTCACACAATAGTACCCCCAATTCAAATTACACCTCAGTAGCACAATCTTATTCACATTACACCGCATGTAGTGCCCCTGATACATATTACACCACATAGTAATGCCCCTTATTCAGGTTACATCACTCAGTAGTGCCCTTTATTCAAGTTGTGCTACACAATGGTACCCCTTATACACGTTATGCCACACAATAGTTCCCATTATATACAATTCCTACAGTAGTGCCCCTCAGTGGCGGAACTAGCGAGTGGTGGGCCCAGGTGCAACAAAATTATTTGGCCCCCCCTCCTCATCCCATCCAAGTCCACCCCCTCACCCCTGGAGAGGATCTGGTGAGGGGGACCTGCTCAAGGACAGAGAAATGGATACCTAGCAACAGTGCAGTAACTAGACATTTAAGCACTGTGTGCAAGAAACGGCATCGGAGCCCCCCCTCCATGTAAAACAGGGGCAGTGTGCGCCTTAGGCGCGTGCAAAAAATATAGGGGCATGGCTTCGTGGGGAAGAGGTGTGGCCACAAAATAATACCAATTCATATAATGGTGCACAGTAGTCTCCATTATTCAAATTACACCGCACAGCAGCAGCACTACACCAGGTAGAGCCCTTTTTACACCTTACGACGGACAGATTCCCCTTTTTACACATTACGACAGACAGCGTCCCCTTTTTACACATTATGGCAGACAGCGTCCCCTTTTTACACATTACGACAGACAGCATCCCCCTTTTTACACATTACGGCAGACAGTGTCCCCTTTTTTACACATTAAGGCAGACAGCGTCCACTTTTTACACATTATGGCAGACATCGTCCACTTTATACACATTACGGCTGACAGCATCCCCTTTTTACACATAACGGCAGACAGCATCCTCTTTTTACACATAACGGCAGACAGCATCCCCTTTTTACACATAATCGCAGACAGCATCCCCTTTGTACACATTACGGCAGACAGCGTCCCCCTTTTTACACATTACAGCAGACAGCGTCCCCTTTTTACACATTACGGCAGACAGCGTCCACATTTTACACATAACGGCAGACAGCGTCCACTTTTTACACATTACGGCAGACAGCGTCCCCTTTTTACACATAATGACAGACAGCGTCCCCCTTTTTACACATTACAGCAGACAGCATCCCCTTTTTTACACATTAAGGCAGACAGCGTCCACTTTTTACACATAACGGCAGACAGCGTCCACTTTATACACATTACAGCAGACAGCGCCCCTTTTTTACACATAACGGCAGACAGCATCCCCTTTTTACACATAACGGCAGACAGCGTCCCCTTTTTACACATAACAGCAGACAGCGTCCCCTTTTTACACATTACGGCAGACAGCGTCCCCCTTTTTACACATTACGGCAGACAGCCTCCCCTTTTTTACACATAACGGCAGACAGCGTCCACTTTTTACACATTACGGCAAACATCGTCCACTTTTTACACATTACGGCAGACAGCGTCCCCTTTTTACACATTACGGCTGACAGCGTTCCCTTTTTACACATTATGGCAGACAGCGTCGCCTTTTTACACATTACGTCAGACAGCGTCCCTTTTTACACATTACGGCAGACAGCGCCCCTTTTTTACACATTAAGGCAGACAGCGTCCACTTTTTACACACAACGTCAGACAGCGTCCCTTTTTACACATTACGGCAGATAGCGCCCCTTTTTTACACATTAAGGCAGACAGCGTCCACTTTTTACACATAACGGCAGACAGCGTCCCCCTTTTTACACATTACGGCAGACAGCATCCACTTTTTACACATTACGGCAGACAGCGTCCCCTTTTTTACACATTCAGGCAGACAGCATCCACCTTTTACACATTACGGCAGACAGCGTCCCTTTTTACACATTACGGCAGACAGCGTTCCCCTTTTTACACATTAAGGCAGACAGGAAAGAAAGAAAGAAAGAAAGAAAGAAAGAAAGAAAGAAAGAATAGATTATACTTACTGTCTCCGCTGGCAGTCAGGCTCCTCGGTGCAGTTTCTTCTGGCAGAGATCCCGGGCAGGGGAGAAGGAGGAGGAGGGAGGTGGAGGAGGGAGCCGCAGCATCGCTGTGTAATTAGTAGAGGCACTGCTGCTGCTGTCCCTCTGCTTCACCATAGGCTGCCCTCCACCACTGTGAATGCTGGGATGTGCTTCCCAGCATTCACAGCGGCGGAGGGCAGCCTATGGTGAAGCAGAGGGACAGCAGGAGCAGCGCCTTTACCAATTACACAGCGCTGCTGCGGCTCCCTCCTCCACCTCCCTCCTCCTCCTTCTCCCCCGTGGCCGCTGCGCTCCCCTCCTTGATAAGCAGCTGTGTACTGCGGGTGGCGGTTGTCCGCAGCACACAGCGGCATGTAATAAGTCAGTTTGACTCATTACATGCCGCGCTGCTTTGGGCCCCTGGACAGTGGCGGGCCCCAGTGCAAGGCACTGCCTGCACTGGCAGCATTTCCACCACTGGTGCCCCTTATACACAATTCCCACAGTAGTAGTGCCTCTAACACATAATGCCCACAGTTGTAGTGCCCCTTACACATAATGACCACAGTAGTTCTGCTGATACACAAAATACCTTTGGTAGTAGTGCCACTTATACATATAATATCCACAGTAGTAGTGCCTCTTACACATAATGCCTGCAGTAGTAGTGATGCACATAAGGCCCACAGTATTGCCCCTAATACACATCTCTGCCTCTGTCACTCCAGCAGCTCACCGCCTGTGTCCCTCCAGCAGCTTCCCCACCCCTCTTGCCCCTTCAGCCCCCTATCACCTTGTCTTCAAGATGCACAGAGTCTGCTCCTCTTAATGGCTCTTCTGGACTTAAGCGATGGTGACAGCTTGACATCACCTACACCGTTCCGGAAAAAGGAAGCCACTGGGATCTCAAGAGGAGACAAATGCTGTCTGACAGGCACAGCATGTCTGTGAGTACCAGTAGAGGTGGGCTGTAGGCATAGGAGGACCATGAAACTACCAGAACCTTAGGAAGGAGAAGATGTCTGCAGCTCATCAGTAACACTAGCGCCACCCGCATCATCTATTGACTTAGGTGATGGGGCGGGCTTTTCTGTTGGAATTACTTTGCAGGGTTTCTGGAGTAGGAGGAACTAGTTCCCCCTACCATTACAGGTGGTGGAATTCAGTTCCACCTCGTTTCCCCCCACACTTTAACCCCTGAGTCAGGACCCATGCTGGGATGGGATCTCACCCATCTTCTGATATCTAATAGACCATACTTACCTACTCTACTGAAAGTTACAAGAGACTACCAATTTTGAATAGGGTGGCTAAAGTAAATACGCAGCTAGACATGGGCACACCTAGCCGCGCCAAGAGTCCCCGTCTGCCACAGATGAAGCCATGATGAGCGCGGCTACATCTGTAGGCCACAAGTACTGGACAGCTTTATTCTTACATTGCAATTTAGATGTGCATTTGGACACACAGTTCTCAAATATAAATCTCTGCACACTTTATATCTGCCCCACTTGCAGTGCAGCATGGTTTTTCCAAGGTTATTTGCTCTTTTTTGCTTTGCGCCTATGTCCCACCTATGAATCAGGCCCTTTGGCTTCAATGTTCTGCTTCTTAGCAGGGATAATGGGCCTAATTCAGATCTGATCACAGCAACAAATTTGTTAATGGGCGAAACCATGTGCACTGCAGGGGGAGGGGGGAAGATATAACATGTGCAGAGAGAGTTAGATTTGAGTGTGTTATTTTGTTTCTGTGCAGGGTAAATACTGGCTGCTTCAGTTTTACACTGCAAATTAGATTTTAGTTTGAGCACACCCCACCCAAATCTAACTCTCTCTCTGCACATGTTGGCCCTCATTCCGAGTTGATCGCTCGCTAGCTGCTTTTAGCAGCATTGCAAACGCTAGGCCGCCGCCCTCTGGGAGTGTATCTTATCTTAGCAGAAGTGCGAACGAAAGATTAGCAGAACTGCTCGAAAATCTTTTCCTGCAGTTTCTGAGTAGCTCCAGACCTACTCCTCGATTGCGATCACCTCAGCCCGTTTAGTTCCTGGTTTGACGTCACAAACACGCCCTGCGTTCAGCCAGCCACTCCCCCGTTTCCCTAGCCACTCCTGCGTTTTAGCCAGACACGCCTGCATTTTTTAGCACACTCCCAGAAAACGCTCAGTTACCACCCAGAAACACCCACTTTCTGTTAATCACTCAACGATCAGCAGAGCGACTGAAAAGCGTTGCTCGCCCCTGTGTAAAATTGCTTAGTTTTGTGTGAAATTACTTTGCGCGTGTGCCCTGCGGCCCATACGCATGCGCAGAACAGCCGTTTTTTAGCCTGATCGCCATGCTGCGAAAAACTGCAGCGAGCGATCAACTCCCCGTTATACAGTGCCTTGCTAAAGTTTTCACGCCCCCCCCCCCCCCCCTTTGCATTTTTTATGTTTTGATGCCTCACAACCTGGAATTAAAATGGGTTGTTTGAAGGTTTGCATAATTTCATTCACAGAACATGCCTACAACTTTTAAGATTTTTTTTTTTTTTTTATTGTAAAGCAATCAACAAATAGGACAAAATAACAGAAAACGTCAGCGTGCATAACTATTCACCCCCCTAAAGTCAGTACTTTGTAGAGCCACCTTTTGCGCCAATTACAGCTGCAAGTCGCTTTGGATAAGTCTCTATGAGCTTGCCACATCTTGCCAATGGGATTTTTGTCTATTCCTCAAGGCAAAACTGCTCCAGCTCCTTCATTTTGGATGGTTTCCGCTTGTGAACAGCAATCTTCAAGTCTGACCACAGATTCTCAATTGGATTGAGATCTGGGCTTAAGGCCATTCCAACACATTTAAATGTGTCCCCTTTAACCACTCGAGTGTTGCTTTAGCAGTATGCTTCGGGTCATTGTCCTGCTGGAAGGTGAACCTCCATCCCAGTCTCAAATCACAGGCAGACTGAAACAGGTTTTGCTCAAGCATATGCCTGTATTTAGCACCATCCATCTTTCCCTTGACTCTAAACAGTTTCCCAGTATCTGCTGCTGAAACACATCCCCACAGCATGATGCTGCCACCACAATGTTTCACTGTGGGGATGGTGTTCATGGGGTGATGGGATGTGTTGGGTTTGCGCCAGACATAGCGTTTTCCTTGGTGGCAGATAAGTTCAATTTTAGTCTCATCTGACCAGAGCACCTTCCTCCATATATTTGGGGATTCGTCCACATGCCTTTTGGCAAACTCATAACGTGCCTTCTTATTTTTAACACTAAGTAATGGCTTTTTTATGGGCACTCTTCCATAAAGCCCAGCTCTATGGAGTGTACGGCTTATTGTGGTCCCATGCGCAGATACACCAGTCTCTGCTGTGGAACTCTGTAGCTCCTTCAGGGTTACCTTTGGTCTTTGTGCTGCCTCTCTGATTAATGCCCTCCTTGCCCGGTCTGTGAGTTTTGGTGGCCAGCCCTCTCTTGGCAGGTTTGTTGTGGTACCATGTTCTTTACGTTTGAAGATGATGGATTTTATGGTGCTCCGGGGGATCATCAAAGATTTGGATATTTTTTTATAACCCAACCCTGACTTGTACTTCTCAACAACTTTGTCCCTGACTTGTTTGGAGAGCTCCTTGGTCTTCATGATGTGCTGCCTCTTGCTTAGTGGTGTTGCAGCCTCCATGTGCCTTTCAGAAAAGGTGTGTTTAAACTGACAGATCATGTGACACTTAGATTGCACACAGGTGGACTTCATTTCACTAATTATGTGACTTCTGAAGGTAATTGGTTGCACCAGAACTTTTGAGGGGTTTCACAGCAAAGGGGGTGAATACGTATGCACATGCCAATTTTCCCATTTTTATTTATTAAAAAAAATGTGTATACATTTTTCTCATTTCACTTCATCAACTTAGACTATTTCATGCATATCACATAAAATTCAGATAAAAAAAAAAATTCAATCACAGGTTGTAATGTAACAAAATAGGTAAAAAGCCAAGGGGGTTGAATACTTAGGCAAAGCACTGTGGGGTATATTCAATTAGCAGTGATAACGGACTTTTCACGTGAAAAGTCCGGTTTTCGGGTGAAAAAACGGACTTTTCACGTGAAACGCAATTACAGCCTATTCAATTTTCCGTGAAAACTTATCGGTGATCATTTTTTCACTAATTTCACTTCACCTTCTCTGAAGCAGGTGAAAAGTTGGGAAAAGTCACTATTTTAAGGTAAAAATGTTTGGATATGGTACAGAACTCCTGGGACACCCCCCTTAATGACTAATTAGACACGTTGAAGTTTTTAATTATTTTTAATTGGCCAATAATGACATGTCATTTTTGGGGTGAAAAAGTAAAAAGTCATGGAAATTGGGGTTCAAGGTATGGGACAGGTATATTGGGGTGCTTTATGAGTGAGACAGGTGTTTTTAGGCTTGCAGATGGGAGTAATCGGTCTGTTTCCACTTTTTTTTAAAGTACCCTAAAATGACCCAAATATATACTTATACCCATTTTCATGTACCCAAAATTTAATGAGAGCATTTATTTTGCTCAAAAAAAATTGCTTTCTATAATTTTTTTGCATTTTTAAAAAAATGCATATAACAGCCATTTCACACAATTTAAGTTCCCAAAAACGCTCTAATGTGATCTCTAACACACTTCTCTTCTGTTTTTCTATGTTAGTTTAGCATTTTTTGGGGTACAGGCTGATTTGCCCATTTTCACCTGCACTTTTCACTGCAAGAATTTTCACGTGAAACCCGGTCGGAATTGAATAGGTCGAAAGACGGAGCGTTTTCGCGGCAATTTTCGGGCGCAAAATTGCCGCGAATTTGCGGATAATTGAATATCCCCCTGTATCTGCCCCCCTCTTCCCCCCCCCCTGCAGTGCACATGGTTTTGCCCATTAGCTAACAAATTTGCTGCTGCGATCAGATCTGAATTACCCCCAATGTTTGCTGTTAGTTGCGTGTTTGTTGGTGAGTGCAGACTCCTCTTTCATGAGCTGTAAATAAGATTGTTCCTTCCAAGCCTTACCGTTTGCCTCCCAAAATCCTGTACATCTGAGGAACCACTCAATCGGTGTAAGTTATACCCTTTTTTTTCTTTTGGGGGGGAGGGTATTTATTAGAGATGAGCGGGGTCGGTTCCTGTGAATCCGAACCCCCCCGAACTTCAGCCTTTTTACACGGGTCCGAGGCAGACTTGGATCTTCCCGCCTTGCTCGGCTAACCCGAGCGCGCCCGAACGTCATCATCCCGCTGTCGGATTCTAGCGAGGCTCGTATTCTATCGCGAGACTCGGATTCTATATAAGGAGCCGCGCATCGCCGCCATTTTCACACGTGCATTGAGATTGATAGGGAGAGGATGTGGCTGGCGTCCTCTCCGTTAGAATAGATAGAGACACTTGAGTTGATTACTTAGTAATTTTGGGGAGCATTAGGAGTACTCAGAGTGCAGAGTTTTGCTGATAGTTAGTTACTAGTGACTGACCACCACCAGTTTTATTTATTATTTAATATAATCCGTTCTCTGCCTGAAAAAAAACGATACACAGTCACATACCATATCTGTGCTCAGCCTCAGTGTGCTGCATGATAATATCATCTATGTATATCTGACTGTGCTGAGTGCTCACTGCTCACACAGCTGAATTGTGGGGGAGACTGGGGTGCAGTTATAGCAGGAGTACAGTGCACACTTTTGCTGCCAGTGTGACTGACCAGTGACCACCAGTATATTGTCTGCCTGAAAAAGTTAAACACTCCTGTGGTGTTTTTTTTTTTTATTCTATAAACGCATTCTGCTGACAGTGTCCAGCAGGTCCGTCATTCATTATATTATATAAATATTTACCTTCAGTAGTGTTATATTTTTTTTGTTCATCTCTATCATCTTTATCATCTCTATACTAGCAGACGCAGTACGGTAGTCCACGGCTGTGGCTACCTCTGTGTCGCCAGTGCTCGTCCATAATTGTATACCTACCTGTGGTGGGGGTTTTTTTTTCTATCTTCTTCATACTAGTAGTTTAGGAGTCTGCTGACAGTGTCCAGCAGGTCCGTCATTATATTATATATACCTGCAGTAGTGATATATATATATATTTTATATCATTATCATCTCTATACTAGCAGACGCAGTACGGTAGTCCACGGCTGTAGCTACCTCTGTGTCGTCAGTGCTCGTCCATAATTGTATACCTACCTGTGGTGGGGTTTTTTTTTCTATCTTCTTCATACTAGTAGTTTAGGAGTCTGGTGACAGTGTCCAGCAGGTCCGTCATTATATTATATATACCTGCAGTAGTGATATATATATATTTTTTATATCATTATCATCTCTATACTAGCAGACGCAGTATGGTAGTCCACGGCTGTGGCTACCTCTGTGTCGTCAGTGCTCGTCCATAATTGTATACCTACCTGTGGTGGGGTTTTTTTTTCTATCTTCTTCATACTAGTAGTTTAGGAGTCTGCTGACAGTGTCCAGCAGGTCCGTCATTATATTATATATACCTGCAGTAGTGATATATATATATTTTTTATATCATTATCATCTCTATACTAGCAGACGCAGTACGGTAGTCCACGGCTGTAGCTACCTCTGTGCCGTCAGTGCTCGTCCATAATTGTATACCTACCTGTGGTGGGGTTTTTTTTTCTATCTTCTTCATACTAGTAGTTTAGGAGTCTGCTGACAGTGTCCAGCAGGTCCGTCATTATATTATATATACCTGCAGTAGTGATATATATATATTTTTTATATCATTATCATTTCTATACTAGCAGACGCAGTACGGTAGTCCACGGCTGTGGCTACCTCTGTGTCGTCAGTGCTCGTCCATAATTGTATACCTACCTGTGGTGGGTTTTTTTTTTCTATCTTCTTCATACTAGTAGTTTAGGAGTCTGCTGACAGTGTTCAGCAGGTCCGTCATTATATTATATATACCTGCAGTAGTGATATATATATATTTTTGATATCATTATCATCTCTATACTAGCAGACGCAGTACGGTAGTCCACGGCTGTAGCTACCTCTGTGTCGTCAGTCACTCGTCATCCATAAGTATACTAGTATCCATCCATCTCCATTGTTTACCTGAGGTGCCTTTTAGTTGTGCCTATTAAAATATGGAGAACAAAAATGTTGAGGTTCCAAAAATAAAGAAAGATCAAGATCCACTTCCACCTCGTGCTGAAGCTGCTGCCACTAGTCATGGCCGAGACGATGAAATTCCATCAACGTCGTCTGCCAAGGTCGATGCCCAATGTCATAGTACAGAGCATATAAAATCCAAAACACAAAATATCAGTAAAAAAAGGACTCAAAAATCTAAAATAAAATCGTCGTCGGAGAAGCGTAAACTTGCCAATATGCCATTTACCACACGGAGTGGCAAGGAACGGCTGAGGCCCTGGCCTATGTTCATGGCTAGTGGTTCAGCTTCACATGAGGATGGAAGCACTCAGCCTCTCGCTAGAAAAATGAAAAGACTTAAGCTGGCAAAAGCACAGCAAAGAACTGTGCATTCTTCGAAATCACAAATCCACAAGGAGAGTCCAATTGTGTCGGTTGCGATGCCTGACCTTCCCAACACTGGACGTGAAGAGCATGCGCCTTCCACCATTTGCACACCCCCTGCAAGTGCTGGAAGGAGCACCCGCAGTCCAGTTCCTGATAGTCAGATTGAAGATTTCAGTGTTGAAGTACACCAGGATGAGGAGGATATGGGTGTTGCTGGCGCTGGGGAGGAAATTGACAAGGAGGATTCTGATGGTGAGGTGGTTTGTTTAAGTCAGGCACCCGGGGAGACACCTGTTGTCCGTGGGAGGAATATGGCCATTGACATGCCTGGTGAAAATACCAAAAAAATCAGCTCTTCGGTGTGGAAGTATTTCAACAGAAATGCGGACAACAGGTGTCAAGCCGTGTGTTGCCTTTGTCAAGCTGTAATAAGTAGGGGTAAGGAAGTTAACCACCTCGGAACATCCTCCCTTATACGTCACCTGCAGCGCATTCATCATAAGTCAGTGACAAGTTCAAAAACTTTGGGCGACAGCGGAAGCAGTCCACTGACCAGTAAATCCCTTCCTCTTGTAACCAAGCTCACGCAAACCACCCCACCAACTCCCTCAGTGTCAATTTCCTCCTTCCCCAGGAATGCCAATAGTCCTGCAGGCCATGTCACTGGCAATTCTGACGAGTCCTCTCCTGCCTGGTATTCCTCCGATGCATCCTTGAGTGTAACGCCTACTGCTGCTGGCGCTGCTGTTGTTGCTGCTGGGAGTCGATGGTCATCCCAGAGGGGAAGTCGTAAGACCACTTTTACTACTTCCACCAAGCAATTGACTGTTCAACAGTCCTTTGCGAGGAAGATGAAATATCACAGCAGTCATCCTGCTGCAAAGCGGATAACTGAGGCCTTGGCATCCTGGGCGGTGAGAAACGTGGTTCCGGTATCCATCATAACTGCAGAGCCAACTATAGACTTGATTGAGGTACTGTGTCCCCGGTACCAAATACCATCTAGGTTCCATTTCTCTAGGCAGGCGATACCGAAAATGTACACAGACCTCAGAAAAAGACTCACCAGTGTCCTAAAAAATGCAGTAGTACCCAATGTCCACTTAACCATGGACATGTGGACAAGTGGAGCAGGGCAGACTCAGGACTATATGACTGTGACAGCCCACTGGGTAGATGTATTGACTCCCGCCGCAAGAACAGCAGCGGCGGCACCAGTAGCAGCATCTCGCAAACGCCAACTCTTTCCTAGGCAGGCTACGCTTTGTATCACCGCTTTCCAGAATACGCACACAGCTAAAAACCTCTTACGGCAACTGAGGAACATCATCGCAGAATGGCTTACTCCAATTGGACTCTCCTGTGGATTTGTGGCATCGGACAACGCCAGCAATATTGTGTGTGCATTAAATATGGGCAAATTCCAGCACGTCCCATGTTTTGCACATACCTTGAATTTGGTGGTGCAGAATTATTTAAAAAACGAGAGGGGCGTGCAAGAGATGCTGTCGGTGGCCAGAAGAATTGCGGGACACTTTCGGCGTACAGGCACCACGTACAGAAGACTGGAGCAACACCAAAAACGCCTAAACCTGCCCTGCCATCATCTGAAGCAAGAAGTGGTAACGAGGTGGAATTCAACCCTCTATATGCTTCAGAGGTTGGAGGAGCAGCAAAAGGCCATTCAAGCCTATACAACTGACCACGATATAGGAGGTGGAATGCACCTGTCTCAAGCACAGTGGAGAATGATTTCAACGTTGTGCAAGGTTCTGCAACCTTTTGAACTTGCCACACGTGAAGTCAGTTCAGACACTGCCAGCCTGAGTCAGGTCATTCCCCTCATCAGGCTTTTGCAGAAGAAGCTGGAGACATTGAAGGAGGAGCTAACACTGAGCGATTCCGCTAGGCATGTGGGACTTGTGGATGGAGCCCTTAATACGCTTAACAAGGATTCACGGGTGGTCAATCTGTTGAAATCAGAGCACTACATTTTGGCCACCGTGCTCGATCCTAGATTTAAAACCTACGTTGTATCTCTCTTTCCGGCAGACACAAGTCTGCTGGGGTTCAAAGAACTGCTGGTGAGAAAATTGTCAAGTCAAGCGGAACGCGACCTGTCAACATCTCCTCCTTCACATTCTCCCGCAACTGGGGGTGCGAGGAAAAGGCTCAGAATTCCGAGCCCACCCACTGGCGGTGATGCAGGGCAGTCTGGAGCGACTGCTGATGCTGACATCTGGTCCGGACTGAAGGACCTGACAACGATTACGGACATGTCGTCTACTGTCACTGCATATGATTCTCTCACCATTGAAAGAATGGTGGAGGATTATATGAGTGACCGCATCCAAGTAGGCACGTCAGACAGTCCGTACGTATACTGGCAGGAAAAAGAGGCAATTCGGAGGCCCTTGCACAAACTGGCTTTATTCTACCTAAGTTGCCCTCCCACAAGTGTGTACTCCGAAAGAGTGTTTAGTGCCGCCGCTCACCTTGTCAGCAATCGGCGTACGAGGTTACTTCCAGAAAATGTGGAGAAGATGATGTTCATTAAAATGAATTATAATCAATTCCTCCATGGAGACATTCACCAGCAGCAATTGCCTCCACAAAGTACACAGGGAGCTGTGATGGTGGATTCCAGTGGGGACGAATTGATAATCTGTGAGGAGGGGGATGTACACGGTGATGAATCGGAGGATGATGATGAGGTGGACATCTTGCCTCTGTAGAGCCAGTTTGTGCAAGGAGAGATTAATTGCTTCTTTTTTGGTGGGGGTCCAAACCAACCCGTCATTTCAGTCACAGTCGTGTGGCAGACCCTGTCACTGAAATGATGGGTTGGTTAAAGTGTGCATGTCCTGTTTATACAACATAAGGGTGGGTGGGAGGGCCCAAGGACAATTCCATCTTGCACCTCTTTTTTCTTTCATTTTTCTTTGCGTCATGTGCTGTTTGGGGAGTGTTTTTTGGAAGGGCCATCCTGCGTGACACTGCAGTGCCACTCCTAGATGGGCCAGGTGTTTGTGTCGGCCACTAGGGTCGCTGAGCTTAGTCACAGAGCTACCTCATTGCGCCTCTTTTTTTCTTTGCGTCATGTGCTGTTTGGGGAGTGTTTTTTGGAAGGGCCATCCTGCGTGACACTGCAGTGCCACTCCTAGATGGGCCAGGTGTTTGTGTCGGCCACTTGGGTCGCTGAGCTTAGTCATCCAGCGACCTCGGTGCAAATTTTAGGACTAAAAATAATATTGTGAGGTGTGAGGTGTTTAGAATAGACTGAAAATGAGTGGAAATTATGGTTATTGAGGTTAATAATACTTTGGGATCAAAATGACCCCCAAATTCTATGATTTAAGCTGTTTTTTAGGGTTTTTTGAAAAAAACACCCGAATCCAAAACACACCCGAATCCGAAAATTCGGTGAGGTTTTGCCAAAACGCGTTCGAACCCAAAACACGGCCACGGAACCGAACACAAAACCAAAACACAAAACCCGAAAAATTTCCGGTGCACATCTCTAGTATTTATACCATTATACTGAGGAAACTTTATACTTCTGAGATACAGTTATATTGTCATGTTTTCAATAGAGGTGTGTGTGGCATCTGATGAGATCTTTGTTTAAATTATTATTAGTACTTGGGCCTTCATTCCGTGTTGATCGCTAGCTGTCGTTGTTCGCTGCATAGCGATCATTTAAAAAAACAGCAAAATGCGCATGCGTATGCACCGCAATACGAATGCATGGTGTACGGGTGCAAAGAGCATTGTGGTTTTGCACAGGTTATAGCGACGCTTTCAGTCGCTCAGGCAGACGCAAGGAGATTGACAAGAAGTGGAAGTTTCTGGGTGTCAACTGACCATTTTCTGGGAGTGTTTGGAAAAATGCAGGCATGTCTGGGCGTTTGCTGGGCGGGCATCTGACGTCATTACCGTGTCATTCGTCGCAGCAATCATCGCACAGAATAAGTAACTACAGGGCTGGTCTTGTTTTGCACAAAATGTGTTTGCAGCCGCTCTGCTGCACAGGCGTTCGCACTCCTGCAAAGCGAAAATACACTCCCCCGTGGGTGGTGACTATGCATTTGCACAGCTGCTAAAAGTAGCTAGCGAGCGAACAACTCGGAATGAGGGCCTTGGTTGCTATTATTTACAATACCTTTTTCCTGGACACCAAGGGGGAATGTAATAGCCTGCAGAAGATGGAAGTATGAAAAGAATTTGCACAAAGTCTTGAACTTCCTGCTGCTTGCAGTACTTTACATCCCCCCAGGGCCAGCCCAAGCTTTATTTTTTTGGTAAGCGAATATAGATTTTGGCGCCCCTTGATAAGATATTTTGCAGACCTATACAGCAGTGAGGTGTCCTTGACGGGTGCGTTACTGGATCCCTGTGGACAGAATACCGACACCGGCATCCTGACAGTGGGAATCGCAACAGTTTTTCATAAGGAACATAAGCCTAATCCTTACCCTTCCCTTAACCCTCCCTTCCCGCAGCGTAATCCTAAACCTCCCTTTTTGCAGCCTAACCCTAACCCTCCCTTCCCACAGCCTAACCCTAACATCCCCTCCTGCAGCCTAACCCTAACTCGCTGTACCCGCAGTCTAATCCTAACCCTCCCCTCCCGCATCTTATCCCTAACCCTCTGTTCCTGTAGTTTAACCTCCCCTCCCGCAGCCTAACCCTCTGTACCCGCAGTCTAACACTAACCCTCCCTTCCCGCAGCCTAACCCTAACCCTCTGTTCCTGTAGTTTAACCTCCCCTCCCGCAGCCTAACCCTCTGTACCCGCAGTCTAACCCTAACCCTCCCTTCCCACAGCCTAACCCTAACATCCCCTCCTGCAGCCTAACCCTAACTCGCTGTACCCGCAGTCTAATCCTAACCCTCCCCTCCCGCATCTTATCCCTAACCCTCTGTTCCTGTAGTTTAACCTCCCCTCCCGCAGCCTAACCCTCTGTACCCGCAGTCTAACACTAACCCTCCCTTCCCGCAGCCTAACCCTAACATCCCCTCCAGCAGCCTAACCCTAACTCTCTGTACCCGCAGTCTAATCCTAACCCTCCCCTCCCGCAGCCTCACCCTAACCCTCTGTTCCTGTAGTTTAACCTCCCCTCCCGCAGCCTAACCCTCTGTACCCACAGTCTAACACTAACCCTCCCTTCCCGCAGCCTAACCCTAACATCCCCTCCTGCAGCCTAACCCTAACTCTCTGTACCCACAGTCTAATCCTAACCCTCCCCTCCTGCAGCCTAACCCTAACCCTCTGTTCCTGTAGTTTAACCTCCCCTCCCGCAGTCTAACCCTCTGTACCCGCAGTCTAACCCTAACCCTCCCTTCCCACAGCCTAACCCACTGTACACGCAGTCTAACCCTAACCTCCCTACCCACAGCCTAAATCCAACTTCCCTTCCCATAGCCCAACCCTAACCTCCCCTCCACCATCCCAACCCTCTGTACCTGCAAAAAAGAAAAAGAGAGTAATGTCTCGCGCCCTTATAGCAGCTTTGTACTAGAACCCCTTGGAGACACCACTTCCAAAATACATAAATATTACAAAGATTGGAGTAGTACACAAGCGCTTCTAATCCTAAAAGCAAAGAATTTCTTTACAAGAGACACTTTAAATATCCGATGTTCTCTGTTCTCCGTGTGGTTCGCACCTCCAAACTGACCTCCTTTCAAGTGATGGTACACACATAAAGGTATCTTTTCACAAAATTTTTCCACTGATCTTCCTTTTCTACAGCCCCTCTTTAAAAGACGCTCACCTCATGTATGGGCCCTATATGCTCTGAAAGGTTTCTTTAAAATCTTCATATATCACACCATATCCACCATAAACTGCAGGCACCCTCTCCCTTATTATGACGCTCACCTTAGGGTAAGTCCCTATGTTCCTTGAAAGGTTTCTTTCGTGGACAGCATTCACTGGATAAAAGAAAGCCACCTCTTTCCAGTCTCAGGTACTCGATTTTTATAATACCATACGTCCACAGTGGTGAAGGGATAAGGTTTTAATAAAAAAATTTTTTCGTACAATTTAAAAATTTCTCATGCAATAAAAACATACATATACCCTTACAAGGCCGTCTGGGTTTGTCCCTCTCTACTCCCTTTGGAACCGATGGTGATAATTACACCGCAAAAAAACGGAATTATCAACACTTACTGCTTGGGTTCCTAGTAGGAGAATCCGAGTAGTAGAAGGTAAACCTTAGGACCTGGGTAAAAACAGATAAAAGCCAACGCGTTTCGGAAAAAATCCTTCCTCAGGGCATGTTTGGGACCTACCCAGTCGGCCTTTTAAACCTAACTGAGATTCCCTCCCAATATTACAACCAATCCGATTCCTCCAGTATGGGCATCTATCATATACATGTTTCTAGTATACAAAATTACTACTACTTAATTCCTAAGTCGCTGTACAAAATATCTTTCATATTGGACATCAAGTATGCACAAACATAACAAAGAAAAATCAATTTTCATATTAATTGGTATTCCGCAAAAACCGTTCTGGAACACACTTTATGTGGATCACTATTGAATCTTTAAGGGATGGGTCTTTATAATTCTGGTTTAATGTCCACGTTTTACTATTGTGCTGTGCCGAAACGTCATTTCCGGTTTCGCGGGAGGCGCGCATATCTCAATGTAATTGTCCGCCTTAGAATGTGTTCCTCCGCTGACAGTGACGTGTTTCCTACATGTTGTCATAGGAGCCGCGTCACCCAGCGGTCCTTCCCCGCAGTGGTAACCATAGTGACCGTTGTCTCTCGTCAGTTCCTTTCTGTGCTGACGTATTTCCGGCCATATGGAACGCACAACCCGGAAATCTCCTGGAACGCATAACCCGTTTTCCACCGCACAGGGATGAATGTTCATATGTTCTCATCGCACAGGACAAAGACAACATAAATAAAGATTTGTTAGTAATTGGACAAACATCCACATTCCGTATATTTATACAGTATAATTGGAATTATGATCTCCCTTATATAACATAGATAAAGATTTGTTAGTAATTGGACGAATATCCACATTCCATATATTTATATAGTATAACTGGAATGGACTGAATGTAGATTTCGAAATGAAATGGTTTCTCTGACTTGAGTCTTTTTGTACCAAAGGGACAAGAAAAAATATGTGAATGCTATGATATATAAGGGAGATCATAATTCCAGTTATACTATATAAATATATGGAATGTGGATATTCGTCCAATTACTAACAAATCTTTATCTATGTTATATAAGGGAGATCATAATTCCAATTATACTGTATAAATATACGGAATGTGGATGTTTGTCCAATTACTAACAAATCTTTATTTATGTTGTCTTTGTCCTGTGCGATGAGAACATATGAACATTCATCCCTGTGCGGTGGAAAACGGGTTATGCGTTCCAGGAGATTTCCGGGTTGTGCGTTCCATATGGCCGGAAATACGTCAGCACAGAAAGGAACTGACGAGAGACAACGGTCACTATGGTTACCACTGCGGGGAAGGACCGCTGGGTGACGCGGCTCCTATGACAACATGTAGGAAACACGTCACTGTCAGCGGAGGAACACATTCTAAGGCGGACAATTACATTGAGATATGCGCGCCTCCCGCGAAACCGTAAATGACGTTTCGGCACAGCACAATAGTAAAACGTGGACATTAAACTAGAATTATAAAGACCCATCCCTTAAAGATTCAATAGTGATCCACATAAAGTGTGTTCCAGAACGGTTTTTGCGGAATACCAATTAATATGAAAATTGATTTTTCTTTGTTATGTTTGTGCATACTTGATGTCCAATATGAAAGATATTTTGTACAGCGACTTAGGAATTAAGTAGTAGTAATTTTGTATACTAGAAACATGTATATGATAGATGCCCATACTGGAGGAATCGGATTGGTTGTAATATTGGGAGGGAATCTCAGTTAGGTTTAAAAGGCCGACTGGGTAGGTCCCAAACATGCCCTGAGGAAGGATTTTTTCCGAAACGCGTTGGATTTTATCTGTTTTTACCCAGGTCCTAAGGTTTACCTTCTACTACTCGGATTCTCCTACTAGGAACCCAAGCAGTAAGTGTTGATAATTCCGTTTTTTTGCGGTGTAATTATCACCATCGGTTCCAAAGGGAGTAGAGAGGGACAAACCCAGACGGCCTTGTAAGGGTATATGTATGTTTTTATTGCATGAGAAATTTTTAAATTGTACGAAAAAATTTTTTTATTAAAACCTTATCCCTTCACCACTGTGGACGTATGGTATTATAAAAATCGAGTACCTGAGACTGGAAAGAGGTGGCTTTCTTTTATCCAGTGAATGCTGTCCACGAAAGAAACCTTTCAAGGAACATAGGGACTTACCCTAAGGTGAGCGTCATAATAAGGGAGAGGGTGCCTGCAGTTTATGGTGGATATGGTGTGATATATGAAGATTTTAAAGAAACCTTTCAGAGCATATAGGGCCCATACATGAGGTGAGCGTCTTTTAAAGAGGGGCTGTAGAAAAGGAAGATCAGTGGAAAAATTTTGTGAAAAGATACCTTTATGTGTGTACCATCACTTGAAAGGAGGTCAGTTTGGAGGTGCGAACCACACGGAGAACAGAGAACATCGGATATTTAAAGTGTCTCTTGTAAAGAAATTCTTTGCTTTTAGGATTAGAAGCGCTTGTGTACTACTCCAATCTTTGTAATACCTCTGTACCTGCAGTCTAACCCTCCCTACCCGCAGCCTAAATTCAACTTCTCTTCCCACAGCCCAACCGTAACCTCCCCTTCCACATCCCAACCCTCTGTACCTGCAGCCTAATTCTAACGCTCCCTTCCCGCAGCCTAAACCTAACATCCCCTCCCGCAGCCTGACCCTAACGCTCCCCCTGATACTTACATGTGAGATGTCAGCTGTCGGGATTCCGGAGTTGGTATTCTGTTGTGCTAACTACATCCCGTCCCGGACTGAGGAAGAGGCACGTGATTGTATACGAGTTGGAGAATGTATTACATTACCGACTCACAGTCTGCTATATACCAGCCTCTCTTTCCCAGAACATCACATTGTTTCTCCTGTAAGTGTCTCCAGCATGACACTGGAGTTTTTTCCATAAACATAGTCCAACATATATATTTTATGGCACTCCACAATAAAAGCTACAAAACCCCCCAATAAAAACGAGGACTTGGAGTATATGACAAACTTCTGTATCCACTTTCTGCACTAAACATTTGTAATTTCGCCCCATCTATTTTTCCCAGCCACTGTCAGTCTGTCACCCTCCCCTCCCCGCCACCGAGTTCCCCGCTGCCTGTTAAATGCAGCTTCCATTTCATTTGCTCTACTCACCTGATCCAGCAGCTGTGCTCCTTTCAGTGACTGTAGCGTGTTGGCTAGTTGGTCTCCTGCAGCTGTTCTCACTCCTGTCACTAAACGAAGCAGGTACAGGTGCCTTGCCCCTCCCCTTCTGCACCACCTGGGTCAGGGTAGATGCTAGAACCAAGTAGGCTAAAGGACCTCTGACGTCAGGGGGAGGAGCAGGTCAGGCAGGATAGTACCTTCACTATCCATGCCACCAACTGTTCCCATTAGTAAACCTGTGTCGAGTGTAGCGAGCCCGCAAGGGTACATTTCGGGTACTATGTTCGGGCCTTGCTCCTCCCCCTAGTGACATCAGAGGTCCTTTCCCCAACTTGGTTTTAGCCATAACCCCTGAGTCAGTCTATGTCTCAGACACAGACAGCTTCCTGGTACCTGGCAAACAGCTTCTCTCCCAGTCCCAACCCCTGATGCTATTGGTGCCTGGACTTTCCGCTCAGCCCACACACTCACACTAGCCCTTCTCCTAGAGGAAAGCTCACTGATTGCTATCAGCACTGCATCCGCTCTTTTGGCTCTGGGGTGTCTAGCTACTGTTTGCCTGGTTCGCCTTGTGGAAAATCCGTCTGCTGGCACTGCTGGGTCGCTAAGCCTGGCCCAGTGGGATCTATCCCTGACACTAGTGATGAGAGTGCAGGGGTTCGCAGCATACATGACAAGATGACAGCGCACTCACTAACCTGCAGGTGGGATCAAGGTCAGATTAGGGAAACTAATTTGTAGGGTCCCCGAACAATAAAATTATAAACATCATGCTACACTGTACCCCCAGTATGAACTTTATGCCACAATGTCCCCAACATGCTACACTGTGCACGCAGTATAAGCATTATGCCCCACTGTGCCTCCAGTATGAAAAACAGCCCACTCCAGTACACTAGTACTGTCCCAGTATGGCACATATTGCCCACCCACACTATACCACACAGAACCCCCATATTAATACTATGACCCAGTGCCACCCACTGTGCCACAAAGTGACTCACAGTATGCCACACGGAGTCCACTTTATTATGTTCTCATGTCATCTCACTGTAAAACAAAGACCCGTTTTATTAACATTATGTCCCAATGATCCCCTCACCATGCCACAAAGAGTCCATGAGTGCTTACCTTTGGTTGAGGCCTCCAGCTTATTTACAGCATCCAGAAATGTCTCCTGCTGCAGAAATCATAGGGGGTCATTCCGAGTTGATCGCTAGCTGCCATTGTTCGCAGCACAGTGATCAGGCTAAAAATCCGCTTTTCTGCGCATGTGTATGCTCCGCAATGTGCACGCGCGACATACGGGTACAAAGCCCATTGTGGCTGTGCACAGGTTCTAGCGACTTTTACATTCGCACTGGCGGCTGCAAGAAGACTGACAGGAAGGGGGCGTTTCTGGGTGTCAACTGACCGTTTTCAGGGAGTGTTTGCAAAAATGCAGGCATGTCTGAAAAAAACGCAGGCGTGGCTGGGCGTGTGTATGACGTCAAATCCTGACACGAATAGGCTGACGTGATCGCAAGCGCTGAGTAGGTTCAGAGCTACTCAGAGACTGCACAAACTGTTTTTGCAGAGCTCGGCTGCACATGCGTTCACACTTCTGCTAAGCTAAAATACACTCCCCAGTGGGCGGCGGCATAGCGTTTGCACGGCTGCTAAAACTAGCCAGCGAGCGATCAACTCAGAATGACCCCCATAGTCCTTACATGCTACAGAATGTCTCCCAAGTTCCTTAAGCATGTAATAAAAAGAAACTCAGGACTGCTGCTTCAGCTCCTCATCTGTGTGCATAGTGTACACACAGCAGCCGCGGAGCAAGGACTGAGCACAGCTGCAGCTACATATCACTTCATCAGTCACATTCTGTATCTCCATTTTGGGTCCTCACACATAGATGTTCTGCACACTGCCTGCACCCTGTCACCTTCACACAAAGCTGCCCATGACAGTGCCTAATGCGGCTTTCTTACAGACTGCACAGAAATGTCTGTTACTGTGTCCTGTGTGGGGGCCCTTGTGTGTCAATCTGGCCCTAGGTGGGATGGGGGGAGCTGAGCTTCTAGCTGATGTGTGACAGGTGGCTTCCTGGATGACACAGTGCAGGTGCCTCTACAGTACCACACACACAGAGGCTCTGTCTCCCCCTGCTGGTGCACCAAGCTAATGCAAGCACTGTGAAGGAGCTGGGCAACCGCTGGTAAGTGATCCGCTGCAACCTCTATAAATGCAGCGCTCTACGCGGCTGCGTAGTCAGCGTAATGGTCGGGCTGGCCCTGCATTAATCTAAACCAAATTTTCTCAACTCACCTTGCTGAAGTGTCCCGAGCTAATCATCGTTAGAGCATTCTATTAATCATACACTTGGGAATCAGACTCTCTAGAGCCAATTCATTTAGACTTGGCCCATACTTACGCGCTAAGTACAGACACGCTTATTTGTGTGTGTACAGATAGGGAGTCTGGGGTGAGATTGGGCCGCGAGGGAGTCGGGATGCTGTACTGTTGCTGGTGTTTCCACGCTGTTGAAACCGCCCTCCCAGCTAATTGAATCGACTCCTCTGATTGAATTTGAGGGGGTCTTTAATTATTCCACCTGTTTCCATTGTAGATAATATTTAAAAAATGATGTATTAGGGCCAAAGTACTCAACCAGTACGCAGACACTCTCTCCTACCTACAGTGGGTGGTGTGAACCCACAACCAGTCTGTCTTTATTGGGTGCAGGTGACAGATGCTACAGAAATTGTTTCACTTGCCATATGGAATGAGAAAATGCATATGTTTGTGTCAGCTGCTATGGCAGACTCCTTTGTTTTCTGTGTGTCAGGCTCGAGCTTAAAAATTGCAAAATCGTCTGTTTGCCTATTAATATTGTACTAGGCTCCTAATCAAATAATCTCATACAGATAATAAAAACACAGAAAAGTATCACCTATAGATTCAAGTCTGAAAATACAATATCTATTTTGTCAAGATGATTGGATCAACAGGGAAACAACTACTTCATTCTCTCAGGGCAACGCAAATCTTCATTGGCGTACATTGAAAGATTTTTGCAGGATGACACTGATGATATTACAATTCTATTTCAAGGATCTGGAGGCTTGTTGCCGCGAAAGCTGGAGAATACAAGCCTGTTTTTCATCAGCTAGGCTGGCCTGACAAATTAAGTCTGCAGAGTCATTAGATTAAGATAAGAGCTTATCTCCTCGCTTGACATTTATTCATAGTTTTTACACTGCTCGCTTGGTAATTAGAGCTGTTGAGATTTTAACACTGCTTTGTCCGGTCATTCAACAAGTTGAACTCTATCTGTCTTATTAGTTTTTCTTTAATGAAAACAAATGATGGGGGATACAAAATAATTAGCCTAGAGGTATTCCTAGTAATTCCTGGCTATGTTTTCATTAAAAGTTGCTCAAGTATTTCTTCCATACGTTCATGGTTTAAATCATGTTCCCACAAATGACACCCAACTTTCACAGATAACACCCACTTAAAATTTAATATACCTCAGGGGTCTCTCGTCATTATCTTTCTGTTGAATCCTATCATATGGAAAAAAAAGCACAAATGTGGGAGTAATTATACGATGCAACTTGAAAGCGTTTTAAAATATTATTAAGGCTGGTCTGTTAATTAAGAAATGTAGCTTGATGTCACTATAGCATGTGCCCAATTTCAAGGAAAAATAAGACTTAAAATAGAAATTGTAAAATATATCCTGCAGCACAGAATTACACACACTTAAAGGTAGCCAGCAAATGTTACAGATCCATACAGTACGGATCACAACGATAAGTAAAGGTACAATGAAGCTTGGTGAACAGTAATACATTTGAAGCCATTCATTTGTATAATGGATGGGAGTTAACGGACAATAAATTACATAAACAATTAAAGTGAATATATATATATAATTGAATGTGAATGGTATACTAAAAAATAAATATGCAAGTATTGTGGTCCCCTGGAATACATGTTCTGGCAGCTGCTACTGGCATGTTAGAGATCTGGGAAAACGAGGAACACAGAATGGTGCAATATGTCCATACAGCAGTTATTTATCATTGTGTGCAGATCACCAGACAACTGGAGGTTGCTGACTATCCACTGACTCATTAATGTTGCTGGTATTAGTGATAATGGGAGGAGAGGTGTGTTGTAGATAGGGTTGATCAGTGGAAGGTATTTGGAGAATGTGATGTATGATTACTCACAGAGGAGATGACAATATCAGGAAGTAAGTTGAACTTCTTGAAGAGCCCAAACACTTTTGTTCGTAGCATTTTAAAGGGCGTCGCACCACCTAGTGACAGGTGCAGTTTCTCTGTGCGAGTATGGCCTTCTATGTGAGCAGTGCACAGTCTTTGGAAGCAAACTATTTCCGCAACACTTCTCCAACACTCCCAAAAGACTCAACATCTCAGTGCGTCTTTTTAGCCACTCCCCTGTCGTATTTCTACTACATCCACATCTGAACTGAGACGTACTACATGGGGTCTGATTCAGAGATGTACGCAAAGCTGTTGTTTCATGGAACTGAGTAGAACGTGCATGTGCTGCGTTGGCATTGTTCATGCGTCAAAATGCCGCCTCAAACCCAGAATAAGAATACTTTATTGTCATTAACAAGACAAAACAAATGAAATGTCAATGACATTTTCCAATAAACATCCTGCACAAAAAAACAAACAATAAAACAAGTCTTACTTATAAATTATCTCATTTCGTTAAGCCGTTTAGTGCACGTATAGCTGTTGGAATAACACTATCAAGCATACATTTTGTTGAATCCATTTGAGGATTCCATTGCAAAGTGACTGATAATAAGTTACCATTTGGGGGTGTTAACAAGGTATTAGCGGGGAGTGGTTATAAAATTGCAAGCATGTCATGGCCGTTTTCGGGGCGTGTATCTGATGCCAGCTGGGAGATCTAACGTAAAAAACATGGATCCTGCGTCCAGTCTGTGTAGCCATAGGGCTACCCTTAAGCCGGATGTTCCTTGTTCTTGCATATAGACTGCGTATGTATACACAATTGCGAATGAGTTGTGGTAGCTCCGAAGGGCATCTCTTGATTTCCAGGTGGCAGCTTCACTTGCAGCTGCATTAGCGTACTTCTAGGAAACAGGACAATAATCGGGACACGTGTCCAGTACAGTGAGACTTAGAGGCATGTGAAGACAAAAACATTACTCTACTGCATCCGATATCGCTACTGCGTCCGAATCAGCCCAATAGTGTGGTTGCAAATTAATAGCAGTTTATTTTAAATTATAACATTAAACTAAATGGTAACAAATATTGTTTTTAATAGAACAGATGAAGCAGCTTATGTTTATAAGAAAACAGCAGTTGAGCACCTGTCACATATCCTGATTCTCATGTCCTTTACTACTAACAGTGCCATGTTTTATTAGTGCTACCATGGAATGGGCAGGGTTAGTACAACACAATCCTGCACAGCTGAAGGGTGACTTACAGGGCGGGATGCATCCAGCAAAGGATAGCTATTCAGATTGCACAGAGGACACTGAGAGGGATCCTATTGGATCCCTATCGGGGAGGTATGCAGTAAGAAGCCTATAGACTTCTATTAGACAATACCATCTACTGTATATCGATGGTATTGCCTATCGGCAACAAGCTCCAGAAAGTTTCACTTTCTGGAGCTTGATGCATATGGGGAATGCGGTCAGATCTCCGAAAACTGCATTTTTGGATGTTTCGTAACGGCATTTTCAGAGGTTTGACCATATTTCAGGGGACAGTGCATCCCTCCCACAGTATTGAACAGTCTGTCAATAAAGAAAAACTTGTTCTATCTGTATATGGACAAATGTAGGAACATCACAGGGGTCTATTTACTAAGCCTTGGACGGAGATAAAGTGGACAGAGATAACGTACCAGCTTACCAGCTCCTGTCATTTTTCAAACCCAGCCTGTAACATGGCAGTTAGGAGCTGATTGGCTGGTACATCCAAGGCTTAGTAAATAGACCCCATTATTAAAGGTACAAATCAGTGACAGGGACAGTGGTATAAAATAATGAGTAGAGTTTTGTAGTGTGGGTTACTAGCAGCTTTGACACCAGGCAGATACTGTATCTTACATATTGCTTCTTCAAAGTTCTGGTGAGTATCCAGTTCCTTGGTGACTTGGTTTAATCAGATAAGGAATGGGTTCTTCTTCTTTGCTTCCTTTCTTGGTTGCTTGCTTGGTGTGTGTATGTGTCTTGTTTGTTGTTGGTTTTGTGTTTGCGGAAAAACATTGCTTTTCAGTGGCAGTAGCATGAATACAAAATTGTGAGGCAATTTCCTCATTGCAGTAAGGCCTGCTGTTGTAAGGGGACCTGGGCGTGTCTATGAGGAATATCCATTTGGCCCAGTAGAAGGAGGTGGCTATTCTCACAATCCAGTCTAAGAAGAGGTGGTGATGCCACCTCCCTTGTCATATACCTGAATGGCCTGTAACTGCTGAGCATTGTGTTGTGTTGTCATTATAGTGGTGGGGGGATAAGAAAGGGAATGACATTTACTGGGTTTTTTTGGATTGTATTAAGCTATGTAGAAGTCATCAGGTCAGAGAAAACCACCCAAAATATACTACTTGATGTGTCCACTTACATCTAGCCTCCCTGCACATTAAACAGTCCTTCTAGTAACGCCATGCTGTGGTATAACTTGGTAGCGCCAAGCATCTTTTTGTACGACTTTTTCCATTAAAATGTGCCTTATTTGCAAAGCAAATAAAATGATACGCGGCATGTCTTGATTCTCTTTGCGCCTGCGGCTGTATCTGCTATCTACCATAAAAATGTGTTTGCAATTAATGTCATGTGTGCAAGAGTAGCACCAGGATAGAGAGAACAGTGAGCACTAAGTGTCCCTCTCCAATGTGAAAATAATAATAATCATCATCATCATCATTATCATAGAGACCGGGATCCAGTCTCTAAGTCGACAGTAACTAGGTCGCCATTATCTAGGTCGACCACTATTGGTCGACAGTAACTAGGTCAACAGGGTTTCTAGGTGAACAGGGTCTCTCGGTCAACATGATCTAGGTAAACCGGTCAAAAGATCGACATGAGTTTTTTACGATTTTTTTCTTTTTTGAACCTTTTCATACTTAACGATCCACGTGGACTACAATTGGGAACGATAACCTGTGCTGTAGCTGAGCGAAGCACCTTGCCCGAAGCATGGCAAGCGAAGCAAGCCATGCGAGGGGACACGGTGCACTAATTGGGGTTCCCGGTCACTCTACGAAGAAAACGGCACAAAAAAACATAAAAAACTCATGTCAACCTTTTGACCTGTCGACCTAGAACATGTCGACCTAGAGACCCTGTCAACCTAGCATCCCTGTTGACCAATAGTGGTCGACCTAGACACTGTCGACCTAGTTACTAGAGATGAGCGCCTGAAATTTTTCGGGTTTTGTGTTTTGGTTTTGGGTTCGGTTCCGCGGCCGTGTTTTGGGTTCGAACGCGTTTTGGCAAAACCTCACCGAATTTTTTTTGTCGGATTCGGGTGTGTTTTGGATTCGGGTGTTTTTTTCAAAAAACACTAAAAAACAGCTTAAATCATAGAATTTGGGGGTCATTTTGATCCCAAAGTATTATTAACCTCAAAAACCATAATTTACACTCATTTTCAGTCTATTCTGAATACCTCACACCTCACAATATTATTTTTAGTCCTAAAATTTGCACCGAGGTCGCTGTGTGAGTAAGATAAGCGACCCTAGTGGCCGACACAAACACCGGGCCCATCTAGGAGTGGCACTGCAGTGTCACGCAGGATGTCCCTTCCAAAAAACCCTCCCCAAACAGCACATGACGCAAAGAAAAAAAGAGGCGCAATGAGGTAGCTGTGTGAGTAAGATTAGCGACCCTAGTGGCCGACACAAACACCGGGCCCATCTAGGAGTGGCACTGCAGTGTCACGCAGGATGGCCCTTCCAAAAAACCCTCCCCAAACAGCACATGACGCAAAGAAAAAAAGAGGCGCAATGAGGTAGCTGTGTGAGTAAGATTAGCGACCCTAGTGGCCGACACAAACACCGGGCCCATCTAGGAGTGGCACTGCAGTGTCACGCAGGATGTCCCTTCCAAAAAACCCTCCCCAAACAGCACATGACGCAAAGAAAAAAAGAGGCGCAATGAGGTAGCTGACTGTGTGAGTAAGATTAGCGACCCTAGTGGCCGACACAAACACCGGGCCCATCTAGGAGTGGCACTGCAGTGTCACGCAGGATGTCCCTTCCAAAAAAACCTCCCCAATCAGCACATGATGCAAAGAAAAAGAAAAGAAAAAAGAGGTGCAAGATGGAATTGTCCTTGGGCCCTCCCACCCACCCTTATGTTGTATAAACAAAACAGGACATGCACACTTTAACCAACCCATCATTTCAGTGACAGGGTCTGCCACACGACTGTGACTGATATGACGGGTTGGTTTGGACCCCCCCCAAAAAAGAAGCAATTAATCTCTCCTTGCACAAACTGGCTCTACAGAGGCAAGATGTCCACCTCATCTTCACCCTCCGATATATCACCGTGTACATCCCCCTCCTCACAGATTATCAATTCGTCCCCACTGGAATCCACCATCTCAGCTCCCTGTGTACTTTGTGGAGGCAATTGCTGCTGGTCAATGTCTCCGCGGAGGAATTGATTATAATTCATTTTAATGAACATCATCTTCTCCACATTTTCTGGATGTAACCTCGTACGCCGATTGCTGACAAGGTGAGCGGCGGCACTAAACACTCTTTCGGAGTACACACTTGTGGGAGGGCAACTTAGGTAGAATAAAGCCAGTTTGTGCAAGGGCCTCCAAATTGCCTCTTTTTCCTGCCAGTATAAGTACGGACTGTGTGACGTGCCTACTTGGATGCGGTCACTCATAAAATCCTCCACCATTCTATCAATGTTGAGAGAATCATATGCAGTGACAGTAGACGACATGTCCGTAATCGTTGTCAGGTCCTTCAGTCCGGACCAGATGTCAGCATCAGCAGTCGCTCCAGACTGCCCTGCATCACCGCCAGCGGGTGGGCTCGGAATTCTGAGCCTTTTCCTCGCACCCCCAGTTGCGGGAGAATGTGAAGGAGGAGATGTTGACAGGGCGCGTTCCGCTTGACTTGACAATTTTGTCACCAGCAGGTCTTTCAACCCCAGCAGACTTGTGTCTGCCGGAAAGAGAGATCCAAGGTAGGCTTTAAATCTAGGATCGAGCACGGTGGCCAAAATGTAGTGCTCTGATTTCAACAGATTGACCACCCGTGAATCCTTGTTAAGTGAATTAAGGGCTGCATCCACAAGTCCCACATGCCTAGCGGAATCGCTCCCTTTTAGCTCCTTCTTCAATGCCTCCAGCTTCTTCTGCAAAAGCCTGATGAGGGGAATGACCTGACTCAGGCTGGCAGTGTCTGAACTGACTTCACGTGTGGCAAGTTCAAAGGGCATCAGAACCTTGCACAACGTTGAAATCATTCTCCACTGCACTTGAGACAGGTGCATTCCACCTCCTATATCGTGCTCAATTGTATAGGCTTGAATGGCCTTTTGCTGCTCCTCCAACCTCTGAAGCATATAGAGGGTTGAATTCCACCTCGTTACCACTTCTTGCTTCAGATGATGGCAGGGCAGGTTCAGTAGTTTTTGGTGGTGCTCCAGTCTTCTGTACGTGGTGCCTGTACGCCGAAAGTGTCCCGCAATTTTTCTGGCCACCGACAGCATCTCTTGCACGCCCCTGTCGTTTTTTAAAAAATTCTGCACCACCAAATTCAAGGTATGTGCAAAACATGGGACGTGCTGGAATTTGCCCATATTTAATGCACACACAATATTGCTGGCGTTGTCCGATGCCACAAATCCACAGGAGAGTCCAATTGGGGTAAGCCATTCCGCGATGATCTTCCTCAGTTGCCGTAAGAGGTTTTCAGCTGTGTGCGTATTCTGGAAACCGGTGATACAAAGCGTAGCCTGCCTAGGAAAGAGTTGGCGTTTGCGAGATGCTGCTACTGGTGCCGCCGCTGCTGTTCTTGCGGCGGGAGTCCATACATCTACCCAGTGGGCTGTCACAGTCATATAGTCCTGACCCTGCCCTGCTCCACTTGTCCACATGTCCGTGGTTAAGTGGACATTGGGTACAGCTGCATTTTTTAGGACACTGGTGACTCTTTTTCTGAGGTCTGTGTACATTTTCGGTATCGCCTGCCTAGAGAAATGGAACCTAGATGGTATTTGGTACCGGGGACACAGTACCTCCAACAAGTCTCTAGTTGGCTCTGCAGTAATGATGGATACCGGAACCACGTTTCTCACCACCCAGGATGCCAAGGCCTCAGTTATCCGCTTTGCAGTAGGATGACTGCTGTGATATTTCATCTTCCTCGCAAAGGACTGTTGAACAGTCAATTGCTTACTGGAAGTAGTACAAGTGGGCTTACGACTTCCCCTCTGGGATGACCATCGACTCCCAGCGGCAACAACAGCAGCGCCAGCAGCAGTAGGCGTTACACGCAAGGATGCATCGGAGGAATCCCAGGCAGGAGAGGACTCGTCAGAATTGCCAGTGACATGGCCTGCAGGACTATTGGCATTCCTGGGGAAGGAGGAAATTGACACTGAGGGAGTTGGTGGGGTGGTTTGCGTGAGCTTGGTTACAAGAGGAAGGGATTTACTGGTCAGTGGACTGCTTCCGCTGTCACCCAAAGTTTTTGAACTTGTCACTGACTTATTATGAATGCGCTGCAGGTGACGTATAAGGGAGGATGTTCCGAGGTGGTTAACGTCCTTACCCCTACTTATTACAGCTTGACAAAGGGAACACACGGCTTGACACATGTTGTCGGCATTTCTGGTGAAATACCTCCACACCGAAGAGCTGATTTTTTTGGTATTTTCACCTGGCATGTCAACGGCCATATTCCTCCCACAGACAACAGGTGTCTCCCCGGGTGCCTGACTTAAACAAACCACCTCACCATCAGAATCCTCCTGGTCAATTTCCTCCCCAGCGCCAGCAACACCCATATCCTCCTCATCCTGGTGTACTTCAACACTGACATCTTCAATCTGACTATCAGGAACTGGACTGCGGGTGCTCCTTCCAGCACTTGCAGGGGGCGTGCAAATGGTGGAAGGCGCATGCTCTTCACGTCCAGTGTTGGGAAGGTCAGGCATCGCAACCGACACAATTGGACTCTCCTTGTGGATTTGGGATTTCGAAGAATGCACAGTTCTTTGCTGTGCTGCTTTTGCCAGCTTGAGTCTTTTCATTTTTCTAGCGAGAGGCTGAGTGCTTCCATCCTCATGTGAAGCTGAACCACTAGCCATGAACATAGGCCAGGGCCTCAGCCGTTCCTTGCCACTCCGTGTGGTAAATGGCATATTGGCAAGTTTACGCTTCTCCTCCGACAATTTTATTTTAGGTTTTGGAGTCCTTTTTTTTCTGATATTTGGTGTTTTGGATTTGACATGCTCTGTACTATGACATTGGGCATCGGCCTTGGCAGACGACGTTGCTGGCATTTCATCGTCTCGGCCATGACTAGTGGCAGCAGCTTCAGCACGAGGTGGAAGTGGATCTTGATCTTTCCCTAATTTTGGAACCTCAACATTTTTGTTCTCCATATTTTAATAGGCACAACTAAAAGGCACCTCAGGTAAACAATGGAGATGGATACTAGTATACAATTATGGACTGCCTGCCGACTGCAGACACAGAGGTAGTCACAGCCGTGAACTACCGTACTGTACTGTGTCTGCAGCTAATATAGACTGGTTGATAAAGAGAAGATGTCTATGTAACTATGTATGTATAAAGAAGACTGAAAAAAATCCACGGTTAGGTGGTATACAATTATGGACGGACTGCCTGCCGAGTGCAGACACAGAGGTAGCCACAGCCGTGAACTACCGTACTGTACTGTGTCTGCAGCTAATATAGACTGGTTGATAAAGAGAAGATGTCTATGTAACTATGTATGTATAAAGAAGAATGAAAAAAAACCACGGTTAGGTGGTATACAATTATGGATGGACTGCCTGCCGAGTGCAGACACAGAGGTAGCCACAGCCGTGAACTACCGTACTGTACTGTGTCTGCAGCTAATATAGACTGGTTGATAAAGAGAAGATGTCTATGTAACTATGTATGTATAAAGAAGAATGAAAAAAATCCACGGTTAGGTGGTATTACAATTATGGACGGACTGCCTGCCGAGTGCAGAGACACAGAGGTAGCCACAGCCGTGAACTACCGTACTGTGTCTGCTGCGACTGGATGATAAATGATATAAAAAATATATATATATCACTACTGCAGCCGGACAGGTATATATTATATATTATATAATGACGGACCTGCTGGACACTGTCTGTCAGCAGAATGAGTTTTATTTTTATAGAATAAAAAAAAAAAAACACACAAGTGAAGTCACACGACGAGTGTTTAACTTTTTCAGGCAATCACAATATAAGTATACTACTAACTATACTGGTGGTCAGTGTGGTCAGGTCACTGGTCAGTCACACTGGCAGTGGCACTCCTGCAGCAAAAGTGTCCACTGTTTAATTTTAATATAATATGTACTCCTGGCTCCTGCTATAACCTATAACTGGCACTGCAGTAGTGCTCCCCAGTCTCCCCCACAATTATAAGCTGTGTGAGCTGAGCAGTCAGACAGATATATAATATATATAGATGATGCAGCACACTGGCCTGAGCCTGAGCAGTGCACACAGATATGGTATGTGACTGACTGAGTCACTGTGTGTATCGCTTTTTTCAGGCAGAGAACGGATATATTAAATAAACTGCACTGTGTGTCTGGTGGTCACTCACTATATAATATATTATGTACTCCTGGCTCCTGCTATAACCTATAACTGGCACTGCAGTAGTGCTCCCCAGTCTCCCCCACAATTATAAGCTGTGTGAGCTGAGCAGTCAGACAGATATATATAATATTATATATAGATAATAGATGATGCAGCACACTGGCCTGAGCCTGAGCAGTGCACACAGATATGGTATGTGACTGACTGAGTCACTGTGTGTATCGCTTTTTTCAGGCAGAGAACGGATATATTAAATAAACTGCACTGTGTGTCTGGTGGTCACTCACTATATAATATATTATGTACTCCTGGCTCCTGCTATAACCTATAACTGGCACTGCAGTAGTGCTCCCCAGTCTCCCCCACAATTATAAGCTGTGTGAGCTGAGCAGTCAGACAGATATATATAATATTATATATAGATAATAGATGATGCAGCACACTGGCCTGAGCCTGAGCAGTGCACACAGATATGGTATGTGACTGACTGAGTCACTGTGTGTATCGCTTTTTTCAGGCAGAGAACGGATATATTAAATAAACTGCACTGTGTGTCTGGTGGTCACTCACTATATAATATATTATGTACTCCTGGCTCCTGCTATAACCTATAACTGGCACTGCAGTAGTGCTCCCCAGTCTCCCCCACAATTATAAGCTGTGTGAGCTGAGCAGTCAGACAGATATATATAATATTATATATAGATAATAGATGATGCAGCACACTGGCCTGAGCCTGAGCAGTGCACACAGATATGGTATGTGACTGAGTCACTGTGTGCTGTGTATCGCTTTTTTCAGGCAGAGAACGGATTATAAAGTAAACTGCACTGTCCTCACTAGTAAACTCTCTCCACTCAGTCTCTACACTTCTACAGTAACAGTACTCCTCCTAGTCAGCTCCAGTAAATCTCTCTCAGTCTCTTATAATCTAAATGGAGAGGACGCCAGCCACGTCCTCTCCCTATCAATCTCAATGCACGTGTGAAAATGGCGGCGACGCGCGGCTCCTTATATAGAATCCGAGTCTCGCGATAGAATCCGAGCCTCGCGAGAATCCGACAGCGTCATGATGACGTTCGGGCGCGCTCGGGTTAACCGAGCAAGGCGGGAAGATCCGAGTCGCTCGGACCCGTGAAAAAAAACATGAAGTTCTGGCGGGTTCGGATTCAGAGAAACCGAACCCGCTCATCTCTACTAGTTACTATCTACCTTCCATACCACACACGGAAATAACAGATGCATTAGGGAGATGTGATAAATATTAGCCTATAGAATGAGGCTGGTAGTTCTAACCTAAATTCCCTGGTGCAGTGATACTGAAAGATAACTAGTAAGAAAGGAGCCTTTGAGACTTTGTAGTTTTTTAGTAGGTATATGGGAAGCACCTGTTCACTGCCCCATTGGCTCCATTATTCCACCACCTCTGAACTAATGTGAAGTAAATTGTAAACCACCCTCGTTCACTAATTTACCATGGGGGCACTGATTATAGACCTACCACCGCTTCCCTGTTTCCAGGCTGTGGTGATAAGCAATGCTCAGGCATTTTCTTGGGAGCTGGCAGCTGATGTTGCTGAATTTTTCTACACTGGTGGCTGGTGCAATAAAAAAAAATTGTTTATTGCAAAGCAGCGTACATCACACTGAGCCTCTAAAAGGCAGAGGAACTGTGGCATAATGTGTATGAGGAGCAGGCTGAAGAGGCAGAAGGGGACAGGAAAGACACAGAAGGGCTACAGCTGAAGAGACACTGTGGGGCTGCAGACAGAAGGAGATTGGGGAGACACTGAAGGGGCTGCAGTTGGAGAGACATATGAGAATAAGCCTGGAGAGACACTGAGGGTTTGCAACTGGAGCGGCAGAAGGGGGTTGAAGAGACACTGGTGGACTGCAGCAGAGAAACATGGTGGAATAAGTCTGGATAGATGCTGGGGGCTGCACCTGGAGATACATCATGGAATGATGCTGGAGAGACAATGGTGGGCTTTGCAGCTGGAGAGACAGAATGGGGCTGGAGAGACATTGGGGGCTGCAGCTGGAGAGACATCATTGAATGAGGCTGGAAAGGCAATGAGGGTTGCGGGTGGAGAGACACTGGGGGCTGGAGAGACACTGTGAGGATGCAGCTGGAGAGACATTGGGGAATGAGGCTGGAGAGACAATGGAAGCCACAGCTGGGGGGGCTGTAGAGACACTGGGGGCAGCAGCTAGACAAACATGGGAGAATGAGGCTGAAGAGACACTGGGGGCTGGAGAGACAGAAGGGGTTTGAGAGACATTGTGGGGCTGCAGCTGGAGAGACACAGGGAATGATCCAGGTATTAATCTCATATTATCAAATCCTAATAGCTACTGTGTGCCTGCGGCGGCTCCGGGCCCTTATATTGAAATTTCCATACCCCCACTTCTAAATTCCCACCTCGAGCACTGGATCTGCCCCAACTCATCAGGGAGATCAACTATGACATTGCCCTATCACCTCACCAGGGTCACCATAGGTCTCATAGTAACATAGTAACTAAGGTTGAAAAAAGACAATTGTCCTTCGAGTTCAACCTGTTTGTGGTCTCCTATGCAGTTTTATTTTAGCACCTGTTATTTCTATGTTAGGACTAGTTGTATTAACATTAATGCGTGACTACGCACCATAACCCTGAATATCTTTATCCAATAGGAATTTATCTAACCCATTCTTAAAGGTGTTGACTGAGTCCGCCTATCAGGCAGGGAATTCCAAGCACATATTGCCCGTATTGTGAAAACACCTTTTTGCCTCAATGTGCGCAAACTCCTCTCCTCTAACCTAAGCGAGTGACCACGTGTCCTCTGTGCTGATCTTATTGAAAACAGGTCCCTCGCAAGCTCTGTGTATTGACCCCTTATATATTTGTAGATGTTGATTATGTCCCCTCTTAGTCTCCTCTTTTCCAATGTAAACATGCCTAGCCATGCAAGCCTTTCCTCGTATTCCAGCGTCTCCATGCCCTTAATTAGTTTGGTCGCCCGCCTCTGAACCTTTTCTAGCTCCAGGATATCCTTTTTGTAATATGGTGCACAAAATTGCACACAGTATTCAATATGTGGCCTCACTGCTGATTTATATAATGGGAGTATAATACTCTCGTCCCTTGCATCAATTCCCAGTTTTATGCATGCTAATATCTTATTAGCTTTCTTTACTTCACTCTTACTTTAGGTACTGCTGCTTAATTTGTTATCTATGTGAACCCCTAAGTCTTTTTCCAATACAGAATCCCCTAATATTACCCCATTTAGTATGTAGGTGTTATTTTTGGTCTTACCACCAAAGTGCCTTACCTTACACTTGTCTGTGTTGAATCTCATTCTCCATTTTGCTGCCCATGCTTCCAGTTTAATTAAGTCGTTCTGAAGAGACTCAGCATCCCCTCCGTATTTATAACCTTACACAATTTGGTAGCGTCTGGGAAAATTTACACCATGCTCTCTAGACCTACTGTTAGGTCGTTGATGAAAATGTTGTACAAAAGTGGTCCAAGTACAGACCCTTGTGGCACACCACTTAGCACTTTAGTCCAATTTGAAAATGATCCATTGACCACAACACGCTGTTCCCTATTATCTTACCAATTACTGACCCAAGTGCATATTGTGCTCCCTAGCCGTATTTCTTGTAGCTTATAGATAAGTTGCGTGTGTGGTACTGTGTCGAAAGCTTTGGCAAAGTCTAAAAAGATTACATCCACCTCCTTACCCTGACCAAGGTTCGCACTTACTGTTTCATAAAAGCCAAGTAAGTTGGTTTGACATAATTTGTCCTTCACAAATCCATGTTGATTTCTTTTAATGACCTTATTGGCTTCAAGGAACTTTTGAATACTGTCCCTTAGAATACCTTCCAATACTTTCCCCACTATAGATGTAAGACTAACTGGTCTATAATTACCCAGTTCAGCTTTGCTCCCCTTTTCGAATATCGGCACTACCTCCGCTATACGCCAGTCTTTGGGAACCATACCCGATTTAACTGAATCCATGAAGATCAAAAATAGTGGTCTTGCTAGTTCAGCGTGCAGCTCCATAAGAACCCTCGGGTGATTTCCATCCGGACCAGGTGACTTATTAATCTTTAACTTTTTCAATCGGTCACAGACTACCTCCTCACCTAAATAAGCTTTTAGCAGTGGGACATTATCTTTGTTGAGATTTTGTGTTAGACCCAGCATTTGGTCCTCTCTGGTAAATACCATTGAAAAAAACTAATTTAGTTTGTTTGCTATGTCATTATCATTTTTGATTAAGGCTCCCATCTTGTCCTTTAAAGGGCCTATACTCTCCTTCTTTAGTCTCTTGCTGTTGATGTACTTAAAATAAAAATTTGGGATTCGCATTGCTTTCCTTTGCTACTAGTTTTTCAGTTTCTACTTTAGCCGCTCTTATTCCTTTTTTGCATATTTTGTTAGAATCCTTCTAGTGCTGAAATGACTCAGCATCCCCCTCAGATTTGTATTTTTAAAAGCTCGTCTTTTTTTGTCCATTAATTCCTTTATATTTTTGTTAAACCACATTGGTTTGGGATTTTTATTCCTTTTTTTGCTGCTGGTGGGAATAAATTTACGAGTATTTTTAATTAGCAGTGATTTTAATACATCCCATTTCTCTTGTATTTTTTTCTTGAAACAGAATTTCCCATTCAATGTCCCTTAATGCTTCCTTCATCATGTCAAAGTTGGCTTTGCTAAAGATTACAGTCCTAGTTGAGCCAGTATAGGACTGCTTATGAAAACTGATATTGAATGTGACCATATTGTGGTCGCTGTTTCCTATGGGCTCCCCTACTTCAATATTTGATACCAATTCCCCATTGTTAGTTAATACCAGGTCTAAGATTGCCTTGTACATAGTTGGTTCCTCGATTAATTGAACTAAGTAATTATCATTTAGCGTGTTTAAAAACATATTGCCCCTAGCAGTATCACATGAATTGATTTTCCAGTGTATCTCGGGATAGTTAAAGTCTCCCATCACTATTATGTCTCCTACTCCTGATGCTCTTTCAATTTGATCCAGTAACAATTTCTCATCAGACACATTAATACTAGGCAGCCTGTAGTATAACCACAATAATAACTTCTTTATTCCTTTACCCCCGCATGCAATTTCTACCCATAATGTATTTACAGTCCCCTCTTGGAGATCTTCCCTTATAATAACAGGTTTTAGAAACTGCTTTACGTAAAGACATACCCCTTCACCCTGTTTAGTTAGTCTGTCTCTCCTGTACAGCGTATAACTCTCTAGATTGACTGTCCAATCATGAGATTCGTCCCACCAAGTTTCAGTAATGCCTATAATATCATATTCCTTGCTTGCTGCGAGGATATCTAGTTCCCCCTTTTTACCTGTAAGGCTTCTAGCATTTACATACATACAATTGAGATATGTATTTCCCCTTATGGTAGGTACATCATAATTCTTATGCAGCAAAGATGACCCGCAATCGTCATTGGTTACTGTTATTGTAAAACCCTTTTTAGTTCCCATGTTACTACCCTTGCCGTCTGCTCTATTCCTCCCCCCTACTCCTCCCCCGTTTTGTTCGCTAACCCCCACACCTGCTATTCTTACTGAATGACCCGTAATGACCCGTAGTTTCTTGCTAAACCCTCCACCCAGGCACCTAGTTTAAAATCTCCTCCAACCTAATCTCTCCCAGCACTAATCTATGGTTTATAATTTTATAAAAGAGACCCTCATATTAGTGAGGGACTGAAATCATATTTTAATGTCTATTATATTATGCTATCAAGTCCTCAAAATGAACCATGTTTCCGATTTTATTAAGATTCACCATTATAGGGATTTTCCCTTAGTAAACTGCTCATCACAAAGCATGGGATCTGGTCATGCGACCGGCACTCGAGATCCTGGCGGTCACCATGCCGACGCAGGATTCCTGACCGATCACAATGCTGCCAGACAAAATGCCAACACACAGGGTCTATTCCCACTCGTGGGTGTCCACGACACTCACAGAGTGGGAATAGCCACCAAGCCCGCATCGTGGCAAACGCAGCGAGCACACACAGGGCTCTGTTGAGCTTGCCCCCCCCCCAGCCCCTTCCCTTCTGTGGCATTCTGCAGCCGGGATCCTGGTCAGTATGCTGATCGCCAGGATCCCAGTCGCCGGCAATGCATTGCCAACGCCAAAGCACTATAGGGTTTCCTGTACCCCCTGGCGTGATGTGCGATAGGCAATAATCAGATATAGCATTTATACCGCTTGATAGAAACAGGACACAAATGTGGTATCATAAAGGTGTCATTTATAAGCATAGAGAACAACAGTTACTTTAAAAAAATGCAACATCGTTCCTACTATTTGCACTAAATGTGAACAAATAGAGGAACGTACAGTTACTGCAGAACAGTTTAACCAGTCCATCTGGCAGCAACATGTTAATCTTTAATAAATAAATAATGTTATTAATAGAAGAACATGCCTTCGGCTTTGCCCTGGAGCACAGTGACTTTTTCCCTCATTATCCACATTTTAAATAGCCGCACCCTACATACTTAATGTTTAATTATTTCAACCAACAAATGGACATTCCGCAGCAGATGAACAGATAAGATGAAAATTAGTTTGGATTGCATATACTCCTACAGAAACCCCTGACTGGTACCAAGAACGCTTTCCATGTGTAACCAAAGACAACAAATTAATGAAACAAAACTGTTTGATGTTATAAACTGCTACAAGTATTTCTCGATAAGCAGGAGACCTTCCAATGAAAGTGTTTATAGACCTTCACTAAGACGATTGATCTATTTCAGTGGGATGTTAGCATTTTTGTTTATTGATGCAGTTGGGTTAATGCAGAAGTGAACACAATGTTTTCTCTTAAAGTTATGGAAGCAGCCATGGGATATTTCAAGTTTGTTTCACCTTCTTTATTATAGAGTCTAAGATGACAAAACGTCTTCTCATACACAATAAGGATAAAATATGTAGAGAAGAACGTTCCCAGTGTGACATCTGCAGGGCCAATAAAGTATTTTTATTACTACTGTAAGTTGTCTATTAATTATTATTTGCAGGACATCCCCTGAAAATATTCCCTGCAAATACTAAGTATCCCCCAAATGTATGTATGGCAGATATAGGAGATATCTGCTGCCTTGCCCTTGTAGCTAATGCCATCTGAAGATGGTGTTAGCCTGTTGTAGCCTATGAGCTACATATTCAAAATGTACAGGTAGAGGGATCTGTAGGATTTCTCCCAGGCACTAGCCACTTGGCCATGCTAGGTCAGTAGACAGTGCATGCACAGTAGTGCACACAGCGCCCAAAGAAATAGTGAAGGAATTGATACTAGTGGACTGTTTATTGCATTGATATGGTTTTGACCGAGGAGGATACTTTAAATATTTGTCATTTTTTTCACATTTTTTGTTTATATGTTTGCCTCTCACACTCCCATTTTCCACCACTATTCCTATATTTATTTTTCTATATTTTGTGTCTAAAGTGTTAATTTGGTGTATGCCACAATTTCTGTACTATTCGCTACTTTTTATAATGTACAAAATAAAAGTTAAGTCTTTAGCTAAAAGAGCACCACTACTATAATCTGCTGTTTCTCCTATTGTTTCAATTACTGTGTTAAATGTGTTTAAGGGTAGCACCTGCCGCCTCTTACTATTTTTTAATTGACAATTTTTCTAAGTGGTCTTGTCAAAACTTGATGTTTTCATTGTTCAACTAAAAATTAAAAAAACAATGTCCAGTGTAGGAGTCCCACCCCTCTCGCGGGTGTGAATTAATAGATCAACAATGCCTAGATAGACAATCAACAGTGGATAGTGATGAAAGGTTGGCAGTGATAAAAGGTCGGCAGTGCTTAAGGTCAACAGGCACAAAAGGTTGACACGTTCAAAAGGTCAACATATTGTCAACATAAGTTCAACCTAAAAATTATTTTAAAAACATGAAAGACCATGGGGTAAATTTACTAAGATTCGTATTTTCCAGATTCAGGTCAAAGTTCAATCACGAATGACATCGAAAGTGTAAAACTGCAACTTTTTGAATTTGTTACGATGGATTTACTAAGCTGTCGTATTCGGGTTTTTCTTTTCTTCCGATGTCGATGTCATTCGTGTTTTTTTTGTGTTTTTTACGGCAGTGATTAGCAAAACACTGCCGACTTTTTTACAATTAATCTCGGCCGGATCTGTGTGATCCGTGCTGGGGTTCTATTTTTTTTTTTTTTTTAATTAAACACTGTAAAATTTTTAAAAAAAATTGCGTGGGGTCCCCCCTCCTAAGCATAACCAGCCTCGGGCTCTTTGAGCCGATCCTGGTTGCCGAAATATGGGGAAAAAAATGACAGGGGTTCCCCCATATTTAAGCAACCAGCATCGGGCTCTGCGCCTGGTCCTGGTTCCAAAAATACGGGGGACAAAAAGAGTAGGGGTCCCCCGTATTTTTAAAACCAGCACCGGGCTCCACTAGCTGGACAGATAATGCCACAGCCGGGGGTCACTTTTATATAGTGCCCTGCGGCCGTGGCATCAAAAATCCATCTAGTCACCCCTGGCCGGGGTACCCTGGGGGAGTGGGGACCCCTTCAATCAAGGGGTCCCCCCCCAGCCACCCAAGGGCCAGGGGTGAAGCCCGAGGCTGTCCCCCCCATCCAATGGGCTGCGGATGGGGAGGCTGATAGCCTTTGTTGTAAAAGAAAAGATATTGTTTTTAGTAGCAGTACTACAAGGCCCAGCAAGCCTCCCCCGCATGCTGGTACTTGGAGAACCACAAGTACCAGCATGCGACAGAAAAACGGGCCCGCTGGTACCTGTAGTACTACTACTAAAAAAATACCCAAAAAAAGACAAGACACACACACCGTGAAAGTATAATTTTATTACATACATACACACATACATACATACTTACCTTAAGTTCCCACGCAGGTCGGTCCTCTTCTCCAGGAGAATCCAAGGGGTACCTGTTGAAGAAATTATACTCACGAGATCCAGGGGTCCAGGCTCCTCGGGAAATCCAGGGGTAATCCACGTACTTGAAAAAAATAACAAAACGGTGTCCCGACCACGAACTGAAAGGGGACCCATGTTTGCACATGGGTCACCTTTCCACGAATGCCAGAAACCCACTTTGACTTCTGTCTAAGTGGGTTTCTTCAGCCAATCAGGGAGCGCCACGTTGTAGCACTCTCCTGATCAGCTGTGTGCTCCTGTCCTCACTGACAGGCAGCACACGGCAGTGTTACAATGTAGCGCCTATGCGCTACATTGTAACCAATGATGGGAACTTTCTGCCCTGCGGTTGACCTAAAGTGACGTCACCGCTGAGCAGAAAGTTCCCAGCATTGGTTACAATGTAGCGCATAGGCGCTACATTGTAACACTGCCGTGTGCTGCCTGTCAGTGAGGACAGGAGCACACAGCTGATCAGGAGAGTGCTACAACGTGGCGCTCCCTGATTGGCTGAAGAAACCCACTTAGACAGAAGTCAAAGTGGGTTTCTGGCATTCGTGGAAAGGTGACCCATGTGCAAACATGGGTCCCCTTTCAGTTCGTGGTCGGGACACCGTTTTGTTATTTTTTTCAAGTACGTGGATTACCCCTGGATTTCCCGAGGAGCCTGGACCCCTGGATCTCGTGAGTATAATTTCTTCAACAGGTACCCCTTGGATTCTACTGGAGAAGAGGACCGACCTGCGTGGGAACTTAAGGTAAGTATGTATGTATGTGTGTATGTATGTAATAAAATTATACTTTCACGGTGTGTGTGTCTTGTCTTTTTTTGGGTATTTTTTTAGTAGTAGTACTACAGGTACCAGCGGGCCTGTTTTTCCGTCGCATGCTGGTACTTGTGGTTCTCCAAGTACCAGCATGCGGGGGAGGCTTGCTGGGCCTTGTAGTACTGCTACTAAAAACAATATCTTTTCTTTTACAACAAAGGCTATCAGCCTCCCCATCCGCAGCCCATTGGATGGGGGGGGACAGCCTCGGGCTTCACCCCTGGCCCTTGGGTGGCTTGGGGGGGGGGACCCCTTGATTGAAGGGGTCCCCACTCCCCCAGGGTACCCCGGCCAGGAGTGACTAGTTGGATTTTTGATGCCACGGCCGCAGGGCACTATATAAAAGTGACCCCCGGCTGTGGCATTATCTGTCCAGCTAGTGGAGCCCGGTGCTGGTTTTAAAAATACGGGGGACCCCTACTCTTTTTGTCCCCCGTATTTTTGGAACCAGGACCAGGCGCAGAGCCCGATGCTGGTTGCTTAAATATGGGGGAACCCCTGTCATTTTTTTCCCCATATTTCTGCAACCAGGATCGGCTCAAAGAGCCCGAGGCTGGTTATGCTTAGGAGGGGGGACCCCACGCAATTTTTTTTGTAAAAATAAGCACTTTCCCACCCCTTCCCACTGATATACATGCACGGATCTCATGGATCCGTGCATGCCTATCCAATCACGAATAAAAAAAAAAGGTCTGGTTTTTTTTAGCACTTTTTTACGAGTTGTAATTTTTCACGGCAGTGTTTGTTTTTTTTTTGCTTTGCACTTCTTAGTAAATGACCGAGATTCATACTTAAACAGCCGCGTTTTGACCGATGGTGTATTCATTCGTAATTTTTTACTTGGACTTGCAAAAAATTACGAATGCCCTCATCTCTGCCGTGATTAGTGTTTAGTAAATTACCGAGATGACACTTTGATGAAAAAACGGCATCTCGGTCAAAATCGGGAGCTTAGTAAATTTCCCCCCATGTGTCGACAATTTTGTGTCAATCATTTTTATGTCGACCTTTTTAACATGTTGACCTTTTGTACCTTTTGACCGTAAGCACTGTCAACTGTTCATCTGTCAATCTGTTGTCACTGTCGATCTGGTGCATGTCTACCATGTGGTGTCAACCTTTTGATTGGCGATTTAGACATTGTTGATCTTACACCAGATAGCGTCCCCTCCCCCCCCCCCCCCCACACACACACACCTTTCCTAACAGTACTAGATGCCATAAGTGGTTCATCCAAGTACTGACTAAGGTGCTGGAATACTGTAGTTATTTAATGCTAATATTTCATTTTTCTTCTTTATTATTTTATGTTTTGCTATTATTATTATTTTTTGTTGTTGTTGTGACTGTGAAAATGAATGTATTACACATAACATTTCCAGACTGCGAGATTCTAACAATGAAAAGTTTAGTAAGTTTTCATGTTTGAGAGGTGTGGAGTGCACAATCCCTCATAACACAAAGCAGAAGTGGCCCATTGACCAAGGTAAAGCTGGGTACACACTGGGATGTCAGCCCAGATTGCCCATATACTGTACACTGTAGCGATGTTAATGAAGGATGGAATGACCATGTTCCATCCTTCATTAGCATAAACAATGACGCTATCGATAGGTTTGATGTGCAGCAGGAGAGTGCATATCAGGTATACAGGGATGTGCGGTGAGCTAAAAGGCTAAGGAGGCACTGGCTAGCCCCATAGCCAGATTTACACACAAAATATGAGCCAAAGGGTACATCTGGGCATTATACACAGGTGCTGCAGTATAAACTCCTGGAAAAGTGTTGAGTTTTGATCAGAGATGTGTGGAAAAGATAGACAGGTGAGGCACTGCCTCCCCAGCCATAGACTTTTTTCTCCAGAGTTTTGGCTATAAAAATGATTAGAATAATGTAAAGAAGATATTTCAAACATATTCTTTGTATTTTTCATATACTCTCTACAGTTAAAACTTTGGTACTAACGTGAGTATGACAGGAAAGGCTCTGCCTCACCCCACCGCACGTCACTGCAGGTATACCACATCGCCTGTTCAATTCTGAGCGATATGCTGTCAGGTCCGATGGACTGGAGTGGTATATCACACAGTGTGTAACCGGCTTTACACCTACATATTTATAGTTTTAACCTATTATTGGAAGAATGCAATGGTATACTGCCCTGATAGCAATTTCCTCCAGTAAAATAGTCCTGGATATTCCCATCTGAATCTTAGCAGTGATATGTGCTGCCCTGGCTTCAGTATGTTTTGCCGGCGGTCAAGATCCCGGTGGTCAGGAGACCAACGCCAGAATCCCGATGGCGAGTGTAGTGAGTCCCCTTGAAGGCACGATGTGCTCGCTCAGTCGCCACACTATTATATTCCCTCTCGGGTGATGGCGTGGACCACCACCCGAGTGAGAAATTGGCGCTGCGGTTGGGCATTTCCCCTGCTGTCGGGATTCCGGTGTCTGTCTCCTGAACGCCGGAATCCCAAGCCGGCAACTTGACTGCATCCCCTACACATATATTTATTAGAGATGAGCGCCTGAAATTTTTCGGGTTTTGTGTTTTGGTTTTGGGTTCGGTTCCGCGGCCGTGTTTTGGGTTCGAACGCGTTTTGGCAAAACCTCACCGAATTATTTTTGTCGGATTCGGGTGTGTTTTGGATTCGGGTGTTTTTTTCAAAAAACACTAAAAAACAGCTTAAATCATAGAATTTGGGGGTCATTTTGATCCCAAAGTATTATTAACCTCAAAAACCATAATTTACACTCATTTTCAGTCTATTCTGAATACCTCACACCTCACAATATTATTTTTAGTCCTAAAATTTGCACCGAGGTCGCTGTGTGAGTAAGATAAGCGACCCTAGTGGCCGACACAAACACCGGGCCCATCTAGGAGTGGCACTGCAGTGTCACGCAGGATGGCCCTTCCAAAAAACCCTCCCCAAACAGCACATGACGCAAAGAAAAAAAGAGGCGCAATGAGGTAGCTGTGTGAGTAAGATTAGCGACCCTAGTGGCCGACACAAACACCGGGCCCATCTAGGAGTGGCACTGCAGTGTCACGCAGGATGGCCCTTCCAAAAAACCCTCCCCAAACAGCACATGACGCAAAGAAAAAAAGAGGCGCAATGAGGTAGCTGTGTGAGTAAGATTAGCGACCCTAGTGGCCGACACAAACACCGGGCCCATCTAGGAGTGGCACTGCAGTGTCACGCAGGATGGCCCTTCCAAAAAACCCTCCCCAAACAGCACATGACGCAAAGAAAAAAAGAGGCGCAATGAGGTAGCTGTGTGAGTAAGATTAGCGACCCTAGTGGCCGACACAAACACCGGGCCCATCTAGGAGTGGAACTGCAGTGTCACGCAGGATGGCCCTTCCAAAAAACCCTCCCCAAACAGCACATGACGCAAAGAAAAAAAGAGGCGCAATGAGGTAGCTGACTGTGTGAGTAAGATTAGCGACCCTAGTGGCCGACACAAACACCGGGCCCATCTAGGAGTGGCACTGCAGTGTCACGCAGGATGTCCCTTCCAAAAAACCCTCCCCAAACAGCACATGACGCAAAGAAAAAAAGAGGCGCAATGAGGTAGCTGTGTGAGTAAGATTAGCGACCCTAGTGGCCGACACAAACACCGGGCCCATCTAGGAGTGGCACTGCAGTGTCACGCAGGATGTCCCTTCCAAAAAACCCTCCCCAATCAGCACATGATGCAAAGAAAAAGAAAAGAAAAAAGAGGTGCAAGATGGAATTATCCTTGGGCCCTCCCACCCACCCTTATGTTGTATAAACAAAACAGGACATGCACACTTTAACCAACCCATCATTTCAGTGACAGGGTCTGCCACACGACTGTGACTGATATGACGGGTTGGTTTGGACCCCCCCCAAAAAAGAAGCAATTAATCTCTCCTTGCACAAACTGGCTCTACAGAGGCAAGATGTCCACCTCATCTTCACCCTCCGATATATCACCATGTACATCCCCCTCCTCACAGATTATCAATTCGTCCCCACTGGAATCCACCATCTCAGCTCCCTGTGTACTTTGTGGAGGCAATTGCTGCTGGTCAATGTCTCCGCGGAGGAATTGATTATAATTCATTTTAATGAACATCATCTTCTCCACATTTTCTGGATGTAACCTCGTACGCCGATTGCTGACAAGGTGAGCGGCGGCACTAAACACTCTTTTGGAGTACACACTTGTGGGAGGGCAACTTAGGTAGAATAAAGCCAGTTTGTGCAAGGGCCTCCAAATTGCCTCTTTTTCCTGCCAGTATAAGTACGGACTGTGTGACGTGCCTACTTGGATGCGGTCACTCATATAATCCTCCACCATTCTATCAATGTTGAGAGAATCATATGCAGTGACAGTAGACGACATGTCCGTAATCGTTGGCAGGTCCTTCAGTCCGGACCAGATGTCAGCATCAGCAGTCGCTCCAGACTGCCCTGCATCACCGCCAGCGGGTGGGCTCGGAATTCTGAGCCTTTTCCTCGCACCCCCAGTTGCGGGAGAATGTGAAGGAGGAGATGTTGACAGGTCGCGTTCCGCTTGACTTGACAATTTTCTCACCAGCAGGTCTTTCAACCCCAGCAGACCTGTGTCTGCCGGAAAGAGAGATCCAAGGTAGGCTTTAAATCTAGGATCGAGCACGGTGGCCAAAATGTAGTGCTCTGATTTCAACAGATTGACCACCCGTGAATCCTTGTTAAGCGAATTAAGGGCTGCATCCACAAGTCCCACATGCCTAGCGGAATCGCTCCGTGTTAGCTCCTTCTTCAATGCCTCCAGCTTCTTCTGCAAAAGCCTGATGAGGGGAATGACCTGACTCAGGCTGGCAGTGTCTGAACTGACTTCACGTGTGGCAAGTTCAAAGGGCATCAGAACCTTGCACAACGTTGAAATCATTCTCCACTGCACTTGAGACAGGTGCATTCCATCTCCTATATCGTGCTCAATTGTATAGGCTTGAATGGCCTTTTGCTGCTCCTCCAACCTCTGAAGCATATAGAGGGTTGAATTCCACCTCGTTACCACTTCTTGCTTCAGATGATGGCAGGGCAGGTTCAGTAGTTTTTGGTGGTGCTCCAGTCTTCTGTACGTGGTGCCTGTACGCCGAAAGTGTCCCGCAATTTTTCTGGCCACCGACAGCATCTCTTGCACGCCCCTGTCGTTTTTTAAAAAATTCTGCACCACCAAATTCAAGGTATGTGCAAAACATGGGACGTGCTGGAATTTGCCCATATTTAATGCACACACAATATTGCTGGCGTTGTCCGATGCCACAAATCCACAGGAGAGTCCAATTGGGGTAAGCCATTCCGCGATGATCTTCCTCAGTTGCCGTAAGAGGTTTTCAGCTGTGTGCGTATTCTGGAAAGCGGTGATACAAAGCGTAGCCTGCCTAGGAAAGAGTTGGCGTTTGCGAGATGCTGCTACTGGTGCCGCCGCTGCTGTTCTTGCGGCGGGAGTCCATACATCTACCCAGTGGGCTGTCACAGTCATATAGTCCTGACCCTGCCCTGCTCCACTTGTCCACATGTCCGTGGTTAAGTGGACATTGGGTACAACTGCATTTTTTAGGACACTGGTGAGTCTTTTTCTGACGTCCGTGTACATTCTCGGTATCGCCTGCCTAGAGAAGTGGAACCTAGATGGTATTTGGTAACGGGGGCACACTGCCTCAATAAATTGTCTAGTTCCCTGTGAACTAACGGCGGATACCGGACGCACGTCTAACACCAACATAGTTGTCAAGGACTCAGTTATCCGCTTTGCAGTAGGATGACTGCTGTGATATTTCATCTTCCTCGCAAAGGACTGTTGAACAGTCAATTGCTTACTGGAAGTAGTACAAGTGGGCTTACGACTTCCCCTCTGGGATGACCATCGACTCCCAGCGGCAACAACAGCAGCGCCAGCAGCAGTAGGCGTTACACGCAAGGATGCATCGGAGGAATCCCAGGCAGGAGAGGACTCGTCAGACTTGCCAGTGACATGGCCTGCAGGACTATTGGCATTCCTGGGGAAGGAGGAAATTGACACTGAGGGAGTTGGTGGGGTGGTTTGCGTGAGCTTGGTTACAAGAGGAAGGGATTTTCTGGTCAGTGGACTGCTTCCGCTGTCACCCAAAGTTTTTGAACTTGTCACTGACTTATTATGAATGCGCTGCAGGTGACGTATAAGGGAGGATGTTCCGAGGTGGTTAACGTCCTTACCCCTACTTATTACAGCTTGACAAAGGGAACACACGGCTTGACACCTGTTGTCCGCATTTCTGGTGAAATACCTCCACACCGAAGAGCTGATTTTTTTGGTATTTTCACCTGGCATGTCAACGGCCATATTCCTCCCACGGACAACAGGTGTCTCCCCGGGTGCCTGACTTAAACAAACCACCTCACCATCAGAATCCTTCTGGTCAATTTCCTCCCCAGCGCCAGCAACACCCATATCCTCCTCATCCTGGTGTACTTCAACACTGACATCTTCAATCTGACTATCAGGAACTGGACTGCGGGTGCTCCTTCCAGCACTTGCAGGGGGCATGCAAATAGTGGAAGGCGCATGCTCTTCACGTCCAGTGTTGGGAAGGTCAGGCATCGCAACCGACACAATTGGACTCTCCTTGTGGATTTGGGATTTCAAAGAACGCACAGTTCTTTGCGGTGCTTTTGCCAGCTTGAGTCTTTTCAGTTTTCTAGCGAGAGGCTGAGTGCTTCCATCCTCATGTGAAGCTGAACCACTAGCCATGAACATAGGCCAGGGCCTCAGCCGTTCCTTGCCACTCCGTGTGGTAAATGGCATATTGGCAAGTTTACGCTTCTCCTCCGACAATTTTATTTTAGGTTTTGGAGTCCTTTTTTTTCTGATATTTGGTGTTTTGGATTTGACATGCTCTGTACTATGACATTGGGCATCGGCCTTGGCAGACGACGTTGCTGGCATTTCATCGTCTCGGCCATGACTAGTGGCAGCAGCTTCAGCACGAGGTGGAAGTGGATCTTGATCTTTCCCTAATTTTGGAACCTCAACTTTTTTGTTCTCCATATTTTATAGGCAGAACTAAAAGGCACCTCAGGTAAACAATGGAGATGGATGGATTGGATACTAGTATACAATTATGGACGGACTGCCACGGTTAGGTGGTATAAAAAAACCACGGTTAGGTGGTATATATTGTAATACAATTATGGATGGACGGACTGCCTGCCGAGTGCCGACACAGAGGTAGCCACAGCCGTGAACTACCGCACTGTACACTGGTTGATAAAGAGATAGTAGTATACTCGTAACAACTAGTATGACTGACTATGACGGTATAAAGAATGAAAAAAAAACCACGGTTAGGTGGTATATATTGTAATACAATTATGGATGGACGGACTGCCTGCCGAGTTCCGACACAGAGGTAGCCACAGCCGTGAACTACCGCACTGTACACTGGTTGATAAAGAGATAGTAGTATACTCGTAACAACTAGTATGACTGACTATGACGGTATAAAGAATGAAAAAAAAACCACGGTTAGGTGGTATATATTATAATACAATTATGGATGGACGGACTGCCTGCCGACTGCCGACACAGAGGTAGCCACAGCCGTGAACTACCGCACTGTACACTGGTTGATAAAGAGATAGTAGTATACTCGTAACAACTAGTATGACACTATGACGGTATAAAGAATGAAAAAAAAACCACGGTTAGGTGGTATATATTATAATAATACAATTATGGATGGACGGACTGCCTGCCGAGTTCCGACACAGAGGTAGCCACAGCCGTGAACTACCGCACTGTACACTGGTTGATAAAGAGATAGTAGTATACTCGTAACAACTAGTATGACTGACTATGACGGTATAAAGAATGAAAAAAAAAACACGGTTAGGTGGTATATATTGTAATACAATTATGGATGGACGGACTGCCTGCCGAGTTCCGACACAGAGGTAGCCACAGCCGTGAACTACCGCACTGTACACTGGTTGATAAAGAGATAGTAGTATACTCGTAACAACTAGTATGACTGACTATGACGGTATAAAGAATGAAAAAAAAACCACGGTTAGGTGGTATATATTATAATACAATTATGGATGGACGGACTGCCTGCCGACTGCCGACACAGAGGTAGCCACAGCCGTGAACTACCGCACTGTACACTGGTTGATAAAGAGATAGTAGTATACTCGTAACAACTAGTATGACACTATGACGGTATAAAGAATGAAAAAAAAACCACGGTTAGGTGGTATATATTATAATAATACAATTATGGATGGACGGACTGCCTGCCGAGTTCCGACACAGAGGTAGCCACAGCCGTGAACTACCGCACTGTACACTGGTTGATAAAGAGATAGTAGTATACTCGTAACAACTAGTATGACTGACTATGACGGTATAAAGAATGAAAAAAAAACCACGGTTAGGTGGTATATATTGTAATACAATTATGGATGGACGGACTGCCTGCCGAGTTCCGACACAGAGGTAGCCACAGCCGTGAACTACCGCACTGTACACTGGTTGATAAAGAGATAGTAGTATACTCGTAACAACTAGTATGACTGACTATGACGGTATAAAGAATGAAAAAAAAACCACGGTTAGGTGGTATATATTGTAATACAATTATGGATGGACGGACTGCCTGCCGAGTTCCGACACAGAGGTAGCCACAGCCGTGAACTACCGCACTGTACACTGGTTGATAAAGAGATAGTAGTATACTCGTAACAACTAGTATGACTGACTATGACGGTATAAAGAATGAAAAAAAAACCACGGTTAGGTGGTATATATTATAATACAATTATGGATGGACGGACTGCCTGCCGACTGCCGACACAGAGGTAGCCACAGCCGTGAACTACCGCACTGTACACTGGTTGATAAAGAGATAGTAGTATACTCGTAACAACTAGTATGACACTATGACGGTATAAAGAATGAAAAAAAAACCACGGTTAGGTGGTATATATTATAATACAATTATGGATGGACGGACTGCCTGCCGACTGCCGACACAGAGGTAGCCACAGCCGTGAACTACCGCACTGTACACTGGTTGATAAAGAGATAGTAGTATACTCGTAACAACTAGTATGACACTATGACGGTATAAAGAATGAAAAAAAAACCACGGTTAGGTGGTATATATTATAATACAATTATGGATGGACGGACTGCCTGCCGAGTGCCGACACAGAGGTAGCCACAGCCGTGAACTACCGCACTGTACACTGGTTGATAAAGAGATAGTAGTATACTCGTAACAACTAGTATGACTGACTATGACGGTATAAAGAATGAAAAAAAAACCACGGTTAGGTGGTATATATTATAATACAATTATGGATGGACGGACTGCCTGCCGACTGCCGACACAGAGGTAGCCACAGCCGTGAACTACCGCACTGTACACTGGTTGATAAAGAGATAGTAGTATACTCGTAACAACTAGTATGACACTATGACGGTATAAAGAATGAAAAAAAAACCACGGTTAGGTGGTATATATTATAATACAATTATGGATGGACGGACTGCCTGCCGACTGCCGACACAGAGGTAGCCACAGCCGTGAACTACCGCACTGTACACTGGTTGATAAAGAGATAGTAGTATACTCGTAACAACTAGTATGACACTATGACGGTATAAAGAATGAAAAAAAAAACACGGTTAGGTGGTATATATTATAATAATACAATTATGGATGGACGGACTGCCTGCCGACTGCCGACACAGAGGTAGCCACAGCCGTGAACTACCGCACTGTACACTGGTTGATAAAGAGATAGTAGTATACTCGTAACAACTAGTATGACTATGACGACGGTATAAAGAAAGAAAAAAAAATACCACGGTTAGGTGGTATATAATTATACAATTATGGATGGACGGACTGCCTGCCGAGTGCCGACTCAGAGGTAGCCACAGCCGTGAACTACCGCACTGTACTGTGTCTGCTGCTAATATAGACTGGTTGATAAAGAGATAGTATACAACAATATACTACTATACTGGTGGTCAGGCACTGGTCACCACTAGTCACACTGGCAGTGGCACTCCTGCAGCAAAAGTGTGCACTGTTTAATTTTAAATTAATATAATATTATGTACTCCTGGCTCCTGCTATAACAACCTGCAGTGCTCCCCAGTCTCCCCCACAATTATTATAAGCTTTTATACATTGATGTGCAGCACACTGGGCTGAGCTGAGTGCACACAGACTGAGTCACACTGTGTGACTGCTGTGTATCGTTTTTTTCAGGCAGAGAACGGATATAGCAGAGAACGGATATATTAAATAAAAGTTAACTTAACAACAACTGCACTGGTCACTGTGGTAAACTCTGTCTGCACAATCTCTCTCTCTCTCTCTCTCTTCTAATCTATTCTAATGGAGAGGACGCCAGCCACGTCCTCTCCCTATCAATCTCAATGCACGTGTGAAAATGGCGGCGACGCGCGGCTCCTTATATAGAATCCGAGTCTCGCGAGAATCCGACAGCGTCATGATGACGTTCGGGCGCGCTCGGGTTAACCGAGCAAGGCGGGAAGATCCGAGTCGCTCGGACCCGTGAAAAAAAAAGTGAAGTTCGTGCGGGTTCGGATTCAAAGAAACCGAACCCGCTCATCTCTAATATTTATATGGGCCAGTATGCAGTCATAGGGCAGGATTCAAATCTTCTGTCCCCCCCTCCCGCCCCCATCGCGCCCACCGACAGTATTCAAATGTTGCTGGCGATGGGTGCGATATCAGCATTTCAGCTCACCACCCACAGGGGTGGTGAGCTGAAATGCGCGAAAAGTGACCCGTTTGGACGCCCAAACGGGACTTTACACAATCGCGCCCATGTCTTTAGTCGGCTTTAGCTGCTTTACGTGGCTAAACCAGTCTCTTATGGGTGCGATCAGCGCGATAACGGGGGTCATTAGAGTATCGCCCCGCGATCTCCCGTCCCTTTAGATGGGAGATCGGGGGCAATATAACATTTGAATCCCGCCCATAATGTCAACATATATTATGCCAACATTCATAAGGTCGACATCAGAAGGAAACCTTGAATTTGGAGGATAGGAAATGTGTGTCTTACCTGCTTGATTAACTTCAGTATATTTATCCCCCGCAGTTAATGCAGCTGAAGGCATGTTACTAATTTACTGTATTTTGATGACCAGTGCTAGGAAAGCTGGTCGTGACTATGGTGGTCATTCCGAGTTGATCGCTAGCTGCATTCGTTCGCTGTGCAGCGATGAGGCAAAAAAAGGTACTTCTGTGCATGCGTATGCGGCGCAATGCGCACGCGCATCGTACTATTGCTATGAACTATGTAGTTTCACACAAGGTCTAGCGAAGCTTTTCAGTCGCAGTGCTGGCCTCAGAGTGATTGACATGAAGTGGGCATTTCTGGGTGTCAACTGACCGTTTTCAGGGAGTGTTCGGAAAAACGCAGGCGTGCCAGGAAAAACGCAGGCATGGCTGGGCTAATGCAGGGTGTGTTTGTAACATCAAAACAGGAACTGAATAGTCTGAAGTGATCGCAAGCGCTGAGTAGGTATTGAGCTGCTCTAAAACTGCACATAAAAAGTTTGCCGTCGCTCTGCGATCCTTTCGTTCGCACTTCTGCCAAGCTAAAATACACTCCCAGTAGGAGGCGGCATAGCGTTTGCACGGCTGCTAAAAACTGCTAGCGAGCGAACAACTCGGAATGACCGAGGTTATGTCAGTTAGTGGTAGAGCTGTTTGGGAGCTTCTGAGAGGAGCTGGGACTTTTGTTAGTGCCTTGTATGAACACTGACTGTATGTCGGATACTGGTCTGCGGTCATCATGACAAAATAAACTGTAGTGCACAAGTCCAGAGTCAGCGTGGCTTCCACTACACAGCTTCGTTTTCACAGTACTTTATATAGTGACAATGGACTGCTATACTGAGGGCTCTCATCTGGCAACCTAGATGGGCACAAGGCACCAATATCATCCAGCCTCCTCTGAACTCATCTGCACTAATAACCACCAATGTGTTTTCAGGAGCAGTGAACCCTACTGTATAATACAAGTGTAATAAAATGTAAAAAGCATGTTAACGTCTCAGTAATATACAGTAGCTAGTAGTTAAATTACTGTGTCTTTTTAAGATGAAATATAAAGAACAAACACATTTGAAACAATTTGGTGTCATTTAAAATATATTATTTTTCTGATAATCCTTAAATGTTATAATTTATGTGTAAACTATGCATATAAATATTCCATAAAAAATCCGTATTTTAGGCTTAGCACTTCTGTAAAGAATTGCAAACCCCCTCGAGTAGTTCTGATAGCAATTTATTAGTTTGGTTCATCTTTACAAACAGATCATGAAATGTCAGTAATAATGTCTTCTATATATTGCATCTTTGGATTTCATTTTCTAATGACGTGATTTCTTTAACTTAGCAGCAGGGTACACAGGCTGAGGAATATGAAACTAATCACCTGTTTTTATATTTCACAGATGGCTATCTCATGGGATTGTCACGTAAGGTAGCACAACTAGTTAGTCCAGTATGTAACAATAATATAAAATAGCACAGAAGCCATTCAAAATCCCAGCAATGCTTTTAAAGTATATTTCATTTTGCTATGCTATACTCACACTGTCAACTTTGTCATTGAAACAAAGCCACAATGACAAATGGCCTCAGATAGCCTTAATTGTCAGTAAAGTTCATGGGGAAATTATGTTGATTTGTCATTTTGAGTTTATAAAGTGACTAATGGAAACCAACTAAAGACAATCAGAAAAACAAAATATCTCCATTCTTTTTACTTTTATTAAGTAGTGACTCTGCTATTCTAAATCTCTATGTTTCTTTGTGTAGCCTTGCTTGAAAAAAGGGGCGTTACACTAAATAGGCCAAACCCTGAGTGGAGGATCTCCATATAACTGCAGTTGGAGCTGCCGTTACAGTTTTGGTTAAAAGCAAAAGATTTAAAAAAATTATGTTACCTGAATGATGAACACAGGGCTTTAGTGGGCAGAAGAAAACAATGGGGGTAATTCCAAGTTGATCGCAGCAGGAATTTTGTAAGCAGTTGGGCAAAACCATGTGCACTGCAGGGGAGGCAGATTTAACATGTGCAGAGAGAGTTAGATTTGGGTGTGGTGTGTTCAATCTGCAATCTAAATTACAGTGTAAAAATAAAGCAGCCAGTATTTACCCTGCACAGAAACAAAATAACCCACCCAAATCTAACTCTCTCTGCACATGTTATATCTGCCCCCCCCCCCCCTGCAGTGCACATGGTTTTGCACAATTGATAACAAACTTGCTGCTGCGATCAACTCAGAATTACCCCCCATGTGCACTGCAGGGGAGGCAGATTTAACATGTGCAGAGAGAGTTAGATTTGGGTGTGGTGTGTTCAATCTGCAATCTAATTTGCAGTGTAAAATAAAGCAGCCTGTATTTACCCTGTACAGAAACAAAATAACCCACCCAAATCTAACTCTCTCTGCACATGTTATATCTGCCTCCCCTGCAGTGCACATGGTTTTGCCCAACTGCTAACAAAATTCGTGCTGCGATCAACTCAGAATTACCCCCAATATGCATATGAAATTGATATGCAAATTTTCACTGCCATTGGGCAAACCCAGTTTTGGACTTGCCCACAGGGGTACAGGGGAAACCACTTCCCCCTTTAGGGATCAGGTTCCACACTGTGTACTTGAATTATACATTATTCATGTGTTACCTTATACTGCGCAGGACTATGGTGTATTCTCTACAGTGCATTGCTGTTATTAATCTGGTACATTATCATGCATACACTAGCAATATGCACTCTCTAATAGTTAGCCAAACCTCTGGAGACTGGCCACACCTCTAAACATAGGCCCCTACAAATTTATCCCCCCCTGGTGGGCCCTTCATGCCCTAGTCCGACACTGGGCAAACCTAGCTGCCTGGGAAACCAGTGATTTGGGGACTCCTAAAACACTGTATTCTGTGTATTAATGCCCCCGCTTGGAATGCTACCTACCGACGTGAAGAAGATTCAGCTGGTAGTTTCTTACCAGTGATAGGCCAGGAGCATGGCGCCATCATAGTGGTGGGGGCACAAATCCAAAGTTATTTAGCCATTTATAAGGGAGACATCGCCCGGGGTACTCCCATAACTAGTGCCGATACTCATTGACTATAATACATAGCACTTGAATTCTCTAATGTTTTGTAGCTTCTTTATTTACCATACTGTAAGATCTTTATTCTATGGAATTAGCATCATACTGGACATTGTAGAAATATGATGTTATACCAGGGCCAAAACTATAATTATGATTTTCGCCAACTGGGACAAGATGGTACTCCCCCCCCCCCCCTTCCTCCAGGTATTAGCAGCACCCTGTGCCCACCCCCACCCCCACCCCATTGTCTCTACAGCAGTCTATGCCCCCCCTTCCTGTATCACTGCTGCAGCCTGTGTCTTCCCCCCTATATCTCTGAAGCAGCAGCCTGTGGGGCAGATCTATTGAGCCTGGAGAAGTGATAAAGCAGTGATAAGTGGTAGATGATAATGTACCAGCAAATCGTTATGGGTTTCAAAGATGACAGCTAGGAGCTGATTGGCTGGTGTATTATTACCTTACACTTATTACTTCTTTATCACTGCTTAATCACTTCTCTAGGCTTAATACATTTGCCCCTGTGTTTGTTACCCATTCCCCCAGCACCACTTACCTGGATCTTCTCCTTGCTCCTTCTCAAGGCAGCAGTGTTCTTCAGCAGACGTGACGGGGTGCTCAACCCCTGTGCCCTACATTAATCGAGCCCTGGCCTACCCTCTGAAGCCTATCCCACCACGGTAAGCTTCCAACTCATCATGGGTTTCCCGTTTTGTTTTTTTCTCCATATATTTCAGAGTCCCCTCAAATCCAATGCCCGGGGCATGTGCCCCCTAGCACCCCCCTACTTGTGACCCTGCTCATATATTATGCAAGCTTTACAAAGTTACGTTTCAAATGTAGCTCATTAAACAAAAATGATCTACTTGCCTGAGTGATCTATATATGATCTAACTTGGGCTGAATTAATTTAGCATAGATAACTGAAATAGGAAAATAAGTAGAAGGCGTAAGGACATAGATCCTTTCCCCTTCTACAAGGCATGGGTAGCATATTGGTCTGCTTTGTTTTTGTGAACAAAATTTAGAGTGGGTGTGCTGCAACCCCCATGCCCAGAGTGGAGACAGCCAGCTGCCAGCCCAGGGTCACTGCACCTATTCAATGAATCCAGGACCAGCACAAGCAAAGACATTGCAGTGCAATTTATCATGTGCAAACCCCCAGCTTCTATGGACTGCATATGCTGCAGCCTATAGAAGCCAGATTGGGCTGCGCCTAAGGCAGACAGTGGCTTCCTATAGGAAGCAAGCTCTCTGATAATTGCCGCCCAGTCTGGCAGACTTGGGGGGGAGGGGGATGGGGGGAGAAACACCTTCCAATGGGATTGCCTTGTGTGTCTGTAACGGACAAGTAGGACTTTCAATAGGAATTCACTGCCAGTTACAGTAAAACCAGTGCAGTCACGGACTGCATATGCATCATTGACTGAGATGGGTGGCAGATTTTACCTGTGGGAGGGGCCCATAGGTAAAATCTGCCAATGGCAGCAATAGAAACAACTAAAAGTATAGGGTCTGATTCAGCATGGATTGTAGATCTGCGAAAAATCGCAAATCTACGATCCTTTACACTGACATGCGGGGGGGGGGGGGACGCCTAGCACGGGGCAAGTCCACCACGCATGTCGGGTCCTGCTCAGCCTCCGCAGACATTCAAAAGCATCACACGGCGGCTATGCTTTCGCATGCTTAGTGTAGCCCTCTGCCTACACAGCCTAGCTGCAAAGGCAAGTGGCTAGCCACCATGTTTCGGGCCGCAGCTGCAGTGGCCTGCATCGCAAATGGTCCTATGTTGCCTGGACTGTGCCCCTCCCCCCCAACCCTGCTGCAACACCCATTACACGACGAGTCAACGCCCCCTCCCACCCTGCAAACGCCTCTGCCTGTCAATCAGGCAGAGGCGTATGCAGATGTAAGATGCAGCTTCTGTGCGTGCGCACACTACACTGGGCTTCAGCATGTGAACGCCGCTGCAGCAGCGTTCCTTGCTGAATTAGGTCATAGTCAGGGCAGGATTAAAGACTTTATGGGCCTTGGGATGAAAATGTTCAAGGGCCTATTACGAGAGGGGGTGTGACCAATGCTGTGTGGGCGTGGCCAGCAGGGATGTGCAGTGAGGTAAATGTCTCAGGAGGCACTGGCTAGTAAATAAGCTTTACACACAATATATGAGCCATTATACACAGGTGTAGCAGTATATACTGCTGGAAATTTAGTGAGTTTTGATCAGAGATGTGCAGAAAAGGTAGGTGCCTCCCCTGCCATAGACTTTTTACTGCAGAATTTTGACTGTAAAAATTATTAGACTAATACAAAGATATTTCTAATATATTCTTCCAATTTTTTATATACTTTATTTGCTCAAAACTCTGGCATCAACGTTAGAATGACAGGAAAGGCTCTGCCTCAACCCATCGCACGCCACTGGTGGTCAGTGCCATGTAGACATGTAGACCCCCGTACACTATCAGCCCCAATGTCTCCCTAAATATGTAAAAGTACAAAAATGGCATCATTTTGTGTGGAAAATAGAAATACAATTTAATGCTTATGATCTATGGCCGACTGTGTGGCCTGCTGCGTAGATGATGGCTGGTCATCGTCATGCTGTGAAGATGACGGGCTTATTTTTGTGTGGAGGCCTGGAGCTCTAGCTCCATCTGCCCCGTTGTTAATCTGGCCTTGCCCGTAGTACACAATTCATTGACAATATAGTACATATCTAGACAGAGTTTTGAATATGTAATGAAGTCCCATGAGCCATGTGTATTGTTCCTTCTAGGCTGTTTCAGCAGGGTGCTGCACCCAGCCCATTTTTAAAATGTATAAAAACGACCTGCCCTTTTTCAGTGCACCCTGCAGAATCATATGGACTGCATATTACAATGCAGTATCCTACTCCTTGCCCACCTCTGAAATTGGATCACAATTTCTATCCTTAGTGAAATGGATGGCAGAGGAGGGACTGTAAATTGCAGCACTGCTGTGGCAGCCTGCATTACACAGTACTCTAATGAAGAGGGAAAGAACAAGGTAAGCAGTGAGAATGCACTGCTTACAGTGTTTCCCCAGTAGAAGAACAGACTTATTTTCTACCTAAGGGGTTATTCAATTAGCTCCGGCAATTTCGGAGCTATTGAATTTACCCCGCTGAATATTCGGGATGCAGTCAATTTACCGACAATCAAAATCCCAACGGTCAAAATACAGACAACAATTGACCGACAGTCAAAATACCAACAAGGTCAAAATACCGACATTTAAAATACAGATAAGGTGAAAATACTGACATGTAAAATGTCGACATGCCAAAATGTAGACATGAGTTTTTCATGATTTTTTCATTAAAACCGACCTGTTCATACTTTACCATCCCAGTGGACCTGGAGGGGGAATATAATAGTGTTCAGAGCGCAGTGAGGCACTGTGCCTGAAGCATGGCGAGCGCAGCGATCCATGCGAGGGGACGCGGTACTTATATGGTGTCCATGTTGACCTATGTCGACATACACACCAAAAAACAATGAAAAGCTCATGTTGGCATTTTGACCTGTCGACATTTTACATGTCAGTATTTTGAACTTGTCTGTATTTTAAATGTCGACATTTTGTCCATGACGGGATTTTTACCTTGTCGGGATTTTGACAGTCGGTCAATTGCTGTCGGGATTTCGACCGTCGGGATTTTGATTGTAGGTATTTCATACCGATCCCGAGTATTCAATTGCGGGCAGTTTTCGCCAGTTTTTAAGGCATTTTCACCATTGTTTTGAGGTGAACAATGCCTCAAAATCATGTGGATCGGCGAATCCACATGTTTTCACACCTGACAAATGTTTTGCCTAGATGCAAAAACAACCCTGCTATAAAAAATAGTGAAAAGTGCCTAGGTAAAAAAAGGCACTAACTGAATACCCCCCTATACTGTATATTTTAACCCTCTGCTTAACTTTTCTGTTTTAAAACACATAAGGACTATACTTCAGCACTGGAGGAGACATTTATTATTATTTATAGGCTACAGACGATTTTTCAAGAAGACTGGACATATGTAGTATTTTTCTCAGTACAGATGTCGGGTGTTACATGGGTGTCCTATATGTATTTAGGGTAGAGATGAGCGGGTTCCCTGAGAACTGAATCCCGCCTGACTCGGAAATCAGAACGAGGCAAAACGTCATCATCCCACTGTCGGATTCTCACAGGATTTGGATTCCATATAAGGAGCCGCGCGTCGCCGCCATTTTCACTCCAGTCCCGGAGAGTGTAACGAGAGGACCTGTATCTGTCCTCAGTGTCAGTGCGAGAGGGAAAGTGGGGTGGAGAATACAGTGCTGTCTTCTGCTGCTCAGTACAGTGTAGTGTCTTATGCTGCATCAGTCCAGTCACCGTTGTGGTGTCCTCTACTGCCATATGTCCAGTGCTGCTGTATACTGTAAGTCCAGTCCAGTGGTGCTGTGTTGTGCTGCATCAATCCAGTGGTGGTGTCTTGTGCAGCATCAGTCCAGTCACAGTGGTGATGTCCTCTACTGCCATATGTCAAGTGCTGCTGTATAAGTCCAGTCCAGTGGTGCTGTATTGTGCTGCATCAGTCCAGTGGTGGTATCCCTGTGCTGCATCAGTCCAGTCACAGTGGTGGTGTCCTCTGCTGCCAGATGTCCTGTGATGCTGTATAAGTCCAGTCCAGTGGTTCTGTATTGTGCTGCATCAGTCCAGTGGTGGTGTCTTGTGCTGCATGAGTCCAGTCACAGTGGTGGTGTCCTCTGCTGCCATATGTCCAGTGCTGCTGTATAAGTACAATCCAGTGGTGCTGTATTGTGCTGCATCAGTCCAGTGGTGGTGTCTTGTGCTGCATCAGTCCAGTCACAATGGTGGTGTCCTCTGCTGCCATATGTCCAGTGCTGCTGTATAAGTCCAGTCCAGTGGTGCTGTATTGTGCTGCATGAGTCCAGTGGTGGTGTCTTGTGCTGCATCAGTCCAGTCACAGTGTTGGTGTACTCTGCTGCCATATGTCCAGTGCTGCTGTATAAGTCCAGTCCAGTGGTGCTGTATTGTGCTGCATCAGTCCAGTGGTGGTGTCTTGTGCTGCATCAGTCCAGTCACAGTGGTGGTGTCCTCTGCTGCCATATGTCCAGTGATGCCGTATATGTCCAGTCCAGTGGTTCTGTATTGTGCTGCATCAGTCCAGTGGTGGTGTCTTGAGCTGCATGAGTCCAGTCACAGTGGTGGTGTCCTCTGCTGCCATATGTCCATTGCTTCTGTATAAGTCCAGTCCATTGCAGTTGTGTTGTCCTGCATCAGTCCAGTGGTGGTATCCCTGTGCTGCCGTATAAGTCCAGTGGTATTGCCGTATAATTTCACTGGTACTGCCGTATAATTCCAGTGGTACTGCCATAAATGTCCAGTGGTACTGCCGTGTAAGTCCAGTGGTACTGGCGTATAGGTCCAGTGGTACTGGCGTATAGGTCCAGTGGTACTGGCCAATAAGTCCAGTGGTACTGCTGAATAATTCCAGTGATACTGCCGTATAATTCCAGTAATACTGCTGTATAAATCCAATCCAGTGGTACTGCCGTATAAGTCCAGTGTTACTGCCGTATAAGTCCAGTGGTACTGCCATATAAATTCAGTCCAGTGGTACTGCCGTATAAGTTCAGTGGTACTGCCATATAATTCCTGTGATACTGCCATATAAGTCCAGTGATACTGCCATAAAATCCAGTCCAGTGGTACTGCCGTATAATTTCAGTGGTACTGTCCTTTAATTCCAGTGATAATGCCGTATAATTCCAGTGGTACTGGCGTATAAATACAATCCAGTGGTACTGCCGTATAATTCCAGTGGTAGTGCCGTATAATTCCAGTGGTACTGCCATATAATTCCAGTGATACTGCTGTATAAATCCAGTCCAGTGGTACTGCCGTATAAGTCCAGTGGTACTGCTGTATAGTTCCAGTGGTACTGCCGTATAAGTCCAGTGATACTGTCATATAATTCCAGTGGTACTGCCATATAAGTCCAGAGGTACTGCCGTATAAGTCCATTGGTACTGCCGTATGGGTCCAATGGTACTGCCGTATACGTCCATTGGTACTGGCGTATAGGTCCATTGGTACTGGCGTATAGGTCCTGTGGTACTGGTGTATAGGTCTAGTGGTACTGGTGTATAGGTCCAGTGGTACTGGCGTATAGGTCCAGTGGTAATGGCCTATAAGTCCAGTGGTACTGCTGGATAATTCCAGTGATACTGCCGTATAATTCCAGTAATACTGCTGTATAAATCCAATCCAGTGGTAGTGCCGTATAAGTCCAGTGTTACTGCCGTATAAGTCTAGTGTTACTGCTGTATAAGTCCAGTGTTACTGCCGTATAAGTCCAGTGGTACTGCTGTATAAATCCAGTCCAGTGGTACTGCCGTATAAATTCAGTGGTACTGCCATATAATTCCTGTGATACTGCCGTATAAGTCCAGTGATACTGGCGTATAAGTCCAGTGACACTGCCATATAAATCCAGTCCAGTGGTACTGCCGTATAATTCCAATGGTACTGCCGTATAATTCCAGTGATAATGCCTGTGGTATAATTCGGTCCGTATAATTCCAGTGGTACTGCCGTATAAATCCAGTGGTACTGCCGCATAATTCTAGTGGTACTGCGATATAATTCCAGTGATACTGCTGTATAAATCCAGTCCAGTGGTACTGCCGTATAAGTCCAGTGGTACTGCTGTATAATTCCAGTGGTACTGCCGTATAAGTCCAGTGGTACTGTCTTGTGCTGTATATTATTTACTCCAAATAAAGGGGTTATTAATATTTAATCCAAATAATTTTTACAGGGTTTGCCCTGTGTGGTGTAGGAATACACTGTCCTGTACCGCATATTGTGTTATATAACTCCAGAAAAATAATGGAGAACAAAAATTTGGAGGATAAAATAGGGAAAGATCAAGAACCTCTTCCTCCTAGTGCTGAAGCAGCTGCAACTAGTCTGCAAAGGCCGATGCCCAATGTGATAGTAGAGGGCATGTAAAATCCAAAAAGCCAAAGTTCAGTAAAAAGACCCCAAAAAAATAAATTTAAATGGTCTGAGGAGAAATGTTAGCTTGCCAATATGCCATTTACGACTCCGAGTGGCAAGCAACGGCTAAGGCCCTGGCCTATGTTCATGACTAGTAGTTCAGCTTCACATGACGATGGAAGTCCTCATCCTCATGCTAGAAAAATGATAAGAGTTAAGCTGGCAAAAGCAGAGCAAAGAACTGTGCGTTCTAAGATGGTATCACAAATCGCCAAGGAGAGTCCAAGTGTGTCGGCGTTTGCGATGCCTGACCTTCCCAACACTGTACAGGAAGAGGTGGATCCTTCCACTAATTGCACGCCCTCTGCAAGTGCTGGAAAGAGCACCCACAATCTTTTTTCTGATATTCAAATTGAAGATGTCACTGTTGAAGTACACCAGGATGAGGATATGGGTGTTGCTGGCGCTGAGGAGGAAGTTGATAATGAGGATTTTGATAGTGATGCGGTTTGTTTAAATCAGGCACCGGGGGAGCCAGTTGTCCGTGGGATGAATAAGCCCATTGTGATGCCTGGGCAAAATACCAAAAAAGCCACCTCTTCGGTGTGGAATTATTTCTCCACAAATCCGGACTACAGATGTCAAGCTATCTGTCAAACTGCAATTAGTAGGGGTAAGGATGTTAACCACCTAGGAACATCTTCCCTTATACGTCACCTGCTGCACATTCATCAGAAGTCAGTTTCAAGTTCTCAAACTTTGGGTAAGAGCGTAAGCAGTCCACTGACACCTAAATCCCCTTTTCCTCTTGTACCCAAGCTCCTGCAAGCCACACCATCAACTCCCTCAACGTCAACTTCCTCCTCAATCAGGAACGTCAGTAGTCCTGCAGGCCATGTCACTGTCAAAACTGAGGAGTCCTCTCCTAACTGGGATTCCTCCGGAGGATCCTTGAGTGGTACGCCTGCTGCTGCTGTTGCTGCCGCTGCTGTTGTTGCTGCTGTGAGTCGATCATCATCCCAGAGGGGAAGTCGGAAGACCACTTGAACTGCTTCAAGTATGCAATTGACTGTCCAACAGTCCTTTGCGAGGAAGATGAAATATGACAGCAGTCATCCTGTTGCAAAGCGGATAACTGAGGCCTAGACAGATATGTTGGTGTTAGACGTGCATCCGGTATCCTCTATTAGTTCAGTGGGTCTTATAGACTTGATGGAGGTAGTGTGTTCCCGGTACTAAATCCCATCTAGATTCCACTTCACTAGGCAGGCGATACTGAGAATGTACAGAGACATCAGAAAAAGTGTCCTCAGTCTCCTAAAAAATGCAGTTGTACTCACTGTCCACTTAACCATGGACATGTGGACAAGTGGAACAGGGCAGACTAAGGACTATATGACTGTGACAACCCACTGGGTAGATGTATTGCCTCCCGCAGCAACAACAGCAGCGGCACCAGTAGCAACATCTCGCAAACGCCAACTCGTTCCTAGGCTGGCTGCACTGTGTATTACCCCTTTTCATAAGAGGCACACCACTGATGGAAATTGAGGCACATCATCGCACAATGGCTTACCTCACTTAGACTTTCCTGGGGATTTGTGACATCGGACAACGCCACCAATACATCTGGGCAAATTCCAGCACGTCCCATGTTTTGCACATACAATTAATTTTGTGGTACAGAATTTTTTGAAAGATGACAGGGACATGCAGGAAATGCTGTCAGTGGCCCAAAAAATTGAGGACCACTTTCGGCATTCAGCCACAGCGTGCCAAAGACTGGAGCGCCATCAAACACTCCTGAACCTGCCCAGCCATCACCTGAAGCAAGAGGTGGTAACGAGGTGGAATTCAACACTCTATATGCTTCAGAGGATGTAGGAGCAGCAAAAGGCCATTCAAGCCTATACATCAACCCACGATATAGGCAAAGGAGGGGGAATGTACCTGACTCAAGCACAGTGGAGAATGATTTCTGTCTTGTGCAAGGTTTTCCAACCCTTCGAACTTGCCACACGTGAAGTCATTTCAGACACTGCCAGCTTGAGTCAGGTCATTCCCCTCATCAGGCTTTTCCAGAAGCAGCTGGAGAAATTGAAGGAGAAGCTAAGATGGAGTGATTCCGCAAAGTATGTGGGACTTGTGGATGGAGCCCTTCATTTGCTTTGCCAGGATTTAATGGTAGTCTATCTGTTGAAATCAGAGAACTAAATTATGGCCACCGTGCTCGATCCTAGGTTTAAAGCCTACGTTGTTTCTCTCTTTCCGGCAGACACAAGTCTGCAGAGGTTCAAAGACCTGCTGGTGAGAAAATTGTCAACTCAAGGGGAACGTGACCCGTCAACAGCTATTCCTTCATTTTCTCTTGCAACTGGGGCTGCGAGGAAAAGGATAAGATTTCCTAGCCCACCCACCGGCGGTGATGCAGGGCAGTCAGGAACGAGTGCTGACATCTGGTCCGGATTGAAGGACCTGCCAACGATTACTGACATATCTACTGTCACTGCATATGATTCTGTCACCATTGAAAGAATGGTGGAGGATTATATGAGTTACAGCATCCAAGTAGGCATGTCAGACAGTCCGTATGTATACTAGCAGGAAAAAGAAGCAATTTGGATGCCCTTGCACAAACTGGCTTTATTTTACCTAAGTTGCCCCCCTCCAGTGTATACTCCGAAAGAGTGTTTAGTGCAGCTGGTAACCTTGTCAGCGATTGGCGTAAGAAGTTACTTCCACAAAATGTGGAGAAGATGATGTTCATCAAAATAGATTATAAATTCCTCCATGAAGACCTTGACCAGCAGTTGCCTCCAGAAAGTACACAGGGACCTGTGTTGGTGGATTCCAGTGGGGACAAATTAATAATCTGTGAGGAGGAGGATGTACACACTGAAAGGGTGAGGAATTGGAGGATGTGGATGAGGTCGACATCTTGCCTCTGTAGAGCCAGTTTGTGCAAGGAGAGATTGATTGCTTCTTTTTTGGTGAGGGCCCAAACAAACCAGTCATTTCAGACACAGACGTGTGGCAGACCCTGTCGCTGAAATGATTGATTTGTTAAAGTGTGCATGTCTTGTTTATACAACATAAGGGTGGGCGGGAGGGCCCAAGGACAATTCCATCTTGCACCTCTTTTTCTTCTTTGCATCATGTGCTGTTTGGGGACTAGTTTTTGAAAGTGCCATCCTGTCTGACACTACCGTACAACTCCAGGGGTACTGCCATATAAGTCCAGGGGTACAGCTGTATAAGTTCAGTCCAGTGGTGCTGTCTTGTGCTGCATCAGTCCAGTGGTGGTGTCTTGTGCTGCCATAAGTCCAGTGGTGGTGTCCTGTGCTGTATATTATTTTCTCCAAATAAAAGGGTTATATACATTACTTATATTATCATCCAAATAATTTTTACAGGGTTTGCCCTGTGTGGTGTAGGGGTACGCTCGCCTGTGCTGCATATTATTATAATAGCTCCAAATAAAAGTGTATTATTATCCAAATTAATTTTACAGGCTTTGCTGTGTGTGTGTGTGTGTGTGTGTGTGTGTGTGTGTGTGTGTGTGTGTGTGTGTGTGTGTGTGTGTGTGTGTGTGTGTGGTTTAGGGGTACGCTCTCCTGTGCCACCAATGTTGTGCGTGTATTACATCTGGGCAAATTCCAGCACGTCCCATGTTGTTTGTGCTGCACACTTGTGTCGCTTAGCTTAGTCATACAGCTACCTTATTGATTGCACCTCTTTTTCTTCATTCATGATGTACTGTTTGGGGCCTAGTTCTTTTAAGTAACATCCTGTCTGCCACTGCAGTGGCACTCCTAGATGGGCCAGGTGTTTGTGCCGCACACTTATGTCACTAAGCTTAGTCATACAGCTACCTCATTGCACCTCTTTTTCTTCTTTGCATGATGTGCTGTTTGGGGACTAGTTTTTTTAAGTGCCATCCTGTCTGCCATTGCAGTGCCACACCTAGATGGGCCAAGTGTTTGTGCCGCACACTTGTGTCGCTTAGCTTATACCCCTTTTCCACTAGCTCAAAAAACACGGGTAAATGCACGGGGGCGCGCATTTACCCGTGTTTTTGGCAAGTGGAAAAGGGTAAACCCGGATCAAGTGACCCGTGAATCCTACCCGGCTATTTACCTGGGTAGGACACGGGAATGATCCGGGTAGGGTGTAGTGTAAACGGGAGCCGTGTCGATGCGACACGGCTCCCGTTTACACTGTATGGATGGGCGGCGCTGGGAGATCATGTGATCTCCCTGCGCCGCCCCTGCTGTGTAGCTAGAAGCGTCACCAACCCGGCATATGCCGGGTTGTGACTGCTAATGGGAAAGGGACCGAGCACGGGTCGCAGCAGGGGGCAGCTCCCGTGTCAGGCTCCCGGCTGCGACCCGTGCTCGTAGGTGTAAAAGGGGTATTAGTCATACAGCCAACTCGGTGAAACCTTTTGGCCTAAAATCAATATTGTGAGGTGTGAGGTGTTCAAAATAGACTGGAAATGAGTGGAAATGAATGTTATTGAGGTTAATAATACCATATGGATCAAAATTACCCCCATATTCTGTGATTTTAGCTGTTTTTATTTTTTTTCCAAAAATCATCCAGATCCAAAACCAAAACCAAAACACGAAAGGGTGGTTTTGGCAAAACCAATCCAGATCCAAAACACGAGCATGGAACCAGAACTAAAACCAAAACACGAAAAGTGCCCGCTGCACATCTCTAATTTAGGGGTATATGATACACAATGGGGAAAATATATGTATAAAAACTTTATACATATGCGCTATGCTTTGTGCCCAAAGCATCACATCAAAAGTGTGCCCTTCAAAATTAAAATGTGCCCTCCTCAATGATCAGCACCCTGCCCTTAAAAAATCCTACAGTGAACACTACATGTGAACGGTAATTTCACCAAGACCCAAATAGAAAATTAGTTTTTATTATGTTGACATGAATACACACAACACATCCATCATCTGCCCCTTTAAGAGATCATTTGGAAACATGCTGTTTTGTTACAGACGGATTGCTAATCTACTGTAACAATATGAATAAATCGTACTGTCAACATTATTAATGTATTAGCTAGTGATGTGCACCGGACATTTTTCGGGTTTTGTGTTTTGGTTTTGGATTCGGTTCCGCAGCGGTGTTTTGGATTCGGACGCATTTTGGCAAAACCTCCCTGAAAATTTTTTGTCGGATTCGGGTATGTTTTGGATTCGGGTGTTTTTTTACAAAAAACCCTCAAAAACAGCTTAAATCATAGAATTTGGGGGTCATTTTGATCCCTTGGTATTATTAACCTCAATAACCATAATTTCCATTCACTTTCAGTCTATTCTGAACACCTCACACCTCGCAATATTATTTTTAGTCCTAAAATTTGCACCGAGGTCGCTGTATGGCTAAGCTAAGCGACCCAAGTGGCAGACACAAACACCTGGCCCATCTAGGAGTGGCACTGCAGTGTCAGACAGGATGGCACTTCAAAAAAATAGTCCCCAAACAGCACATGATTCAAAGAAAAAAAGAGGCGCACCAAGGTCGCTGTGTGACTAAGCTAAGCGACACAAGTGGCCGACACAAACACCTGGCCCATCTAGGAGTGGCAGTGCAGTGTCAGGCAGGATGGCACTTCAAAAAAATTGTCCCCAAACAGCACATGATGCAAAGAAAAAAAGAGGCACACCAAGGTCGCTGTGTGACTAAGCTAAGCGACACAAGTGGCCGACACAAGCACCTGGCCCATCTAGGAGTGGCACTGCAGTGTCAGACAGGATGGCACTTCAAAAAAATAGTCCCCAAACAGCACATGATGCAAAGAAAAAAAGAGGCGCACCAAGGTCGCTGTGTGACTAAGCTAAGCGACACAAGTGGCCGACACAAACACCTTGCCCATCTAGGAGTAGAACTGCAGTGTCAGGCAGGATGGCACTTCAAAAAAATAGTCCCCAAACAGCACATGATGCAAAGAAAAAAAGAGGCGCACCAAGGTCGCTGTGTGACTAAGCTAAGCGACACAAGTGGCCGACACAAACACCTGGCCCATCTAGGAGTGGCACTGCAGTGTCAGGCAGGATGGCACTTCAAAAAAATTGTCCCCAAACAGCACATGATGCAAAGAAAAATAGAGGCGCACCAAGGTCGCTGTGTGACTAAGCTAAGAGACACAAGTGGCCGACACAAACACCTGGCCCATCTAGGAGTGGCACTGCAGTGTCAGGCAGGATGGCACTTCAAAAAAATTGTCCCCAAACAGCACATGATGCAAAGAAAAATGAAAGAAAAAAGAGGTGCAAGATGGAATTGTCCTTGGGCCCTCCCACCCCCCCTTATGTTGTATAAACAGGACATGCACACTTTAACGAACCCATCATTTCAGCGACAGGGTCTGCCACACGACTGTGACTGAAATGACTGGTTGGTTTGGGCCCCCACCAAAAAAGAAGCAATCAATCTCTCCTTGCACAAACTGGCTCTACAGAGGCAAGATGTCCACCTCATCATCATCCTCCGATTCCTCACCCCTTTCACTGTGTACATCCCCCTCCTCACAGATTATTAATTCGTCCCCACTGGAATCCACCATCTCAGATCCCTGTGTACTTTCTGGAGGCAATTGCTGCTGGTGAATGTCTCCACGGAGGAATTGATTCTAATTCATTTTGATGAACATCATCTTCTCCACATTTTCTGGAAGTAACCTCGTACGCCGATTGCTGACAAGGTGAGCGGCTGCACTAAACACTCTTTCGGAGTACACACTGGAGGGAGGGCAACTTAGGTAGAATAAAGCCAGTTTGTGCAAGGGCCTCCAAATTGCCTCTTTTTCCTGCCAGTATACGTACGGACTGTCTGACGTGCCTACTTGGATGCGGTCACTCATATAATCCTCCACCATTCTTTCAATGGTGAGAGAATCATATGCAGTGACAGTAGACGACATGTCCGTAATCGTTGGCAGGTCCTTCAGTCCGGACCAGATGTCAGCACTCGCTCCAGACTGCCCTGCATCACCTCCAGCGGGTGGGCTCGGAAGTCTTAGCCTTTTCCTCGCACCCCCAGTTGCGGGAGAATGTGAAGGAGGAGATGTTGACAGGTCACGTTCCGCTTGACTTGACAATTTTCTCACCAGCAGGTCTTTGAACCTCTGCAGACTTGTGTCTGCCGGAAATAGAGATACAACGTAGGTTTTAAATCTAGGATCGAGCACGGTGGCCAAAATGTAGTGCTCTGATTTCAACAGATTGACCACCCGTGAATCCTGGTTAAGCGAATTAAGGGCTCCATCCACAAGTCCCACATGCCTAGCGGAATCGCTCTGTTTTAGCACCTCCGTCAATGTCTCCAGCTTCTTCTGCAAAAGCCTGATGGGGGGAATGACCTGACTCAGGCTGGCAGTGTCCTAACTGACTTTATGTGTGGCAAGTTCAAAGCGTTGCAGAACCTTGCACAACGTTGAAATCATTCTCCACTGCGCTTGAGTCAGGTGCATTCCCCCTCCTTTGCCTATATCGTGGGCAGATGTATAGGCTTGAATGGCCTTTTGCTGCTCCTCCATCCTCTGAATCATATAGAGGGTTGAATTCCACCTCGTTACCACCTCTTGCTTCAGATGATGGCAGGGCTGGTTCAGGAATGTTTGGTGGTGCTCCAGTCTTCGGCACGCGGTGGCTGAATGCCGAAAGTGGCCCGCAATTCTTCGGGCCATCGACAGCATCTCTTGCACGCCCCTGTCGTTTTTTAAATAATTCTGCACCACCAAATTCAATGTATGTGCAAAACATGGGACGTGCTGGAATTTGCCCAGATGTAATGCACGCACAATATTGGTGGCGTTGTCCGATGTCACAAATCCCCAGGAGAGTCCAATTGGGGTTAGCCATTCTGCGATGATGTTCCTCAGTTTCCGTAAGAGGTTGTCAGCTGTGTGCCTCTTCTGGAAAGCGGTGATACAAAGCGTAGCCTGCCTAGGAACGAGTTGGCGTTTGCGAGATGCTGCTACTGGTGCCGCCACTGCTGTTCTTGCTGCGGGAGGCAATACATCTACCCAGTGGGCTGTCACAGCCATATAGTCCTGAGTCTGCCCTGCTCCACTTGTCCACATGTCCGTGGTTAAGTGGACATTGGGTACAACTGCATTTTTTAGGACACTGGTGACTCTTTTTCTGAGGTCTGTGTACATTTTCGGTATCGCCTGCCTAGAGAAGTGGAACCTAGATGGTATTTGGTACCGGGGACACAGTACCTCAATCAAGTCTCTAGTTTCCTCTGAATTAACAGTGGATACCGGAACCACGTTTCTCACCGCCCAGGCTGCCAAGGCCTGAGTTATCCGCTTTGCAGCAGGATGACTGCTGTGATATTTCATCTTCCTCGCAAAGGACTGTTGGACAGTCAATTGCTTACTGGAAGTAGTACAAGTGGTCTTCCGACTTCCCCTCTGGGATGACGATCGACTCCCAGCAGCAACAACAGCAGCGCCAGCAGCAGTAGGCGTTACACTCAAGGATGCATCGGAGGAATCCCAGGCAGTAGAGGACTCGTCAGACTTGCCAGTGACATTGCCTGCAGGACTATTGGATTTCCTGTGTAAGGTGGAAATTGACACTGAGGGAGTTGGTGGTGTGGTTTGCAGGAGCTTGGTTACAACAAGAGGAAGGGATTTAGTGGTCAGTGGACTGCTTCCGCTGTCATCCAAAGTTTTTGAACTTGTCACTGACTTATGATGAATGCGCTGCAGGTGACGTATAAGGGAGGATGTTCCGAGGTGGTTAACGTCCTTACCCCTACTTATTACAGCTTGACAAAGGCAACACACGGCTTGACACCTGTTGTCCGCATTTGTGTTGAAATAATTCCACACCGAAGAGGTGATTTTTTTTTGTATTTTGACCAGGCATGTCAATGGCCATATTCGTCCCACGGACAACAGGTGTCTCCCCGGGTGCCTGACTTAAACAAACCACCTCACCATCAGAATCCTCCTTGTCAATTTCCTCCCCAGCGCCAGCAACACCCATATCCTCATCCTGGTGTACTTCAACAGTGACATCTTCAATTTGACTATCAGGAACTGGACTGCGGGTGCTCCTTCCAGCACTTGCAGGGGGCGTGCAAATGGTGGAAGGCGCAAGCTCTTCCCGTCCAGTGTTGGGAAGGTCAGGCATCGCAACCGACACAATTGGACTCTCCTTGGTGATTTGTGATTTAGAAGAACGCACAGTTCTTTGCTGTGCTTTTGCCAGCTTAAGTCTTTTAATTTTTCTAGTGAGAGGATGAGTGCTTCCATCCTCATGTGAATCTGAACCACTAGCCATGAACATAGGCCAGGGCCTCAGCCGTTCCTTGCCACTCCGTGTCGTAAATGGCATATTGGGAAGTTTACGCTTCTCATCAGACGCTTTCAATTTTGATTTTTGGGTCATTTTACTGAACTTTTGTTTTTTGGATTTTACATGCTCTCTACTATGACATTGGGCATCGGCCTTGGCAGACGACGTTGATGGCATTTCATCGTCTCGGCCATGACTAGTGGCAGCAGCTACAGCACGAGGTGGAAGTGGATCTTGATCTTTCCCTATTTTAACCTCCACATTTTTGTTCTCCATTTTTTAATGTGTGGAATTATATGCCAGTATCAATAGCAATGGCCTACTACTATATATACTGCGCACAACTGAAATGCACCACAGGTATGGATGGATAGTATACTTGACGACACAGAGGTAGGTACAGCAGTGGCCTACTGTACCGTAATGCTATATATTATATACTGGTGGTCAGCAAACTGTGCAAAACTGAAATGCACCACAGGTATGGATGGATAGTATACTTGACGACACAGAGGTAGGTACAGCAGTGGCCTACTGTACCGTAATGCTATACATTATATACTGGTGGTCAGCAAACTGTGCTAAACTAAAAGGCACCACAGGTATGGATGGATAGTATACTTGACGACACAGAGGTAGGTACAGCAGTGGCCTACTGTACCGTAATGCTATATAATATATACTGCTGGTCAGCAAACTGTGCAAAACTGAAATGCACCACAGTTAGAGATGAGCGCCTGAAATTTTTCGGGTTTTGTGTTTTGGTTTTGGGTTCGGTTCCGCGGCCGTGTTTTGGGTTCGAACGCGTTTTGGCAAAACCTCACCGAATTTTTTTTGTCGGATTCGGGTGTGTTTTGGATTCGGGTGTTTTTTTAAAAAAACACTAAAAAACAGCTTAAATCATAGAATTTGGGGGTCATTTTGATCCCAAAGTATTATTAACCTCAAAAACCATAATTTACACTCATTTTCAGTCTATTCTGAATACCTCACACCTCACAATATTATTTTTAGTCCTAAAATTTGCACCGAGGTCGCTGTGTGAGTAAGATAAGCGACCCTAGTGGCCGACACAAACACCGGGCCCATCTAGGAGTGGCACTGCAGTGTCACGCAGGATGTCCCTTCCAAAAAACCCTCCCCAAACAGTACATGACGCAAAGAAAAAAAGAGGCGCAATGAGGTAGCTGTGTGAGTAAGATTAGCGACCCTAGTGGCCGACACAAACACCGGGCCCATCTAGGAGTGGCACTGCAGTGTCACGCAGGATGTCCCTTCCAAAAAACCTGAACCACTAGCCATGAACATAGGCCAGGGCCTCAGCCGTTCCTTGCCACTCCGTGTGGTAAATGGCATATTGGCAAGTTTACGCTTCTCCTCCGACAATTTTATTTTAGGTTTTGGAGTCCTTTTTTTACTGATATTTGGTGTTTTGGATTTGACATGCTCTGTACTATGACATTGGGCATCGGCCTTGGCAGACGACGTTGCTGGCATTTCATCGTCTCGGCCATGACTAGTGGCAGCAGCTTCAGCACGAGGTGGAAGTGGATCTTGATCTTTCCCTAATTTTGGAACCTCAACATTTTTGTTCTCCATATTTTAATAGGCACAACTAAAAGGCACCTCAGGTAAACAATGGAGATGGATGGATTGGATACTAGTATACAATTATGGACGGGCTGCCGAGTGCCGACACAGAGGTAGCCACAGCCGTGAACTACCGCACTGTACTGTGTCTGCTGCTAATATATAGACTGGTTGATAAAGAGATAGTATACTCGTAACTAGTATGTATGTATAAAGAAAGAAAAAAAAACCACGGTTAGGTGGTATATACAATTATGGACGGGCTGCCGAGTGCCGACACAGAGGTAGCCACAGCCGTGAACTACCGCACTGTACTGTGTCTGCTGCTAATATATAGACTGGTTGATAAAGAGATAGTATACTCGTAACTAGTATGTATGTATAAAGAAAGAAAAAAAAACCACGGTTAGGTGGTATATACAATTATGGACGGGCTGCCGAGTGCCGACACAGAGGTAGCCACAGCCGTGAACTACCGCACTGTACTGTGTCTGCTGCTAATATAGACTGGTTGATAAAGAGATAGTATACTCGTAACTAGTATGTATGTATAAAGAAAGAAAAAAAAACCACGGTTAGGTGGTATATACAATTATGGACGGGCTGCCGAGTGCCGACACAGAGGTAGCCACAGCCGTGAACTACCGCACTGTACTGTGTCTGCTGCTAATATATAGACTGGTTGATAAAGAGATAGTATACTCGTAACTAGTATGTATGTATAAAGAAAGAAAAAGAAACCACGGTTAGGTGGTATATACAATTATGGACGGGCTGCCAAGTGCCGACACAGAGGTAGCCACAGCCGTGAACTACCGCACTGTACTGTGTCTGCTGCTAATATAGACTGGTTGATAAAGAGATAGTATACTCGTAACTAGTATGTATGTATAAAGAAAGAAAAAAAAACCACGGTTAGGTGGTATATACAATTATGGACGGGCTGCCGAGTGCCGACACAGAGGTAGCCACAGCCGTGAACTACCGCACTGTACTGTGTCTGCTGCTAATATAGACTGGTTGATAAAGAGATAGTATACTCGTAACTAGTATGTATGTATAAAGAAAGAAAAAAAAACCACGGTTAGGTGGTATATACAATTATGGACGGGCTGCCGAGTGCCGACACAGAGGTAGCCACAGCCGTGAACTACCGCACTGTACTGTGTCTGCTGCTAATATATAGACTGGTTGATAAAGAGATAGTATACTCGTAACTAGTATGTATGTATAAAGAAAGAAAAAAAAACCACGGTTAGGTGGTATATACAATTATGGACGGGCTGCCGAGTGCCGACACAGAGGTAGCCACAGCCGTGAACTACCGCACTGTACTGTGTCTGCTGCTAATATAGACTGGTTGATAAAGAGATAGTATACTCGTAACTAGTATGTATGTATAAAGAAAGAAAAAAAAACCACGGTTAGGTGGTATATACAATTATGGACGGGCTGCCGAGTGCCGACACAGAGGTAGCCACAGCCGTGAACTACCGCACTGTACTGTGTCTGCTGCTAATATATAGACTGGTTGATAAAGAGATAGTATACTACTAATATTATATATACTGGTGGTCAGGTCACTGGTCACTAGTCACACTGGCAGTGGCACTCCTGCAGCAAAAGTGTGCACTGTTTAATTTTAATATAATATTATGTACTCCTGGCTCCTGCTATAACCTATAACTGGCACTGCAGTAGTGCTCCCCAGTTTCCCCCACAATTATAAGCTGTGTGAGCTGAGCAGTCAGACAGATATATAATATATATAGATGATGCAGCACACTGGCCTGAGCCTGAGCAGTGCACACAGATATGGTATGTGACTGACTGAGTCACTGTGTGTATCGCTTTTTTCAGGCAGAGAACGGATATATTAAATAAACTGCACTGTGTGTCTGGTGGTCACTCACTATATAATATATTATGTACTCCTGGCTCCTGCTATAACCTATAACTGGCACTGCAGTAGTGCTCCCCAGTCTCCCCCACAATTATAAGCTGTGTGAGCTGAGCAGTCAGACAGATATATATAATATTATATATAGATAATAGATGATGCAGCACACTGGCCTGAGCCTGAGCAGTGCACACAGATATGGTATGTGACTGAGTCACTGTGTGCTGTGTATCGCTTTTTTCAGGCAGAGAACGGATTATAAATAAAACTGGTGGTCACTGGTCACTATCAGCAAAACTCTGCACTGTACTGAGTACTCCTAATGCTCCCCAAAATTAGTAAATCAAGTGTCTCTCTAATCTATTCTAAACGGAGAGGACGCCAGCCACGTCCTCTCCCTATCAATCTCAATGCACGTGTGAAAATGGCGGCGACGCGCGGCTCCTTATATAGAATCCGAGTCTCGCGATAGAATCCGAGCCTCGCGAGAATCCGACAGCGTCATGATGACGTTCGGGCGCGCTCGGGTTAACCGAGCAAGGCGGGAAGATCCGAGTCGCTCGGACCCGTGAAAAAAAACATGAAGTTCTGGCGGGTTCGGATTCAGAGAAACCGAACCCGCTCTTCTCTACCACAGGTATGGATGGATAGTATACTTGACGACACAGAGGTAGGTACAGCAGTGGCCTACTGTAATGTAATGCTATATATTATATACTGGTGGTCAGCAAACTGTGCAAAACTGAAATGCACCACAGGTATGGATGGATAGTATACTTGACGACACAGAGGTAGGTACAGCAGTGGCCTACTGTACCATAATGCTATATATTATATACTGGTGGTCAGCAAACTGTGCAAAACTGAAATGCACCACAGGTATGGATGGATAGTATACTTGATGACACAGAGGTAGGTACAGCAGTGGCCTACTGTATCGTAATGCTATATATTATATACTGGTGTTCAGCAAACTGTGCAAAACTGAAATGCACCACAGGTATGGATGGATAGTATACTTGACGACACAGAGGTAGGTACAGCAGTGGCCTACTGTACCGTACTGCTATATATTATATGCTGGTGGTCAGCAAACTGTGCAAAACTGAAATGCACCACAGGTATGGATGGATAGTATACTTGACGACACAGAGGTGGGTACAGCAGTGGCCTACTGTACCGTAATGCTATACATTATATACTGGTGGTCAGCAAACTGTGCAAAACTGAAATGCACCACAGGTATGGATGGATAGTATACTTGACGACACAGAGGTAGGTACAGCAGTGGCCTACTGTACCGTAATGCTATATATTATATACTGGTGGTCAGCAAATTGTGCAAAACTGAAATGCACCACAGGTATGGATGGATAGTATACTTGACGACACAGAGGTAAGTACAGCAGTGGCCTTCTGTACCGTACTCCTATATATTATATACTGGTGGTCAGCAAAATTATGCACTGTACTCCTACTATATACTACAATGCAGCACAGATATGGAGTGTTTTTCAGGCAGACAACGTATACTGGTGGTCACTGGTCAGCAAAACTCTGCACTGTACTCCTCCTATATAATACTGCTGGTCCCCAGTCCCCACAATAAAGCAGTGTGAGCACAGATATATGCAGCACGCTGAGCACATATATGGAGTGTTTTTCAGACAGACAACGTATACTGGTGGTCACTGTCAGCAAAACTCTGCACTTTACTCCTCCTATATAATATACTGGTGGTCCCCAGTCCCCACAATAAAGCAGTGTGAGCACAGATATATGCAGCACACTGAGCACAGATATGGAGTGTTTTTCAGGCAGACAACGTATACTGGTGGTCACTGTCAGCAAAACTCTGCACTGTACTCCTCCTATATAATACAGCTGCTCCCCAGTCCCCACAATTAAGCAGTGTGAGCACAGATATATGCAGCACGCTGAGCACAGATAATAAGGAGCATTTTTTTCAGGCAGAGAACGGATAAAACTGGTGGTCACTGATCAGCAAAACTCTGCACTGTACTCCTCCTATATTAATAATACAGCTGCTCCCCAGTCCCCACAATTAAGATATAAGCAAGCACAAATATTTGCATCAACAATGAATAAACGGAGAGGACGCCAGCCACGTCCTCTCCCTAACATTTCCAATGCACGAGTGAAAATGGCGGCGACGCGCGGCTCCTTATATAGAATCCGAATCTCGCAAGAATCCGACAGCGGGATGTTGACGTTCGGGCGCGTTCGGGTTAACCGAGACATACGGGAGAATCCGAGTATGCCTGGGACCCGTGTAAAATGGGTGAAGTTCGGGGGGGTTCGGTTTCCGAGGAACCGAACCCGCTCATCACTAGTATTAGCATAAGGGAGAGTGGATCAGACACATTCATCCAATCAAAATCATCATCATCATCAGTTTGTATCTTGCATAGGGGTCGAGCAACCACAAGTGATACACCTCCAAATAAGAGCATATGCTTCATTCGGGTGTGGTATGTCTGACTGACGGTCAGCATACCGACACCGGAATCCTGGCAGCGGAATCCTGGTGGGGGGGGGCGAGCCCCTTGTGGGCTTGCCGGGCTCGCCACGCTGTGGGCTCAGTGGCAGTCTACGGTCGCCACGGGTTCTGATCCCACTATATGGGTGTCGCGGACACCCACGAGTGGGAATAGTCCATGTTGGTCGGCATGCCGACCATCGGGATAGTGAGGGGGCAGGATGTAGGGGGAGGTCATGTGATCATCAGTCACCTGACCGCCGGTCACATAAATATATCCCCTTCATTCTATTTGTGAAAATAGTACGTAAAGTGTGTGAGCACATCTATTCTATACTATATGTCCATAATAAGTCTCAGTCAGAAGGAGAATGGATGTTTTTGCATGCATACACAGTTAAAATAGCGCAAATTACATTTACATCCATCTCTGAATGAGCATCTGTAAGTGAAGACCACCAGGTTCAGTCGTTATTTCCCAAGTAAACAGGGAAAATCTGTAAAGACTAATAGAGACTGACAGGTTATATTTTAAGGATTTAAATCTTTGAAAACAGGTAGGATCATTACAAATTCAGTGTAAAAGACTAAGGGGCTCATTTATCATGAAACATTTTCAGCATATTCCCAGAAAACGCCTATTTTTGAGGGTTAGCCACAAATATTTAGTATCACCCGCGTAACTTATGGGCTACACTTCACAAAAGAAACCGGCAGATGGTTCCTCTAGAAAAGACAATGGCATATCCGGGTAAATGAACTAATAAGGGGGTCATTCTGACCCGATCACAGCGTGCTTTCGTTCGCACAGCTGCGACCGGGTCACTACTGCGCACGCGTGAGGGCCGTAATGCACAAGCGCGTCATTGCCCAGCGACAGCCGTCGGCTGGCAACGACACTGACAGCAGAAAAAGCAGTCGCAGTGGCGATCGCAAGAAGATTGACTGCAGAAAGGCGTTCCAGGGCGTCAACTGACCGTTGGAGACCATTTTTGGGGAGTGGTAAGCAAAACGCAGGTGTGTCCAGGCGGACGGAGGGCGGATGTCTGACGTCAAAGCCGAGCCCATCGTCGCTGGATCTGTCGCACAGGGTAAGTATGTCCAGTGCTGGTCTTGTTTTGCAGGAAACTTTTTTAGCATAGCAGGGCTGCACAAGCGATCACAGCCCTGCTATGCTAAAATACACTCCCTCATAGGGGGAGATTAGTTGATCGCACCAGCAGCAAAAAGTTGCTTGGTGCGATCAACTCAGAATGAGGGCCTAAGATGGGAGTTCTATTTAAGATGGGATGTTGCCCATAGCAACCAATCAGAGTTTACTTCTCATTTATCTAGCACCTTCTAGAGGTTAATACCTGGAATCTAATTGGTTAACTATGGGCAACATCCCATCTTAAATAGAACTCCCATCTTAGTAAATTTACCCCATTGTGTCGACCCTGCAGCACAGCCAATGGCCGAAATATCAGTTGACTGCCCAGCCCATGCACTTGCTGCAGAGGCCGACGGTGACTGATATCACAACTGGGCAGGCACATGTATGGGACTTTTTCGCTATTTTTAGGGCGAATGGGGATACGCCCTATTTAATAGCGGGGCCGGCAATAAATTCAGCAGGAGCTAAAAACATGTGGATCAGTGAATCCAAATGTTTTCTCAACTGCGTCGGCTAAAATGCAGGCTTTTTGGAGGCATTTTCACCAATGCCTTTTTATAAAAAAAATAAGGTGAAAAGGCATTAGTGAAAATGCCTTAACAACAGGAGAAAACGGCCCATAATTGAATAGACAGGGGGGAAAATTCAATAGCTCCAAAATAGCTCCAAGATAACCGGAACAAATTGCATACCTCCCTAAGTGTCCTCCTGCTCTGCCCGCTTACACTGCAGCTCTCTGAGAGGAGCAGTAGCTGGATCCTTCATGATACAGCTCCCTTGGCAGGACAGTCTATCTGTTGCTTATAGCAGCTTTCAGCTTATGTGTCTCCCCTTTCCCTGCTGCTCATCTCCGCTCAAATATGGCTTCACCAAGTCTCCCATCACAACAGCTTTGTCACTCCTCAAACTGCTGTTTTTTTAAACAAACATCATTTAAATTCCACTGACCACTACACTGATTTCAAATGTCCTTACTTTAATTGGGTATCACACGTGTGTTCATATATGTATATATATATATATATATATATATATATACACTGCTCAAAAAAATAAAGGGAACACTAAAATAACACATCCTAGATCTGAATTAATGAAATATTCTTATTAAATACTTTGTTCTTTACCCACCCGTACCCGCCCACTTGCACCGCTGGCTTAGTCATACAGCTACCTCATTGCACCTCTATTACTTCTTTGCATGATGTGCTGTTTGGGGTAGTGATGTGCACCGGACATTTTTCGGGTTTTGTGTTTTGGTTTTGGATTCGGTTCCGCGGCCGTGTTTTGGATTCGGACGCGTTTTGGCAAAACCTCCCTGAAAATTTTTTGTCGGATTCGGGTGTGTTTTGGATTCGGGTGTTTTTTTACAAAAACCCCTCAAAAACAGCTTAAATCATAGAATTTGGGAGTTATTTTGATCCCATAGTATTATTAACCTCAATAACCATAATTTCCACTCATTTTCAGTCTATTCTGAACACTGAACACCTCACAATATTATTTTTAGTCCTAAAATTTGCACCGAGGTCGCTGGATGACTAAGCTAAGTGACCCAAGTGGCCGACACAAACACCTGGCCCATCTAGGTGTGGCACTGGAGTGTCAGACAGGATGGCACTTCAAAAAAATAGTCCCCAAACAGCACATGATGCAAAGAAAAGAAGAGGCGCAATGAGGTAGCTGTGTGACTAAGCTAAGCGACCCAAGTGGCCGACACAAACACCTGGTCCATCTAGGAGTGGCACTGCAGTGTCAGACAGGATGGCACTTCCAAAAAATAGTCCCCAAACAGCACATGATGCAAAGAAAAAAAGAGGCGCAATGAGGTAGCTGTGTGACTAAGCTAAGCGACACAAGTGGCCGACACAAACACCTGGCCCATCTAGGAGTGGCACTGCAGTGTCAGACAGGATGGCAATTCAAAAAAATAGTCCCCAAACAGCACATGATGCAAAGAAAAAAAGAGGTGCACCAAGGTCGCTGGATGGCTAAGCTAAGCGACACAAGTGGCCGACACAAACACCTGGCCCATCTAGGAGTGGCACTGCAGTGTCAGGAAGGATGGCACTTCAAAAAAATAGTCCCCAAACAGCACATGATGCAAAGAAAAATGAAAGAAAATGGAGGTGCAAGATGGAATTGTCCTTGGGCCCTCCCACCCCCCCTTATGTTGTATAAACAGGACATGCACACTTTAACAAACCCATCATTTCAGCCACAGGGTCTGCCACACAACTGTGACTGAAATGACTGGTTGGTTTTGGCCCCCACCAAAAAAGAAGCAATCTATCTCTCCTTGCACAAACTGGCTCTACAGAGGCAAGATGTCCTCCTCCTCCTCATCGTCCGATTCCTCACCCCTTTCATAGTATACATCCCCCTCCTCACAGATTATTAATTCGTCCCCACTGGAATCCACCATCTCAGGTCCCTGTGTACTTTCTGGAGGCAATTGCTGGTGAATGTCTCCACGGAGGAATTGATTATAATTAATTTTGATGAACATCATCTCCACATTTTCTGGAAGTAACCTCGTACGCCGATTGCTGACAAGGTGAGTGGCTGCACTAAACACTCTTTCGGAGTACACACTGGAGGGTGGGCAACTTAGATAAAATAAAGCCAGTTTGTGCAAGGGCCTCCAAATTGCCTCTTTTTTCCTGCCAGTATACGTACGGACTGTCTGACGTGCCTACTTGGATGCGGTCACTCATATAATCCTCCACCATTCTTTCAATGGTGAGAGAATCATATGCAGTGACAGTAGACGACATGTCAGTAATCGTTGGCAGGTCCTTCAGTCCGGACCAGATGTCAGCACTCGCTCCAGACTGCCCTGCATCACCGCCAGCGGGTGGGCTCGGAATTCTTAGCCTTTTCCTCGCACCCCCAGTTGCGGGAGAATGTGAAGGAGGAGCTGTTGACGGGTCACGTTCCGCTTGACTTGACAATTTTCTCACCAGCAGGTCTTTGAACCTCTGCAGACTTGTGTCTGCTGGAAAGAGAGATACAACGTAGGTTTTAAATCTAGGATCGAGCACGATGGCCAAAATGTAGTGCTCTAATTTCAACAGATTGACCACCCGTGAATCCTGGTTAAGCGAATTAAGGGCTCCATCCACAAGTCCCACATGCCTAGCGGAATCGCTCTGTTTTAGCTCCTCCTTCAATGGGGTAAATTTACTAAGGTCCCGATTTTGACCGAGATGCCGTTTTTTCATCAAAGTGTCATCTCGGTAATTTACTAAGCAATAATCACGGCAGTGATGAGGGCATTCGTAATTTTTTGCAAGTCCAAGAAAAAAATTACGAATGAATACACCATCGGTCAAAACGCGGCTGTTTAAGTATGAATCTCGGTAATTTACTAAGAAGTGAAAAGCAAAAAAAAAACAAACACTGCCGTGAAAAATTACAACTCGTAAAAAAGTGCTTAAAAAAAACAGACCTGCTTTTTTTCCCCGTGATTGGATAGGCATTAGAGATGAGCGGGTTCGGTTTCTCTGAATCCGAACCCGCACGAACTTCATGTTTTTTTTCACGGGTCCGAGCGACTCGGATCTTCCCGCCTTGCTCGGTTAACCCGAGCGCGCCCGAACGTCATCATGACGCTGTCGGATTCTCGCGAGACTCGGATTCTATATAAGGAGCCGCGCGTCGCCGCCATTTTCACACGTGCATTGAGATTGATAGGGAGAGGACGTGGCTGGCGTCCTCTCCATTTAGATTAGGAGAGAGAGAGAGAGATTGACCTGAGGCTGATACTGTAGAAGAGAGTGCAGAGTTTAGTGACTGACCACAGTGACCACCAGCAGTGCAGTTGTTTTATTTAATATATCCGTTCTCTGCCTGAAAAAAACGGTACACACAGTGACTCAGTCACATACCATATCTGTGTGCACTGCTCAGCCCAGTGTGCTGCATGCCTGCATCATCTATGTATATATTATATATCTGACTGTGCTCAGCTCACACACAGCTTATAATTGTGGGGGAGACTGGGGAGCACTGCAGTGCCAGTTATAGGTTATAGCAGGAGCCAGGAGTACAAGACAGTCGCATACCATATCTGTGTGCACTGCTCAGCCCAGTGTGCTGCATCATCTATGTATATATTATATATCTGACTGTGCTCAGCTCACACAGCTTATAATTGTGGGGGAGACTGGGGAGCACTGCAGTGCCAGTTATAGGTTATAGCAGGAGCCAGGAGTACATATTATATTAAAATTAAACAGTGCACACTTTTGCTGCAGGAGTGCCACTGCCAGTGTGACTGACCAGTGACCTGACCACACTGACCACCAGTATAGTTAGTAGTATACTATATTGTGATTGCCTGAAAAAGTTAAACACTCGTCGTGTGACTTCACTTGTGTGGTGTTTTTTTTTTTTTATTCTATAAAAAACTCATTCTGCTGACAGACAGTGTCCAGCAGGTCCGTCATTATATAATATATATACCTGTCCGGCTGCAGTAGTGATATATATATATTTTTTATATCATTATTTATCATCCAGTCGCAGCAGACACAGTACGGTAGTTCACGGCTGTAGCTACCTCTGTGTCGGCACTCGGCAGTCCATCCATAATTGTATACCACCTACCCGTGGTTTTTTTTTCTTTCTTCTTTATACATACATACTACTACATCTCTTTATCAACCAGTCTATATTAGCAGCAGACACAGTACAGTACGGTAGTTCATGGCTGTGGCTACCTCTGTGTCGGCACTCGGCAGTCCGTCCATAATTGTATACCACCTAACCGTGGTTTTTTTTTCTTTCTTCTTTATACATACATACTACGACATCTCTTTATCAACCAGTCTATATTAGCAGCAGACACAGTACAGTACGGTAGTTCACGGCTGTGGCTACCTCTGTGTCGGCACTCGGCAGTCCGTCCATAATTGTATACCACCTAACCGTGGTTTTTTTTTCTTTCTTCTTCATACATACATACTACGACATCTCTTTATCAACCAGTCTATATTAGCAGCAGACACAGTACAGTACGGTAGTTCACGGCTGTGGCTACCTCTGTGTCGGCACTCGGCAGTCCGTCCATAATTGTATACCACCTAACCGTGGTTTTTTTTTCTTTCTTCTTTATACATACATACTACGACATCTCTTTATCAACCAGTCTATATTAGCAGCAGACACAGTACAGTACGGTAGTTCACGGCTGTGGCTACCTCTGTGTCGGCACTCGGCAGCCCGTCCATAATTGTATACCACCTAACCGTGGTTTTTTTTTCTTTCTTCTTCATACATACATACTACGACATCTCTTTATCAACCAGTCTATATTAGCAGCAGACACAGTACAGTACGGTAGTTCACGGATGTGGCTACCTCTGTGTCGGCACTCGGCAGTCCGTCCATAATTGTATACCACCTACCCGTGTTTTTTTTTTCTTTCTTCTTTATACATACATACTACTACATCTCTTTATCAACCAGTCTATATTAGCAGCAGACACAGTACAGTACGGTAGTTCACGGCTGTGGCTACCTCTGTGTCGGCACTCGGCAGTCCGTCCATAATTGTATACCACCTAACCGTGGTTTTTTTTTCTTTCTTCTTCATACATACATACTACGACATCTCTTTATCAACCAGTCTATATTAGCAGCAGACACAGTACAGTACGGTAGTTCACGGCTGTGGCTACCTCTGTGTCGGCACTCGGCAGTCCGTCCATAATTGTATACCACCTAACCGTGTTTTTTTTTTCTTTCTTCTTCATACATACATACTACGACATCTCTTTATCAACCAGTCTATATTAGCAGCAGACACAGTACGGTAGTTCACGGCTGTAGCTACCTCTGTGTCGGCACTCGGCAGTCCGTCCATAATTGTATACTAGTATCCATCCATCTCCATTGTTTACCTGAGGTGCCTTTTAGTTGTGCCTATTAAAATATGGAGAACAAAAATGTTGAGGTTCCAAAATTAGGGAAAGATCAAGATCCACTTCCACCTCGTGCTGAAGCTGCTGCCACTAGTCATGGCCGAGACGATGAAATGCCAGCAACGTCGTCTGCCAAGGCCGATGCCCAATGTCATAGTACAGAGCATGTCAAATCCAAAACACCAAATATCAGTAAAAAAAGGACTCCAAAACCTAAAATAAAATTGTCGGAGGAGAAGCGTAAACTTGCCAATATGCCATTTACCACACGGAGTGGCAAGGAACGGCTGAGGCCCTGGCCTATGTTCATGGCTAGTGGTTCAGCTTCACATGAGGATGGAGGCACTCAGCCTCTCGCTAGAAAAATGAAAAGACTCAAGCTGGCAAAAGCAGTAGCACCGCAAAGAACTGTGCGTTCTTCGAAATCCCAAATCCACAAGGAGAGTCCAATTGTGTCGGTTGCGATGCCTGACCTTCCCAACACTGGACGTGAAGAGCATGCGCCTTCCACCATTTGCACGCCCCCTGCAAGTGCTGGAAGGAGCACCCGCAGTCCAGTTCCTGATAGTCAGATTGAAGATGTCAGTGTTGAAGTACACCAGGATGAGGAGGATATGGGTGTTGCTGGCGCTGGGGAGGAAATTGACCAGGAGGATTCTGATGGTGAGGTGGTTTGTTTAAGTCAGGCACCCGGGGAGACACTTGTTGTCCGTGGGAGGAATATGGCCGTTGACATGCCTGGTGAAAATACCAAAAAAATCAGCTCTTCGGTGTGGAGGTATTTCACCAGAAATGCGGACAACAGGTGTCAAGCCGTGTGTTCCCTTTGTCAAGCTGTAATAAGTAGGGGTAAGGACGTTAACCACCTCGGAACATCCTCCCTTATACGTCACCTGCAGCGCATTCATAATAAGTCAGTGACAAGTTCAAAAACTTTGGGTGACAGCGGAAGCAGTCCACTGACCAGTAAATCCCTTCCTCTTGTAACCAAGCTCACGCAAACCACCCCACCAACTCCCTCAGTGTCAATTTCCTCCTTCCCCAGGAATGCCAATAGTCCTACAGGCCATGTCACTGGCAATTCTGACGAGTCCTCTCCTGCCTGGGATTCCTCCGATGCATCCTTGCGTGTAACGCCTACTGCTGCTGGCGCTGCTGTTGTTGCTGCTGGGAGTCGATGGTCATCCCAGAGGGGAAGTCGTAAGACCACTTTTACTACTTCCACCAAGCAATTGACTGTCCAACAGTCCTTTGCGAGGAAGATGAAATATCACAGCAGTCATCCTACTGCAAAGCGGATAACTGAGGCCTTGGCATCCTGGGTGGTGAGAACCGTGGTTCCGGTATCCATCATTACTGCAGAGCCAACTAGAGACTTGTTGGAGGTACTGTGTCCCCGGTACCAAATACCATCTAGGTTCCATTTCTCTAGGCAGGCGATACCGAAAATTTACACAGACCTCAGAAAAAGAGTCACCAGTGTCCTAAAAAATGCAGTTGTACCCAATGTCCACTTAACCACGGACATGTGGACAAGTGGAGCAGGGCAGGGTCAGGACTATATGACTGTGACAGCCCACTGGGTAGATGTATGGACTCCCGCCGCAAGAACAGCAGCGGCGGCACCAGTAGCAGCATCTCGCAAACGCCAACTCTTTCCTAGGCAGGCTACGCTTTGTATCACCGGTTTCCAGAATACGCACACAGCTGAAAACCTCTTACGGCAACTGAGGAAGATCATCGCGGAATGGCTTACCCCAATTGGACTCTCCTGTGGATTTGTGGCATCGGACAACGCCAGCAATATTGTGTGTGCATTAAATATGGGCAAATTCCAGCACGTCCCATGTTTTGCACATACCTTGAATTTGGTGGTGCAGAATTATTTAAAAAACGACAGGGGCGTGCAAGAGATGCTGTCGGTGGCCAGAAAAATTGCGGGACACTTTCGGCGTACAGGCACCACGTACAGAAGACTGGAGCACCACCAAAAACTACTGAACCTGCCCTGCCATCATCTGAAGCAAGAAGTGGTAACGAGGTGGAATTCAACCCTCTATATGCTTCAGAGGTTGGAGGAGCAGCAAAAGGCCATTCAAGCCTATACAATTGAGCACGATATAGGAGGTGGAATGCACCTGTCTCAAGCGCAGTGGAGAATGATTTCAACGTTGTGCAAGGTTCTGATGCCCTTTGAACTTGCCACACGTGAAGTCAGTTCAGACACTGCCAGCCTGAGTCAGGTCATTCCCCTCATCAGGCTTTTGCAGAAGAAGCTGGAGACATTGAAGGAGGAGCTAACACGGAGCGATTCCGCTAGGCATGTGGGACTTGTGGATGGAGCCCTTAATTCGCTTAACAAGGATTCACGGGTGGTCAATCTGTTGAAATCAGAGCACTACATTTTGGCCACCGTGCTCGATCCTAGATTTAAAGCCTACCTTGGATCTCTCTTTCCGGCAGACACAAGTCTGCTGGGGTTGAAAGACCTGCTGGTGAGAAAATTGTCAAGTCAAGCGGAACGCGACCTGTCAACATCTCCTCCTTCACATTCTCCCGCAACTGGGGGTGCGAGGAAAAGGCTCAGAATTCCGAGCCCACCCGCTGGCGGTGATGCAGGGCAGTCTGGAGCGACTGCTGATGCTGACATCTGGTCCGGACTGAAGGACCTGACAACGATTACGGACATGTCGTCTACTGTCACTGCATATGATTCTCTCACCATTGAAAGAATGGTGGAGGAATATATGAGTGACCGCATCCAAGTAGGCACGTCACACAGTCCATACTTATACTGGCAGGAAAAAGAGGCAATTTGGAGGCCATTGCACAAACTGGCTTTATTCTACCTAAGTTGCCCTCCCACAAGTGTGTACTCCGAAAGAGTGTTTAGTGCCGCCGCTCACCTTGTCAGCAATCGGCGTACGAGGTTACATCCAGAAAATGTGGAGAAGATGATGTTCATTAAAATGAATTATAATCAATTCCTCCGCGGAGACATTGACCAGCAGCAATTGCCTCCACAAAGTACACATGGAGCTGAGATGGTGGATTCCAGTGGGGACGAATTGATAATCTGTGAGGAGGGGGATGTACACGGTGATATATCGGAAGGTGATGATGAGGTGGACATCTTGCCTCTGTAGAGCCAGTTTGTGCAAGGAGAGATTAATTGCTTCTTTTTTGGGGGGGGTCCAAACCAACCCGTCATATCAGTCACAGTCGTGTGGCAGACCCTGTCACTGAAATGATGGGTTGGTTAAAGTGTGCATGTCCTGTTTTGTTTATACAACATAAGGGTGGGTGGGAGGGCCCAAGGACAATTCCATCTTGCACCTCTTTTTTCTTTTATTTTTCTTTGCGTCATGTGCTGTTTGGGGAGGGTTTTTTGGAAGGGACATCCTGCGTGACACTGCAGTGCCACTCCTAAATGGGCCCGGTGTTTGTGTCGGCCACTAGGGTCGCTAATCTTACTCACACAGTCAGCTACCTCATTGCGCCTCTTTTTTTCTTTGCGTCATGTGCTGATTGGGGAGGGTTTTTTGGAAGGGACATCCTGCGTGACACTGCAGTGCCACTCCTAAATGGGCCCGGTGTTTGTGTCGGCCACTAGGGTCGCTAATCTTACTCACACAGTCAGCTACCTCATTGCGCCTCTTTTTTTCTTTGCGTCATGTGCTGATTGGGGAGGGTTTTTTGGAAGGGACATCCTGCGTGACACTGCAGTGCCACTCCTAAATGGGCCCGGTGTTTGTGTCGGCCACTAGGGTCGCTAATCTTACTCACACAGTCAGCTACCTCATTGCGCCTCTTTTTTTCTTTGCGTCATGTGCTGATTGGGGAGGGTTTTTTGGAAGGGACATCCTGCGTGACACTGCAGTGCCACTCCTAAATGGGCCCGGTGTTTGTGTCGGCCACTAGGGTCGCTTATCTTACTCACACAGTCAGCTACCTCATTGCGCCTCTTTTTTTCTTTGCGTCATGTGCTGATTGGGGAGGGTTTTTTGGAAGGGACATCCTGCGTGACACTGCAGTGCCACTCCTAGATGGGCCAGGTGTTTGTGTCGGCCACTAGTGTCGCTTAGCTTAGTCATCCAGCGACCTTGGTGCAAATTTTAGGACTAAAAATAATATTGTGAGGTGTGAGGTATTCAGAATAGACTGAAAATGAGTGGAAATTATGGTTTTTGAGGTTAATAATAATATGGGATCAAAATGACCCCCAAATTCTATGATTTAAGCTGTTTTTTAGTGTTTTTTTAAAAAAACACCCGAATCCAAAACACACCCGAATCCGACAAAAAAAATTCGGTGAGGTTTTGCCAAAACGCGGTCGAACCCAAAACACGGCCGCGGAACCGAACCCAAAACCAAAACACAAAACCCGAAAAATTTCAGGCGCTCATCTCTAATAGGCATGCAGGGATCCATGAGATCCGTGCATGTATATCAGTGGGAAGGGGTGGGAAAGTTGTTATTTTATTAAAAAAAATTGCGTGGGGTCCCCCCTCCTAAGCATAACCAGCCTCGGGCTCTTTGAGCCGATCCTGGTTGCAGAAATATGGGGAAAAAATTGACAGGGGTTCCCCCATATTTAAGCAACCAGCATCGGGCTCTGCGCCTGGTCCTGGTTCCAAAAATACGGGGGACAAAAAGAGTAGGGGTCCCCCGTATTTTTAAAACCAGCACCGGGCTCCACTAGCTGGACAGATAATGCCACAGCCGGGGGTCACTTTGATATAGTGCCCTGCGGCCGTGGCATCAAAAATCCAACTAGTCACCCCTGGCCGGGGTACCCTGGGGGAGTGGGAACTTTCTGCTCAGCGGTGACGTCACTTTAGGTCAACCGCAGGGCAGAAAGTTCCCACCATTGGTTACAATGGAGCGCATAGGCGCTACATTGTAACACTGCCGTGTGCCGCCTGTCAGACAGTACAGGAGCACACAGCCAATCAGGAGGGTGCTACAACGTGGCGCTACCTGATTGGCTGAAGAAACCCACTTAGACATCAGTCAGAGTGGGTTTCTGGCATTCGGGGAAAGGAGTCCCATGTGAAAACATGGGGCCCCTTTCAGTTCGTTGCTTGGCTTTCCGTTTTCTTATTTTATGCAAGTACGTGGATTACAAATGGATGCCCCGAGGACCCTGGGACCCGCGATCTGGTGAGTATAATTTATTCAACAGGTACCCCTTGGATTCTACTGGAGAAGAGGACCGACCTGCGTGTGAACATAAGGTAAGTATGTATGTATGTTTGTGTGCATGTATGTAATAAATCTTTACTTTCACGGTGTGTGTGTCTTGTCTTTTTTTGGGTATTTTTTTAGTAGTAGTACTACAGGTACCAGCGGGCCCGTTTTTCCGTCGCATGCTGGTACTTGTGGTTCTCCAAGTACCAGCATGCGGGGGAGGCTTGCTGGGCCTTGTAGTACTGCTACTAAAAACAATATCTTTTCATTATCACAAAAGGCTATCAGCCTCCCCATCCGCAGCCCATTGGATGGGGGGGGACAGCCTCGGGCTTCACCCCTGGCCCTTGGGTGGCTGGGTGGGGGGGGGGACCTTGATTGAAGGGGTCCCCACTCCCCCAGGGTACCCCGGCCAGGGGTGACTAGTTGGATTTTTGATGCCACGGCCGCAGGGCACTATATCAAAGTGACCCCCGGCTGTGGCATTATCTGTCCAGCTAGTGGAGCCCGGTGCTGGTTTTAAAAATACGGGGGACCCCTACTCTTTTTGTCCCCCGTATTTTTGGAACCAGGACCAGGCGCAGAGCCCGATGCTGGTTGCTTAAATATGGGGGAACCCCTGTCATTTTTTAACCCATATTTCTGCAACCAGGATTGGCTAAAAGAGCCCGAGGCTGGTTATGCTTAGGAGGGGGGACCCCACACAATTTTTTTTAAGGATTTTACAGTGTTTAATTAAAAAAAAAAAAAAAAAATGAACCCCAGCACGGATCACACAGATCCGGCCGAGATTCATTGTAAAAAAGTCGGCAGTGTTTTGCTAATCACTGCCGTAAAAAAAAAAAAAAAAACACGAATGACATCGACATCGGAACAAAAGAAAAACCCGAATACGGCAGCTTAGTAAATCCGTCGTAACAAATTCAAAAAGTTGCAGTTTTACACTTTCGATGTCATTCGTGATTGAACTTTGACCTGAAACGGGAAAATACGAATGTTAGTAAATTTACCCCAATGTCTCCAGCTTCTTCTGCAAAAGCCTGATGAGGGGAATGACCTGACTCAGGCTGGCAGTGTCTGAACTGACTTCACGTGTGGCAAGTTCAAAGGGTTGCAGAACCTTGCACAACGTTGAAATCATTCTCCACTGCGCTTGAGTCAGGTGCATTCCCCCTCCTTTGCCTATATCGTAGGCAGATGTATAGGCTTGAATGGCCTTTTGCTGCTCCTCCATCCTCTGAAGCATATAGAGGGTTGAATTCCACCTCGTTACCACCTCTTGCTTCAGATGATGGCAGGGCAGGTTGAGGACTGTTTGCTGGTGCTCCAGTCTTCGGCACGCGGTGGCTGAATGCCGAAAGTGGCCCGCAATTCTTCGGGCCACCGACAGCATCTCTTGCACGCCCCTGTCGTTTTTTAAATAATTCTGCACCACCAAATTCAATGTATGTGCAAAACATGGGACGTGCTGGAATTTGCCCAGATGTAATGCATGCACAATATTGCTGGCGTTGTCCGATGTCACAAATCCCCAGGAGAGTCCATTTGGGGTAAGCCATTCTGCGATGATGTTCCTCAGTGTCCGTAAGAGGTTGTCAGCTGTGTGCCTCTTCTGGAAAGCGGTGATACAAAGCGTAGCCGGCCTAGGAACGAGTTGGCGTTTGCAAGATGCTGCTACTGGTGCCGCCGCTGCTGTTTTTGCTGCGGGAGGCAATACATCTACCCAGTGGGCTGTCACAGTCATATAGTCCTGAGTCTGCCCTGCTCCACTTGTCCACATGTCCGTGGTTAAGTGGACATTGGGTACAACTGCATTTTTTAGGACACTGGTGACTCTTTTTCTGAGGTCTGTGTACATTTTCGGTATCGCCTACCTAGAGAAATGGAACCTAGATGGTATTTGGTACCGGGGATACAGTACCTCAATCAAGTCTGTAGTTGCCTGTGAATTAACGGTGGATAACGGAAACACGTTTCTCACCGCCCAGGCTGCCAAGGCCTGAGTTATCCGCTTTGCAGCAGGATGACTGCTGTGATATTTCATCTTTCTCGCAAAGGACTGTTGGACAGTCAATTGCTTACTGGAAGTAGTACAAGTGGTCTTCCGACTTCCCCTCTGGGATGACGATCGACTCCCAGCAGCAACAACAGCAGCGCCAGCAGCAGTAGGCGTTACACTCAAGGATGCATCGGAGGAATCCCAGGCAGGAGAGGACTCGTCAGACTTGCCAGTGACATGGCCTGCAGGACTATTGGCTTTCCTGGGTAAGGAGGAAATTGACACTGAGGGAGTTGGTGATGTGGTTTGCAGGAGCTTGGTTACAACAAGAGGAAGGGATTTAGTGGTCAGTGGACTGCTTCCGCTGTCATCCAAAGTTTTTGAACTTGTCACTGACTTATGATGAATGCGCTGCAGGTGACGTATAAGGGAGGATGTTCCGAGGTGGTTAACGTCCTTACCCCTACTTATTACAGCTTGACAAAGGCAACACACGGCTTGACACCTGTTGTCCGCATTTGTGTTGAAATAATTCCACACCGAAGAGGTGATTTTTTTTCGTAATTTGACCAGGCATGTCAATGGCCATATTCGTCCCACGGACAACAGGTGTCTCCCCGGGTGCCTGACTTAAACAAACCATACAAGAAATACAGGGATAGTGGACCACTGCGCTCACAGCGGCTGCAGTTTTGTAGAACCCTGGTGTCACTCAACACCATATATCCTGAACATTAGCTAAAAAATATGGGAACTATCAAACTGCGCACAGCTTATGGAAGTAAATATATCAGTCTATGATGTTGATCAGAAGGTTATGGACCAATGTTCCTATATTCTTCTATCTTTCCTTCCAATTCTTTCCTTTCTTACTTCTGAAAAGTCCCCTTCAAATTTGTCGAATGTCCCTCAAAAACAAGGAAAGAACAATATTGTGTAGCAGTTCCTGGATTTGAGTGATTCTCTGAGTAATCTGGTTCGACAAGATGGTTCGTACCGTACTCACGTCTGAACGGTGGGATTCACACACATAAAGGTTTCTTTTTTGGGAAGGTTTTCTCCTGACTGGATTTGGTCGTGTTCTCTTAAATCCTCGTCAAGTGGTATCCCAACATGAAAAGTACCGAGGAGAAAAAATATCCTAATTAGTGGATATCCCACGGTATAATATATTCAGTCAGTCAACCGGAGAAATGGACTCGCGTACCGTACTCACACTCAAAGTGTATTCAATATACCCATAAAGGTATCTTTAACTGTAATTCATACTCCAACAGATAAAATAAAAAGACGTAGATGGGCAGGCGTACCCCACTTACAATCTTCTATGATGTTGTCTTGCCCGTAGCGGTTTCTTTTTCCACTTTCTTCCCAGGAAGTGGAACTCCACTATCGGCTCCCAATCTCGGTATAATGGAAATATATATCGAAAAATGGAAGTTTAATAAAAAGGAGTTTTATTGAATTCAAACAATAAAAGTATCAGCAATGGGGCAGAAAAAAACTCTAATAGGCCGACCAGAAGATGTTGATAACCATTCAAAAAAAGGTGAAATAGATCCGGATTACCTCACCTCAAAAGATGGTAGTCTGGAAGGTCTACAGGTGATGTCTGTCCCTCACACCAACGCGTTTCGACCAGAGGGTCTTTTTCAAGGTGTGTTAAGAGGGAGATTGTAGTTCTATTTATACCCCTAAACAGGAAGTGGTTATAAAGTGGGTGTGGTTAGTCTTAATGCTAATCGTGAACATAGGGGCCTTTAAGACTTATAATAAATTATTATAGATTGCCTGTCCGTCCCTTATACATTGGAGGGACGTCCTTGCGGGTTAGAAACAGTTTTGACTGTTTAGAAACAGTTTTAACAGTATATGTGTAGTGTTTAAGCGCTATGCGTTCCACCTGTCCGGGGTGGAACGCACCACTTCCGCCGGATATCGTGCGTTCCACCTGTCCGGAGTGGAACGCACCGTCTCCGTCTGACGAGAAACCGGAAGTGACGCGCCGGGAGGATGATATGCGGAAGCTGTGCGTTCCATCTATCTGAAGTGGAACGCACTGCTTCCGCCGGGCGAGGAGGGCCGGAAAGACCGTGTGTTCCACTATTACTTAGTGGAACGCACTGCGGCCGGGAATGCGGCCATAGTGGAGCCTATGTAATGTTTCCCATATAGTTATATATAATACTTATATGGCGGGGAAAAAAAGATAATAATACCTAACCAAATGGATAGGTTAGGTACATTAGAAGCAGTATATGGGGAAATATAAAAATATAACAAAATGCATGGTTGGGTATAATGTGACCCCATTGTGATAGTACATAAAATTAAAATACATTGGTTTAAAATCAGACACAAAATAAGACTTGAATAAAAAGTTAAAAAAAAAAAAAAAAAAAAATTACACAAAAAATAGGGTGTACATAAAAGACAGTATATGCCATGTTGGGATACAATATTAAATCCTGCATTACTCGAATTTTAGGTAAAAACATACTTAATAATGAATTGGAACAATTATAAATAAATATGTCCATAACCAAGAGAAGATGTGCCTATGGAGATGGATTGTGTATCCAAAATACCCTCTTCCTGACTCATTTATATCTCAATCTTTTTAACGGAATGAATGGGTCTGCATGGGTACCCTAATCTTTTTGGTTCCCTACAAGAACCATTTGATCTCAAAATCCAGGTTCATTCCTCTTGGTTGTAAGGTTCCTAGGTTGAAGATGGACCGCATTTCTGTCCTTGCAAGTCTTTCTTCGATGTCAGTACTTCTCCAATTTCTTGGCGCCAGTTGTATTCCACAGAAAAGGGCAATCTCAGACGGTTTGCACATATGGTCTTTCTTAAAATGCGCTGAGATTCCATGGGTTTCCACCCCTTTCTTAATATTTCTGAGGTGTTCACTCATCCTCTCTTTTAGTTTCCGTGTGGTCCTTCCAACATATTGTTTCTTGCACGTACATTGGACCAGATATATAACATACTTGCTGTCGCAGGTAATGAAGTCTTTGATATCAAAGGTTTTATTATTGGATGTGGATGTGTATTGGGTAATGGTGGAATTTTTACTTTGACAACTCCTACACATTTGACACATACCACATCTGTAGAATCCCTTTGAGCGGATAGTCTTTAGGGTTTTTGGACCCTCAACCACACTATTGACTACCTTTTTTCTGATATTGTCCGCTTTCCGGTAGACAAAATGTGGTTTTTCTGTTAGATATTCCTTTATGATAGGATCCTGTAGGAGAAGGCTCCAGTTTTTCTTGATAATCTGTTCTACCTCCTTATACTGACTATTAAATTTGGTTATGAACATAATCCTGTTTTCTTCTTTCTTTTTGTTCCCATCCTTTCTTATAGGTTTTAACATCATGTTTCTATCAGTGGTTTCATATTCCTGATACGGTTCCTCAAGTCGTGTCCTACCATAACCCTTTCCCTCAAACTGTCTCATGAGGGTCTCTCCTTGTTCTTTGTAGTCGTCCAACTTGGAACAGTTTTTTCGTAACCGGTGGAACTGACTTTTTGGGACTGAGGCGAGCCAATTCGGGTGGTGGTTACTGGAAGAGGGGATATAGGAATTACAATCCGTAGGTTTGATATATGTCCGTGTATTCAAATGGTTGTCCTCAATGAATATTGATAGATCCAAAAAATGGACGGATTCTTGACTGCTCTCAAAGGTTAGATGGATATTCTTGCTGTTGTTGTTGAGATGTTCAAAAAAAGATGTTAAGGCTATTTACATCTCCTTTCCAGATGAAGGATCCAGGTGAGGTGGTTAAACAAACCACCTCACCATCAGAATCCTCCTTGTCAATTTCCTCCTCAGCGCCAGCAACACCCATATCCTCATCCTGGTGTACTTCAACAGTGACATCTTCAATTTGACTATCAGGAACTGGACAGTGGGTGCTCCTTCCAGCACTTGTAGGGGGCGTGCAAATGGTGGAAGGCGCCACCTCTTCCCGTCCAGTGTTGGGAAGGTCAGGCATCGCCGCCGACACAATTGGACTCTCCTTGGGGATTTGTGATTTAGAAGAACGCACAGTTCTTTGCTGTGCTTTTGCCAGCTTAAGTCTTTTCATTTTTCTAGCGAGAGGATGAGTGCTTCCATCCTCATGTGAAGCTGAACCACTAGCCATGAACATAGGCCAGGGCCTCAGCCGTTCCTTGCCACTCCGTGTCGTAAATGGCATATTGGCAAATTTACGCTTCTCCTCAGACGCTTTTAATTTAGATTTTTGGGTCATTTTACTGAACTTTTGTTTTTTGGATTTTACATGCTCTCTACTATGACATTGGGCATCGGCCTTGGCAGACGACGTTGATGGCATTTCATCATCTCGGCCATGACTAGTGGCAGCAGCTTCAGCACGAGGTGGAAGTGGATCTTGATCTTTCCCTATTTTACCCTCCACATTTTTGTTCTCCATTTTTTAATGTGTGGAATTATATGCCAGTATCAATAGCAATGGCCTACTACTATATATACTGCGCACAACTGAAATGCACCACAGGTATGGATGGGTAGTATACTTGATGACACAGAGGTAGGTAGAGCAGTGGCCTACTGTACCGTACTGATATATATATTATATACTGGTGGTCAGCAAACTGTGCAAAACTGAAATGCACCACAGGTATGGATGGATAGTATACTTGACGACACAGAGGTAGGTAGAGCAGTGGCCTACTGTACCGTACTGCTATATATTATATACTGGTGGTCAGCAAACTGTGCAAAACTGAAATGCACCACAGGTATGGATGGATAGTATACTTGACGACACAGAGGTAGGTAGAGCAGTGGCCTACTGTACCGTACTGCTATATATTATATACTGGTGGTCAGCAAACTGTGCAAAACTGAAATGCACCACAGGTTTGGATGGATAGTATACTTGACGATACAGAGGTAGGTAGAGCAGTGGCCTACTGTACCGTACTGCTATATATTATATACTGGTGGTCAGCAAACTGTGCAAAACTGAAATGCACCACAGGTATGGAGGGATAGTATACTTGACGACACAGAGGTAGGTACAGCAGTGGCCTACTGTACCGTACTGCTATATATTATATACTGGTGATCAGCAAACTGTGCAAAACTGAAATGCACCACAGGTATGGATGGATAGTATACTTGACGACACAGAGGTAGGTAGAGCAGTGGCCTACTGTACCGTACTGCTATATATTATATACTGGTGGTCAGCAAACTGTGCAAAACTGAAATGCACCACAGGTATGGATGGATAGTATACTTGACGACACAGAGGTAGGTACAGCAGTGGCCTACTGTACCGTACTGCTATATATTATATACTGGTGGTCAGCAAACTGTGCAAAACTGAAATGCACCACAGGTATGGATGGATAGTATACTTGACGACACAGAGGTAGGTAGAGCAGTGGCCTACTGTACCGTACTGCTATATATTATATACTGGTGGTCAGCAAACTGTGCAAAACTGAAATGCACCACAGGTTTGGATGGATAGTATACTTGACGATACAGAGGTAGGTAGAGCAGTGGCCTACTGTACCGTACTGCTATATATTATATACTGGTGGTCAGCAAACTGTGCACAACTGAAATGCACCACAGGTATGAATGGATAGTATACTTGACGACACAGAGGTAGGTAGAGCACTGGCCTACTGTACCGTACTGCTATATATTATATACTGGTGGTCAGCAAACTGTGCAAAACTGAAATGCACCACAGGTATGGATGGATAGTATACTTGACGACACAGAGGTAGGTAGAGCAGTGGCCTACTGTACCGTACTGCTATATATTATATACTGGTGGTTAGCAAACTGTGCAAAACTTACATGCACCACAGGTTTGGATGGATAGTATACTTGACGACACAGAGGTAGGTAGAGCAGTGGCCTACTGTACCGTACTGCTATATATTATATACTGGTGGTCAGCAAACTGTGCAAAACTGAAATGCACCACAGGAATGGATGGATAGTATACTTGACGACACAGAGGTAGGTACAGCAGTGGCCTACTGTACCGTAATGCTATATATTATATACTGGTGGTCAGCAAAATTATGCACTGTACTCCTACTATGTACTACAATGCAGCACAGATATGGAGCGTTTTTCAGGCAGAGAACGTATAATACTGGTGGTCACTGGTCAGCAAAACTCTGCACTGTACTCCTCCTATATAATACTGCTGGTCCCCAGTCCCCACAATAAAGCAGTGTGAGCACAGATATATGCAGCACACTGAGCACAGATATGGAGCGTTTTTCAGGCAGAGAACGTATAATACTGGTGGTCACTGGTCAGCAAAACTCTGCACTGTACTCCTCCTATATAATACAGCTGCTCCCCAGTCCCCACAATTAAGCAGTGTGAGCACAGATATATGCAGCACACTGAGCACAGATATGGAGTGTTTTTCAGGCAGACAACGTATACTGGTGTTCACTGTCAGCAAAACTCTGCACTGTACTCCTCCTATATAATACTGCTGGTCGCCAGTCCCCACAATAAAGCAGTGTGAGCACAGATATATGCAGCACACTGAGCACAGATATGGAGCGTTTTTCAGGCAGAGAACGTATAATACTGGTGGTCACTGGTCAGCAAAACTCTGCACTGTACTCCTCCTATAATACTGCTGGTCCCCAGAATAAAGATATTTGCAGCCCCCTGAAAATTCTGAAACAAAGTGAGAGGACGCAAGCCACGTCCTCTCACTATCATTTCAAATGCACGAGTGAAAAATGGTGGCGACGCGCTGCTCCTTATATAGAATCCGAATCACGTGAGAATTCAACAGTGGGATTATGACGTTCGGGCGTGCTCGGATTAACCGAGCAATACTGGAGTATCCGAGTATGCCTCGGACCCGTGTAAAATGGGTGAAGTTCGGGGGGGGTTCGGATTCCGAGAATCCGAACCCGCTCATCACTAGTTTGGGGCCTACTTTTTTTAAGTGCAATCCTGTCTGCAACTGCAGTGCCACTCCTAGATGGGCCAGGTGTTTGTGCCGCCTAGCTTAGTCATACAGCCACCTCGGTGCAACCTGTTGACCTAAAAACAATATTGTGAGGTGTACAGAATAGAGATGAGCGGGTTCGGTTTCTCTGAATCCGAACCCGCCAGAACTTCATGTTTTTTTTCACGGGTCCGAGCGACTCGGATCTTCCCGCCTTGCTCGGTTAACCCGAGCGCGCCCGAACGTCATCATGACGCTGTCGGATTCTCGCGAGGCTCGGATTCTATCGCGAGACTCGGATTCTATATAAGGAGCCGCGCGTCGCCGCCATTTTCACACGTGCATTGAGATTGATAGGGAGAGGACGTGGCTGGCGTCCTCTCCATTTAGATTATAAGAGACTGAGAGAGATTTACTGGAGCTGACTAGGAGGAGTACTGTTACTGTAGAAGTGTAGAGACTGAGTGGAGAGAGTTTACTAGTGAGGACAGTGCAGTTTACTTTATAATCCGTTCTCTGCCTGAAAAAAGCGATACACAGCACACAGTGACTCAGTCACATACCATATCTGTGTGCACTGCTCAGGCTCAGGCCAGTGTGCTGCATCATCTATTATCTATATATAATATTATATATATCTGTCTGACTGCTCAGCTCACACAGCTTATAATTGTGGGGGAGACTGGGGAGCACTACTGCAGTGCCAGTTATAGGTTATAGCAGGAGCCAGGAGTACATAATATATTATATAGTGAGTGACCACCAGACACACAGTGCAGTTTATTTAATATATCCGTTCTCTGCCTGAAAAAAGCGATACACACAGTGACTCAGTCAGTCACATACCATATCTGTGTGCACTGCTCAGGCTCAGGCCAGTGTGCTGCATCATCTATTATCTATATATAATATTATATATATCTGTCTGACTGCTCAGCTCACACAGCTTATAATTGTGGGGGAGACTGGGGAGCACTACTGCAGTGCCAGTTATAGGTTATAGCAGGAGCCAGGAGTACATAATATATTATATAGTGAGTGACCACCAGACACACAGTGCAGTTTATTTAATATATCCGTTCTCTGCCTGAAAAAAGCGATACACACAGTGACTCAGTCAGTCACATACCATATCTGTGTGCACTGCTCAGGCTCAGGCCAGTGTGCTGCATCATCTATTATCTATATATAATATTATATATATCTGTCTGACTGCTCAGCTCACACAGCTTATAATTGTGGGGGAGACTGGGGAGCACTACTGCAGTGCCAGTTATAGGTTATAGCAGGAGCCAGGAGTACATAATATATTATATAGTGAGTGACCACCAGACACACAGTGCAGTTTATTTAATATATCCGTTCTCTGCCTGAAAAAAGCGATACACACAGTGACTCAGTCAGTCACATACCATATCTGTGTGCACTGCTCAGGCTCAGGCCAGTGTGCTGCATCATCTATTATCTATATATAATATTATATATATCTGTCTGACTGCTCAGCTCACACAGCTTATAATTGTGGGGGAGACTGGGGAGCACTACTGCAGTGCCAGTTATAGGTTATAGCAGGAGCCAGGAGTACATAATATATTATATAGTGAGTGACCACCAGACACACAGTGCAGTTTATTTAATATATCCGTTCTCTGCCTGAAAAAAGCGATACACACAGTGACTCAGTCAGTCACATACCATATCTGTGTGCACTGCTCAGGCTCAGGCCAGTGTGCTGCATCATCTATATATATTATATATCTGTCTGACTGCTCAGCTCACACAGCTTATAATTGTGGGGGAGACTGGGGAGCACTACTGCAGTGCCAGTTATAGGTTATAGCAGGAGCCAGGAGTACATATTATATTAAAATTAAACAGTGCACACTTTTGCTGCAGGAGTGCCACTGCCAGTGTGACTGACCAGTGACCTGACCACACTGACCACCAGTATAGTTAGTAGTATACTTATATTGTGATTGCCTGAAAAAGTTAAACACTCGTCGTGTGACTTCACTTGTGTGTTTTTTTTTTTTTTATTCTATAAAAATAAAACTCATTCTGCTGACAGACAGTGTCCAGCAGGTCCGTCATTATATAATATATAATATATACCTGTCCGGCTGCAGTAGTGATATATATATATTTTTTATATCATTTATCATCCAGTCGCAGCAGACACAGTACAGTAGTTCACGGCTGTGGCTACCTCTGTGTCTCTGCACTCGGCAGGCAGTCCGTCCATAATTGTAATACCACCTAACCGTGGATTTTTTTCATTCTTCTTTATACATACATAGTTACATAGACATCTTCTCTTTATCAACCAGTCTATATTAGCTGCAGACACAGTACAGTACGGTAGTTCACGGCTGTGGCTACCTCTGTGTCTGCACTCGGCAGGCAGTCCGTCCATAATTGTATACCACCTAACCGTGGTTTTTTTTCATTCTTCTTTATACATACATAGTTACATAGACATCTTCTCTTTATCAACCAGTCTATATTAGCTGCAGACACAGTACAGTACGGTAGTTCACGGCTGTGGCTACCTCTGTGTCTGCACTCGGCAGGCAGTCCGTCCATAATTGTATACCACCTAACCGTGGATTTTTTTCAGTCTTCTTTATACATACATAGTTACATAGACATCTTCTCTTTATCAACCAGTCTATATTAGCTGCAGACACAGTACAGTACGGTAGTTCACGGCTGTGGCTACCTCTGTGTCTGCAGTCGGCAGGCAGTCCATAATTGTATACTAGTATCCATCTCCATTGTTTACCTGAGGTGCCTTTTAGTTGTGCCTATTAAAATATGGAGAACAAAAATGTTGAGGTTCCAAAATTAGGGAAAGATCAAGATCCACTTCCACCTCGTGCTGAAGCTGCTGCCACTAGTCATGGCCGAGACGATGAAATGCCAGCAACGTCGTCTGCCAAGGCCGATGCCCAATGTCATAGTACAGAGCATGTCAAATCCAAAACACCAAATATCAGAAAAAAAAGGACTCCAAAACCTAAAATAAAATTGTCGGAGGAGAAGCGTAAACTTGCCAATATGCCATTTACCACACGGAGTGGCAAGGAACGGCTGAGGCCCTGGCCTATGTTCATGGCTAGTGGTTCAGCTTCACATGAGGATGGAAGCACTCAGCCTCTCGCTAGAAAAATGAAAAGACTCAAGCTGGCAAAAGCAGCACAGCAAAGAACTGTGCATTCTTCGAAATCCCAAATCCACAAGGAGAGTCCAATTGTGTCGGTTGCGATGCCTGACCTTCCCAACACTGGACGTGAAGAGCATGCGCCTTCCACCATTTGCACGCCCCCTGCAAGTGCTGGAAGGAGCACCCGCAGTCCAGTTCCTGATAGTCAGATTGAAGATGTCAGTGTTGAAGTACACCAGGATGAGGAGGATATGGGTGTTGCTGGCGCTGGGGAGGAAATTGACCAGGAGGATTCTGATGGTGAGGTGGTTTGTTTAAGTCAGGCACCCGGGGAGACACCTGTTGTCCGTGGGAGGAATATGGCCGTTGACATGCCAGGTGAAAATACCAAAAAAATCAGCTCTTCGGTGTGGAGGTATTTCACCAGAAATGCGGACAACAGGTGTCAAGCCGTGTGTTCCCTTTGTCAAGCTGTAATAAGTAGGGGTAAGGACGTTAACCACCTCGGAACATCCTCCCTTATACGTCACCTGCAGCGCATTCATAATAAGTCAGTGACAAGTTCAAAAACTTTGGGTGACAGCGGAAGCAGTCCACTGACCAGTAAATCCCTTCCTCTTGTAACCAAGCTCACGCAAACCACCCCACCAACTCCCTCAGTGTCAATTTCCTCCTTCCCCAGGAATGCCAATAGTCCTGCAGGCCATGTCACTGGCAATTCTGACGAGTCCTCTCCTGCCTGGGATTCCTCCGATGCATCCTTGAGTGTAACGCCTACTGCTGCTGGCGCTGCTGTTGTTGCCGCTGGGAGTCGATGGTCATCCCAGAGGGGAAGTCGTAAGCCCACTTGTACTACTTCCAGTAAGCAATTGACTGTTCAACAGTCCTTTGCGAGGAAGATGAAATATCACAGCAGTCATCCTACTGCAAAGCGGATAACTGAGGCCTTGGCATCCTGGGTGGTGAGAAACGTGGTTCCGGTATCCATCATTACTGCAGAGCCAACTAGAGACTTGTTGGAGGTACTGTGTCCCCGGTACCAAATACCATCTAGGTTCCATTTCTCTAGGCAGGCGATACCGAAAATGTACACAGACCTCAGAAAAAGAGTCACCAGTGTCCTAAAAAATGCAGCTGTACCCAATGTCCACTTAACCACGGACATGTGGACAAGTGGAGCAGGGCAGGGTCAGGACTATATGACTGTGACAGCCCACTGGGTAGATGTATGGACTCCCGCCGCAAGAACAGCAGCGGCGGCACCAGTAGCAGCATCTCGCAAACGCCAACTCTTTCCTAGGCAGGCTACGCTTTGTATCACCGGTTTCCAGAATACGCACACAGCTGAAAACCTCTTACGGCAACTGAGGAAGATCATCGCGGAATGGCTTACCCCAATTGGACTCTCCTGTGGATTTGTGGCATCGGACAACGCCAGCAATATTGTGTGTGCATTAAATATGGGCAAATTCCAGCACGTCCCATGTTTTGCACATACCTTGAATTTGGTGGTGCAGAATTTTTTAAAAAACGACAGGGGCGTGCAAGAGATGTTGTCGGTGGCCAGAAAAATTGCGGGACACTTTCGGCGTACAGGCACCACGTACAGAAGACTGGAGCACCACCAAAAACTACTGAACCTGCCCTGCCATCATCTGAAGCAAGAAGTGGTAACGAGGTGGAATTCAACCCTCTATATGCTTCAGAGGTTGGAGGAGCAGCAAAAGGCCATTCAAGCCTATACAATTGAGCACGATATAGGAGGTGGAATGCACCTGTCTCAAGTGCAGTGGAGAATGATTTCAACGTTGTGCAAGGTTCTGATGCCCTTTGAACTTGCCACACGTGAAGTCAGTTCAGACACTGCCAGCCTGAGTCAGGTCATTCCCCTCATCAGGCTTTTGCAGAAGAAGCTGGAGGCATTGAAGAAGGAGCTAAAAGGGAGCGATTCCGCTAGGCATGTGGGACTTGTGGATGCAGCCCTTAATTCGCTTAACAAGGATTCACGGGTGGTCAATCTGTTGAAATCAGAGCACTACATTTTGGCCACTGTGCTCGATCCTAGATTTAAAGCCTACCTTGGATCTCTCTTTCCGGCAGACACAAGTCTGCTGGGGTTGAAAGACCTGCTGGTGACAAAATTGTCAAGTCAAGCAGAACGCGACCTGTCAACATCTCCTCCTTCACATTCTCCCGCAACTGGAAGTGCGAGGAAAAGGCTCAGAATTCCGAGCCCACCCGCTGGCGGTGATGCAGGGCAGTCTGGAGCGACTGCTGATGCTGACATCTGGTCCGGACTGAAGGACCTGACAACGATTACGGACATGTCGTCTACTGTCACTGCATATGATTCTCTCAACATTGATAGAATGGTGGAGGATTATATGAGTGACCGCATCCAAGTAGGCACGTCACACAGTCCGTACTTATACTGGCAGGAAAAAGAGGCAATTTGGAGGCCCTTGCACAAACTGGCTTTATTCTACCTAAGTTGCCCTCCCACAAGTGTGTACTCCGAAAGAGTGTTTAGTGCCGCCGCTCACCTTGTCAGCAATCGGCGTACGAGGTTACATCCAGAAAATGTGGAGAAGATGATGTTCATTAAAATGAATTATAATCAATTCCTCCGCGGAGACATTGACCAGCAGCAATTGCCTCCACAAAGTACACAGGGAGCTGAGATGGTGGATTCCAGTGGGGACGAATTGATAATCTGTGAGGAGGGGGATGTACACGGTGATATATCGGAGGGTGAAGATGAGGTGGACATCTTGCCTCTGTAGAGCCAGTTTGTGCAAGGAGAGATTAATTGCTTCTTTTTTGGGGGGGGTCCAAACCAACCCGTCATATCAGTCACAGTCGTGTGGCAGACCCTGTCACTGAAATGATGGGTTGGTTAAAGTGTGCATGTCCTGTTTTGTTTATACAACATAAGGGTGGGTGGGAGGGCCCAAGGACAATTCCATCTTGCACCTCTTTTTTCTTTTCTTTTTCTTTGCATCATGTGCTGATTGGGGAGGGTTTTTTGGAAGGGACATCCTGCGTGACACTGCAGTGCCACTCCTAGATGGGCCCGGTGTTTGTGTCGGCCACTAGGGTCGCTAATCTTACTCACACAGTCAGCTACCTCATTGCGCCTCTTTTTTTCTTTGCGTCATGTGCTGTTTGGGGAGGGTTTTTTGGAAGGGACATCCTGCGTGACACTGCAGTGCCACTCCTAGATGGGCCCGGTGTTTGTGTCGGCCACTAGGGTCGCTAATCTTACTCACACAGCTACCTCATTGCGCCTCTTTTTTTCTTTGCGTCATGTGCTGTTTGGGGAGGGTTTTTTGGAAGGGCCATCCTGCGTGACACTGCAGTGCCACTCCTAGATGGGCCCGGTGTTTGTGTCGGCCACTAGGGTCGCTAATCTTACTCACACAGCTACCTCATTGCGCCTCTTTTTTTCTTTGCGTCATGTGCTGTTTGGGGAGGGTTTTTTGGAAGGGACATCCTGCGTGACACTGCAGTGCCACTCCTAGATGGGCCCGGTGTTTGTGTCGGCCACTAGGGTCGCTTATCTTACTCACACAGCGACCTCGGTGCAAATTTTAGGACTAAAAATAATATTGTGAGGTGTGAGGTATTCAGAATAGACTGAAAATGAGTGTAAATTATGGTTTTTGAGGTTAATAATACTTTGGGATCAAAATGACCCCCAAATTCTATGATTTAAGCTGTTTTTTAGTGTTTTTTGAAAAAAACACCCGAATCCAAAACACACCCGAATCCGACAAAAAAAATTCGGTGAGGTTTTGCCAAAACGCGTTCGAACCCAAAACACGGCCGCGGAACCGAACCCAAAACCAAAACACAAAACCCGAAAAATTTCAGGCGCTCATCTCTAGAATAGACTGGAAAATGGAAATGAGTGGAAATGAATGTTATTGAGGTTAATAATACCGTAGCAGTGGCAAACGCAGGATTTCTAGTGGGGGGGTTCCAAATGCAGTCCACAATCTCCAACTGGGGGAGTGGCCGAGGAACCTAGTAATGATGACCCTTCACATTAATGTACACATTTGTCTTTTTATACACTGTATACTGTATGGAATACAGTATTAATATTTAACACTATATATGGTCTATAGCAGGCCTGGCCAACCTGTGGCTCTCCAGCTGTTGTAAAACTACAAGTCCCATCATGCTTTACTACAGTTTTGCTATTAGGAAAGGCTAAAACTGTGGCAGGGCATGCTGGGATGCGTAGTTCCACAACATCTGCAGAGCCACAGGTTGGCCAGGCCTGGTCTATAGTATAGGCTGTATCAAACATATTTAAGTAATCTAAATAAGTGGTCAGGAAAAGGTTAAACATACCATAATAACTAAATACATAAACATAATACAACCAGTACTGCACTTTCTAAGCACACATTCTCCCACCTCATGGTATGGCTCCTGTCTCTTTTTTCCTGCTAGCTACTGTACTCTCTGGTCCAGTGCACTGATTGATAGTAATCTCGGTAGAAGCTGCTACCACTGGGCATGTGAAGCAGCTCTGGTCTGTCCCTTAAACTGCATGATGTGGCTGCAGTTCTAGTAATCGTATTATATACCATTGCTATTGTGGTCAGAATTTGAGCCACTTGCCAAGAGGAGGGGGGGGGGGGGGTTCTGGGCAACCGGAAACCCCCCCCCTGCGTTTGCCTATGCGTAGGATCAAAATTACCCCCAAATTCTGTAATTTTAGCTGTTTGTATGGGTTTTTTTTTTTTTTTTAAACCATCCAGATCCAAAACAAAAACAAAAACACGAAAGGGTGGTTTGGGCAAAACCAACCCAAAACCAAAACACGGGCGGGGAATTAGAACCAAAACCAAAACACAAAAAAAGTGCCCGCCGCACATCTCTAGTTTTTATATATGTTGGGCTACAAGTGTACATAGGGATAGAACAAACATTACATTACAATATACAACCTATTGCAGACATGTTCACAATTTACATACTATACAGATGTAGCCATGCTCATCCACCCTGCAACTTGCTGCGACTAGCTTTGTGTGATGCGTGCACATGCCACTGTGTGTGTGCGTCTAATTTGCACCTGCGATCCATCGACTTTAATGGAGCCGATCTTGGGTGCGACTAGTCGCAGCTCGGCATACTAAGTCACTTTTCCAGCAAGTATATCCCTGCAGCCATGTTGCAAGCTGGATGAATCTGGCTACATGTGTACATAACTGTTTGCAATTTATGCAGAAGCTGGAGAGTTAGGAGGCAGGAATAGAATATTAGTGCACTTTTAAAAGTTGGTAGCTGGATGCTAGGCTAACTGAGTGTTAGAGAGCATTCCAGTGATTGAATGCTGCATGGGAGAAATCCTGAAGGCATGAGTGGAAGGAGGTAATAAGGGAGCCGGTAGTCATTGGCAGATCTAATGGGTGGGATGGAATGTGAGTGAAAATTAAGCTAGAGATGTGGGGAGGAGAAGAATGGTTGAGAGCTTTGTAGGCATGTGAGAGGAGTTTGAATATGATTCTGTAGAGGACAAAATGCCAAAGAAGGGACTGGCAGAGGGGGGCAACAGAATATATATATATATATATATATATATATATATATATATAACAAATGACAACCTACACTAGTTTTGAAGTTCAAGTATTGTGGTTCCATACACAGTATATACAAGAGTGAGCAAGTCAGGAATACATATGAAATCCCGGTAGTCGGGATACCGGCGGTCACAAGAACGACTGCGACATCCCAACACTGAAGATCCCAACATCGGAGGGGGTAAGTATTTCGACCCCCCAGTGTCACCTACCCTAGGCCTAACCCTCGGAGGATGGGGGCTATGGCTAATAGGTCTCGGTTACGGCTACCCCTAGGGGGTGGAGGCTTCGGCTAACCACCCCCCCCAGTGCCTAACCCTCCCCACTAGTGCCTAACCCTCCACCTCCGGGGCCATACATAACCCTAACCCTGAACCCCTATACTCACCTTCGGCATTCCAGCTGTACTCACCTTCAGCATCCTGGCTGTCAGTGATCTGGTTCTGGTCTCCTGAGGTGTGTTGGGATTCCGGCATCGATCACATGACCACTGGCATCCCGCAAGACATACTGTATTATATATGTAGTGGAAATGTCTCCTAACTTTAAAGTTATGTGCAGTATCAGTAAAGTGGGCAGTTCAGTAGAGATAGTGACCAAAACACATTAATAAGAAAATAAAGTTGATAGGGGTGATAGAATGAAATCAAGATGCCAGCAAGTTACCATAATGCTTGTTTAATAATGATGATGATAATAATAATAATAATAATAATAATAATAATACAACGTTTAGAGCAGCCTATGACATTATCTAGAAGAGGACTTACACAGTAGTGTAGATGCAGATATACAAGGAAAAAGTATATGTATAATATAATGTATTGTTACATGTGAACTTGATATTTCTCAATAATATAAGTCATTTATTTATTAGTTTTACTGTCAGTTCCGTGACTGTTTTAGTTCTTAAGAACTATATAGGGACTTAAATTGGTTTATAATATACAATCACTTCCAAATATTTAGTGAAAAAAAGTCATATGAGAAACTCAATTACATGGCACACACATTCCATTCAAAATACAATTCTTAAAGGAAATACGACCTAGTGACCTCAATTTCCTGCCACCCCTTTCTCTCATACTAAACTAGTTCAATTCATCGCTAGACCCAATCTAATCACTGAGCAAAACAATGTGTAAATAAGTAGGTCTAACTGCAAATATATATTTCTAGCACTTAAATAACTCATTTTATAAAACAGTTTATGTATCACTTAATAATGCAGGTGGGCAAGTGTGGCCATACTTCCTGAGGATGCTTCCAGTTGTGCAAGGAACCTGTTTGTGTTTGGTTATAAGAGCTATACCTGACCTGGTTTAGGAACCGCAACCCACACACGAACATACACCCCAAACACTTGTGCTCACAACCCACTTATGTCTCCACTTGCAGTCCAACAAGCAATATACTGTTATCTTTTCTGATGAACTGGAGGCATAGCCTGGATGTCCAGTCAGTAGCAACCTGGCCCTGGACTGCTTGCATTATTTTATTATATTTATTTTTATAAAGTAAGCTGACAGGTAGGGCCGGTGCAAGGTTTTTCGGCACCCTTGGCAAAACTTCAGCCTACTGCCCCCAACTACCACCAATACCCACTTCCCAGTCCTTCAGATGAAAGTGTGACTTACATGTTCCAAAGCCACCTCTTGCATTAAGTACAACAAGGATGTTTCTTGCAAAGACAGCCTTAATTTTGTGATAGGCAGACTCAGTGGTGCTCCCCCAGATTCTGGCGCCCGAAGCAGCTGCCTAAAGCTGCCTAATGGTAGAGCCGGCCCTGCAGACAGGAGTCTGAGAGAGGGTAAGAGAGTATCTGCAGATACAGCTACTTAGAGCAACCAATGAGACAATGACCAAAGAAAGCACCTACAGAGAAAGCTGCTAAAGAGACAAAACAACTACAGGTAAATACAACATGAACGAGACAGCACCTCAAAATTAAGCAGTACCTTAAGAAGAGGGATCATTTATACCTTCAAAGAGAGATGAGTGATAACACTCATACATTATACAATACTTATCAAAGAATATAGGGGTCTATTTACTAAGCCTTGGATGGAGATAAAGTCACTGGAGATAAAGTACCATCCAATCGACTCCTAACTGCTATGCCACAGGCTGTGTTTGAAAATGACAGGCGCTGATTGGCTGGTACTTTATCTCCAGCTACTTTATCTCCATCCAAGGCTTAGTAAATAGACCCTATAATCTGTAAATATTAGACGACAGCACCACCTACAAAGACTGTACTGAAAACTGAGTTCTATTCCTCCAAACTCTACTCTATGTAGTAACAGGACAGACCTTTGATACACAGGCAGAGCCGGATTATAGACGGGGCGGACAGGGCGGTCGTCCAAGGACCCCCACAAATTAGGGGCCCCCACACTCACGGCAAACACTGATCCCGGTACAGCCCCCCTGTAACCTTCCTGGCCGGCTCCGACTAGTCCCGGCAGCACAGAAGGATTTTATCTGAGATGGAGACAGCTTTGTCTCCATTTCTACAGTAAGCCCCAAATCACAGACATAATGCAGCGATTTTCGGGCGTTTGAGGAAGGGGGCGGGGCCTAACATTGTGAAGTGACCTAATGCTGCTGTTGCCTAATAGGTTAGTGTTTTTCCTGCTTTATTCCTCCTTCTCCCTCTCTCTCTCTCTTCCTCTTCGCTGACACCCCCTTCTCTCTCTCCCGCTTGGTCCCCCACCCCCTCTGTCTTCTTGAAACTCTCCCTCTCTCTCTCTCTCCCACCCTGATTCTCTCCTGCTCGCTGCCCCTCCCTCTCTCTCTGGCTCTCTCCCTCTCTCTTGCTCCCCCTTCTGTCTTTCTCTCCCTCTTTGACACCGTCTTTCTCTCTCTTGAGCCTCTCTGTGTCTCTCTCTCTTCCTTACACCTTCTCTATTTCTCACCCTCTCCACCATCTATCTCCCTGACACCCTTTTTCTCTCATTCCTTCACCCCCTGTCTCTCTCTCACTGCAACACCTTCTCTCTCTCTTTCTCTCTCTCCCTGCCCCTCCTCCCTCTCGTTCTCCCCCCTCTCTGTCTCCCTCGCTTCCCCCTCTCTCTCTCTCTTTCTCTCTCCCTGACACCCTCTTGACAGAGGCGGGGTGCAGTCACTTTTATTGGTGGGGGCCCCCACATCTTTGTTGCCTGGGGCCCACACTAGCCTTAATCCGGCCCTATACTCAGGACTTTATTTTGAACTACTAGAGGACTTGCGCTTCTGAATGCATTTTGTGCATGACTGTTAAGAGCAAATAAGAATAATGCATCCTTAAGAGTGAAGACTTATACCAGTAGAGAAGAACCTAATGTCATAGTTTGAATTGTTGTACCCATTAAGAAACCAATTATATTGTATTGATTGCTGTTAAATTAATTTATTGGTGATTCTTTCCTCAATATAAAGTGTTTCTCGTTTCCTCTGAGTCTTCTCTCTGAGTACTTCTAAATACAAAACTGTAACTGTACCTTGTAGGTCAGATAAGGTAGAGCTAGATTGTGCTTTCACTAAACACTAGTGTATGACCAGCAAATTATGCCGGGCATCTTAATCCCTCATTGTATATGAATTGTATACATACTTCACATTGTCACCACTGATGTATACATTTTTTACATGCATTTTGGTGCATTTAGGCGGACAGATGCAATTATATCATATCTCACAGTGATTTCTCAAAGCCAGTCAAAATGAACAGAATAAAATCAAAACAATACTCATTTATTTCCCATGAGGTAAAGGTATTGTCTTACACTTATTGGCTCTTATAAGAAATCTTCCCCTGTGGATATTGCTGTATTTTGTCCAAATGCCCTCTGCTACCGGGAAGAGGGTCCTTGAATGTAAATGTCAAGTAACTGCAAGCAAATAAACCTGTATTTTCTTTTGTTAAATCAAATTAAATGTTTGGTTTTTGCTGGACGCTGATTAAAGTTATAGAAAGTTTTTTTTTTCCTCAGGAATTGGTTGAATTCCTCTAGACAAAGATAGGATTTACAGGAGTGTATCACCTGCTTCCTCTGACCTTCCAGTTGTTTCCGTTTTGCCTATGCTGGAGTCATTGCAGTTAGTGGTTTCTGGGTTTTGTTTTTTTACATACAGTATATGCCCAAACTCTGGATGAAAATATATAGTTTAAGAGAGACAGTCACCCATATGCTTGCAAATTGCTTGCTTTGTATTTATCAAATATGAAGTTGCTTGTTGTTATCTATAGGAAGCTAACGTTTTGGTCTAATAAAACCACAGCAACAATCTGCATTTTTGTGTTGAAAAAAGGGAAAAATGAAGGCACCTACTGCTTTCCCTAAATACTTCACTATGGGGGTCATTCAGACCTGATCGCTCGCTAGCTATTTTTTGCAGCGCTGCGATTAGATAGTCGCCGCCTATAGGGGAGTGTATTTTAGCTTTGCAAGCGTGCGATCGCATGTGCAGCCAAGCACTACAAAAAAAGTTTTGTGCAGTTTCTGAGTAGCTCAGAACTTACTCAGCCGCTGCGATCACTTCAGCCTGTTCTGGCCCGGAATTGACATCAGACACCCGCTCTGCCATCGCTTAGACACGCCTGCGTTTTTCCTACCACTCCCAGAAAACTGTTAGATGACACCCAGAAACGCCTTCTTCCTGTCAATCACCTTGCGATCGGCAGTGCGAATGGATTCTTCGTACAATCCATCGCCCAGCAACGATCTGCTTTGTAGATGTACGATGCGCCTGTGCATTGTGGTGCATACGCATGCGCAGTTCTAACCTTATCGCAGCGCAGCGAAAAATCCTAGCGTGCGATCAGTCTGAATGACCCCCTATGTCCATATGTACTCAAGCAACATCCTTGAGTATTTGAATCAATGCAGAGCTGTACCAGCGAAGTTCTGACTTCTGGATTTGGCCAACGCATACACAATCCGCAGGGGGAAGAAAGGGATCCTTCAGCTCCCTCTCTGGGGACTCATTGTGTAAAGGAGGCCATTGACTTCTATAGGCAACACCATCTATAGATGGTGTTGCCTATAGGGCATAAGCTCTGTAACGTTGCCCTTCCAGAGCTTGCTGTACTGAGCCTTAGAGATCGATAAAGTGGAGAGAGATAAAGTACCAGCCAATCAGCTCCTAACTGCCATGTTACAGGCTGTGTTTGAAAAACGAAAGTTAGGGGCTGATTGGTTGTTAGTTTATCGCTCTCCACTTTATCACTCTCGAAGGCTTAGTACATCTGGCCCTCGATGTGAGATGTATTCATTTTGCATCTATAATGCATCCATTAATGTCCATCATCTACTACTTACCTGCAGTTTCTTGCTTGGAATGCTCAGTAATTCTCAACTGTCCCAGTGATTTAATTGCAGTGCAGGCCTGGTGGAGTGTAGAGTATTGACATCTAGGATGGACTGAAGTAGAGAGAGGCAGTCATAGGTAAGGCCAGATAGGAGATGGTTGCAGTAATCCAGTTGAAAGATAACCAGTGAGTGTTTGATGTTGCATACAGGTTAAGAAAGGCTCTAGTACTGGAGATAATATAAAAGCTAAAGCATTGCCTTTGGCAAAGGGTATATGGGGTTTACAAAGTAAGTAAGAATTAAGGATAACTTTTAGGCAGTTGTAACGGGGTGAACCGCGCTCAGTACCTGCTGCCGTGCAGGTGTAGTCCCACTGCTTACCTGTGGTCGCACCTTCTCACTGTAGGACGCCGAAGTTGTGATGGACCAGAACCTCTGGAGAAACCCAGAGCGCTGATGCCTCCTCCCAGAAGCGGTCTTCAGTCAGTCTAGGAAGGAGAGTGAGCTGATTAGGGAGTATCGACCCTTTTCCTCACAGAAAGGGGATACGTCAGGGGTAGCGGTGACCTTCACCTGTTGGGCGAAAGGTCATCACTGGCTAAAAGCCTCAGCTACCAAATTTCTATGAGCAAACCCCGTAGACCGGTGCATGGGGGGGTAACAAACAGACACAGAGCAATACTCACTTCCGGCTTACTCGTCACCTTGATTGTAGCGGATCTCTGCCTCTGTGGATAAAAGAAGAGCAGCCTCCCTAACTGCAGGTTTATCTAACTAGCGGCTAACAACCAACTACTTTCGAACTTCACCTGCCGAACAATAAAACAAATACAACTGGGACTACTGTTTTTAGCTTTGACTGACAATGCTTTAGGTTTGACTGCAATTAATCAGATTAAATATACCCCAACGCGATGACACAATAACCCCGTATGTCCGGCTTTGCTCACAGGTTAACAGACATGGTGGGCGCTCTCCACTTTACGAGAGTGCGAATAGAGTTCTGTTGCGGACAGCCGTCCATTTCAGGTTCACGCAGGGGCGCTTTAAGAGGAGAGGAGGAGGCCCGGGTGCAGCCTCCTCCGTTCCGGCCCCCTCCTCTCTGCCGGCACTAGAGCGCTCAGACTCTAGTGCTCGGCACTGAGCACTAGAGCGCTCAGACTCTACTGCGCATACGCAGATCTCCGGGGAAAAAGCGGCGGCCATTTTCCCTGAGATTTCTCTACTGTGCATGTGCAGAACACCGTGAAAATGGTCGCTGGGCCATTTTCACAGAGTTTTAATACCGCCGTGGATGTCGCCGTGGGACTCCGGGGGGGTGAGTATTTAGAAAATGGGTGCAGCGTGTGCGGTGGGGGCCCCCTCTGGACTCAGGGGCCCGTGTGCACCGCATACACTGCACCCATTATAGAAACGCCAGTGGGTTCACGGGAAGTTGAGGCGTGTGGGACGGGTCCATTACTCCACAGCCCCTCTAATCCCTTGTAGTGTCCACAGTGTGGGAACCAGCCGGTCCTTACTCCAGCCAGATCCCCAGCAGCTGCCTCACAGCTCACTTCCTGTGGAGCCTTGTCTGGGCCAGATCCTGTACACTGAAATCCCTTTATCCTACCTTCAAATAGTAATTTCACTCACCAGATAAGAATGCACACACATCCAATCTGAGTTTGTACCCATGGAAATTCAGGCTTAAACTCAAAGCGGGCACAGGCCGGAGGCTGCCAATGCGCGAGCCCCGATTGGCTCATGCTTGGCGCGCCATTCAAACTGCCGCAATTTAATTGGAGGGACTTGAATCCTGGCGGATGCAAGTCCCTCCATGCCGGAAAACCGCAGCCACGCCGAAACCCGTCACCGCGCCGAAGCCCGCCGTGAGCTGCTGCCCGCCGGAGAGGAACGTAAGTAAGTACCCGGCACCTGGCATGGCACCCATGCGGACCACTCTTCACATTCCCCCCCCCCCTTGTCCTTTGTAGTCCCTACAAAGCAAGAGTCTAACCACACAAAGTCAGGGTCCATGTAGCGTGGGCCAGGAACACCATGGTTAGAACGCTGAGAGCGCCTTGCCCGGCTGAGGCTCCTCAGCGGGCAGCCACCACTCTACTTCGGGCACAGGAATTGGCACTTCCCAGCCAGAAGCCCCACCCCCCGCAGCCTCTTCCGGGATCTAGTACCCTCAGTGGGATCAGGAAATGGACAAGTTTGGAGTTTATCTCGATGCAACGTACGTAGATGTCCGGTCCCATCGGTTGAGTCTACTTGATAAACTTGACCATCTGGAGACAGACGATGAAATAACATACGGGGTGACTTCCCACCATTTTGACAATTTTCCCCCAAGATGGACCTCATGCACCAAGACCCGCTGGCCCACTGCCAAATGCTCAGCCTCTCGAGACCTCGCAGGTGCATGGTGATGATCCGCGATAAGTTTGCCAGCTAACTCATGGTCTGCCTTCAGGTGCAGTCGATGCTCCTCTACCCAACCGGCTGGAGATATGGAAAGCCCCTCTTCAGTACCGGACAACTGTAAATCATGCGCTTCCCGCCCTGGCCGACCAAACAGCAGGAAGAAAGGAGAGAACCCGGTGGTGTGATGGACCTGGTTGTTATAGGTCCAGACTAACTCCTGCACATGTTCAGGCCATCGGTGCTTCTTTTCCCCTTCCAGCATGCTGAGCATTTGCAGCAAGGTCCGGTTGAACCTCTCACAGGCTCCGTTTCCCTACGGGTGGTAAAGTGTCGTACGGGACTTCTGGACACTATAGAGACGGCACAGGTGTTCCGTCAATTGTCCCTGAACACAGGCTCCTTGGTCAGAATGAATCCGTTCAGGGCAACCTTACTGTCGAATGAAGTGCTCAATAATCGCCCTTGTTGCTGATTCGGCAGTTTGATTCTGAGTGGGAACCACTACTGTAAACTTGGTGAAGTGGTCAGTCATCACAAGGGCATACTGGTGTCCACTGACCGACTCCATGATCAGAACATAGTTGATCATCAGTAATACCAATGGCCGACTGGTCCGAATAGTCTGGATGGGTGCATGCTGCTCCTGTGGCTTAACTACCGCACGTCTCCTACACTCCTGACACACCTGATCCACGATAGTCTGCAATTGAGGAACATAGTACTGGCGTCTCAACCATTGATATGTCTTATTGGTTCCCAAATGAGCCCCCTGCTCGTGCACCTCCTCCACCAGTGCATGCACCCGGGCTTCCAGCACCACTATCTGTTCAACAGTACAAAATTCCTGCTCTAAATAGCACTGCCTTTGCAAGGTACCAGAACAGATCCGCAATTGCTCTTAGCGATGCATCACCTTTCTGCAGAACAGTCAGCCCGTTTTGCTCTTACTGGGACGGCCGATGACCAACCTGTTTCGACTGTCGAATGAGTTTTAGACCCTCGTCCTGCTGTTGCTCCTGTGCCCAGTCATCTTCCATGTGTTGAAACAGCGCAGCTCGTATCGTCACCGGAAACACCTCCCCAGGGACGGACTGCCGCACACGGGTTAAATCCGGCACCTCTACACCATCTCTGTCATCTTCCCCATCAGGCTCGGGCACCTCCACTGGGAAGCGGGACAGAAAATCCGTGTTGGCGTTGCTCTTCCCTGGTCGATAGTGGATCTTATAGGAAAACTTGGCCAACCCATCGTTGTTCTAGGGCACCCAGCTTGGCGGTCTCCAAATACGCCAAGGGGTTGTTGTCCATAAAAATGTCCACATGGGCCGCTGTCAAGTACTCCACAAATTTTTCAGTTACGGCCCAAACTACCACTAACAACTCTAGCTTGAAGGAACTGTAGTTGTCCGGATTCCTCTCGGTCTCCCGCAAGCTACAGCTGCCATAGGCGATCACCCGCTCTTGGCCATCCTGAACTTGAGTCAAAACCGCACCCAGTCCTTGTAGACTCCCGTCTGTGTGCAGGATGAACGGTTTCTCGAAATCTGCATACCCTAACACCGGATCCTCCGTGAGGCTTTTCTTCAACTGGTTGAAGGCATGGTCCTGTGCTTCCCCCCATGTTTCCAGGGTTGCTTTCTTTGTGGTAGCGATCCCTTGAAGCACCGCATGCAGGGGTTCTGCTATCCGGTCAAAATCCTTGATGAAGTGCCGGTAATACCCGACTAAACCCAGGAAAGCCTGCAGTTCCGTGACCGTGGTGGGTACCTTCCAATCTTGAACCACTGCAATCTTGCTGGGTGCAGGGTACACTCCATCATGGGACACCACATGCCCGAGATACTCCAAACTGGACTTCAACAAGTGGCACTTCTTGGGTTTGAGCTTTAGGCCATACTTCTCTATCCGCTGGAGAACCATGTCAAGACGAGCAAAGTGTTCCTCCAATGTCGCCGCAAACACAATGATATTGTCTAGGTAAATCAGCAAGGCCTCAACATTCAAATCCCCCAAGCATCTTTCCATCATCCGCTGGAAGGTGGCGGGCGCGTTGGTCAACCCAAATGGCATGCGACAGAACTCAAACAACCCCATGGGCGTAACAAATGCGGTTTTCTCCTGATCCTGAGGGTCCATGGGCACTTGCCAGTATCCATTGGCCAAGTCCAAGGTGGAAAAGAATTTTGCGTGGCCCAGCGGGGCTAAGGACTCTTCAATCCTGGGGAGAGAATAAGCATCACGGACAGTGCAGCTATTCAACTTTCGGTAGTCCACACAAAAACGGATGGTCGGATCCTTCTTCCTGACAAGGACTATGGGCGCAGCACATGTACTCTTGCTGTCCTGTATCACGTGGTTGTCCAACATCTGATGCAGCATTGTCTTGACTTCCTGGTATAACCAGGGAGGTATCGTATCGACCAGTACCGTTCTCGGACAGATAGGGTATCCCCTGTGCAAATCTCATGTTGCAGGTCCTTGGTGTACCCGAAATCCTCCTCATGATGGGAAAATACTTTCTGTCGGTCCCAGAGCATCTGATCCAACTTGGTTATATCCCCGGCATTAGACTCCTCCAGTGATACGTCCATTTGTTCTCGGATAACCGCGCCGTTCCACTCGGGGCTGGGTTCCACTCCTTCCTCCACTCGAATGGACATTGCCCATGTTTCCAAAGCCTCTGGTTGTAGGGAAAGTTTTTGCATTCCCTGAACGCTGCTTACATCAATTGCCACCACCTGAGCGATAACTGTGCCTGCCGGAATTCACCATAGTTGATCTGCGAGATTGCAGAACTGGACGGAAACTTTCCCTCTGGAAACCACCAACACAGTTCAGGCCACCATCACCCCAGATCCTATTCCCAACACATCCGTGGGCTCCACCATCACTTCCATGCCATTCAGCCATTGATGGGTCCGCACCTCCAAGGGTATAATGGTCTCCTGACGAGGGGGTAATTCTAGGCGCTGGTGGTGACCGATCTTTATGAGGCCCAGATGTTTGTTTATCGTTCACTGGCCCCTGATCCATTGTCACCGGCCTACCTGTTGGAAAGCCTGCTGGACAGGATGCTGAACTCCCAAACTCTTCCAGTACCGTGGCCCATTTTCCTGGAACAGCAGTTGGTCTAGATGTCGTAGTACAGTCATACAAATAATCACAGGGCCGTGACTCAATCCAGGGCTACTGATTACCAGCAGCCCCTTCTTCCCCACGTTCTGACCGCAAACTTCCATCTCCATCCCCACCACCCCCACCACTGGGATGGGCAGATTATTAGCTGCGGTGAGGGTGATAAAGCTCTCGGACACCGCGTCCTTCAGATGGGCATAGTGCTGCAAGAAACACGCCTCAGACATAGTGGTTACCTGAGAGCCGGTATCCAACAGGCAGGACTGATCCTTTTCCACAAGGAGGCTGACTACAATGGGACACTCTCCTACCAATTCAGCCTGTTTGGTGATGGCTGTGGGGGTCGTCACTTTCCCCTGCGGGTGGTCGCGTTACCACAAGGGAGGTCAGTTTAACTGAGCCTCTGGGATCACCTCAGTACAAGTCCGGGCGATATGTCCATACCAATGATATCAAGAACAATGAGGTCCTCTGCCATCTCCAGAATGGCTGTCTCCAGTGCTCCGTCCCTGGGTCCGCCTGGCGTCTCTCTCCCGGGATCTGGACTTCGTGCCCTGGCAATCCCGCCAGTGCACTTCATTCCGTAGTTGGGCAACCTCATCCCTCATTTCCTTGGTCACCTGAAGGAAGGCCTCCTTTAAGTCTCTGACACAGGTTTCCAAGGGATTGTCTTCCCTGCTAGCACCTGGCGCAGACATCGGCTGCACCCACTGTGGGAATATGGCATGAGGGCCGTAATTTGCATTTCAGTCCCTGGCCACTGTGTCAGTTTCCACTTGATGAAAGGTCAGTGTGTCATCCTGAGAGATTTTATTCAGAATGACCTGCCTCAAGGGCACATTCCTGAGTCCCATGGCGAATTGGTCCCGTAATATCTGGCTGGTATTTGTGAGCGCTCCAAACCCATCAGGATCTTTCTACCACACCTCCCCCATCATGTCCTGAAGCGCATTAGCATACTGTGGTATGGACTCATCCTTCCTCTGAAACCGACCAAACAATCGCTGTCACCTGTCGGGGGATTCCTGCGGAGGAGGTGTCTCCATAGATATCCCCTAAACGTCGTAAATCTCCTCTAGTTCCTTTCGCTCATCCTCGGGTCGTAAGAGGATCGTCTGATGAGCCTCGCCCCCCACGGAGTTTAGGGCGAGGGGCACTCGTAAATCATGGGGCATCTGGTAGATAAGAAAAGTCCCCTACAGTCGGGCCTTCCAATCCTCCAAGGTCATATTGCGTCCATCATAACGAGGTAGGTGGGTAAGGGCAGGACCGATGTTGAGTCGACGGGATGATATACGCCCAGGGCTGGATTAACAATGGGGCGGGTGGAGCTGCAGCTCCAGGCCTGCCTTTGAAAATAGGCCCACAGGACTCTCTGCTGTGCAGCAAGTGTTGACAGGTGAAAACAATATCCTGTCACCGAGTCTCCACTAACGGCAACAGCCTAGCTCACCGGCCAGTCCCCACCCTCCCATCCTCACCCCCCGATCAGCAGGAGAAATCCTAAGTATCCACGGAAAATCTGAAGCTCCGCCCCCAACTGCCCAAAGCTCCGCCCCCAGCCGGCCGAAACTCCATCCCCTGCCCGCCTCTGTTGCTGGACCGAACACCCTTTTCCCCTGCTAGCAGAGGCTGTGGACACTATACCCCCTCCCCCAGAGGCTGCCATCGTGGACACTAGCACCCTCCTCCCTGCTGAAGGCTGCAGCTGCGGACTATACAACTCCTGCCTGCTGCACAGAGCTACAGCCCAGTGACGTTTGAAGATGCTGGGGAAAGGCATTTTCGGACTCAGTGCTCCTGTGTGATGAGGCTGCCAAAATACAGCATCCCTGGAGTCAGTCACACCTGCACCTTGCTGTGTTGGCTCCACCTTCTAAAAGGGATCTCTGCTTTCTTACCCAGTGCGGATCCCACTCACAACTTAGGTAAGTGTGCACACAGTAGCCTGCACTTTTCCTTTATCCCCCCTCTTCAAGTGTGTGTTTTGTGGCCATTCCCCAACTTCTACTTCATCCAGTGCTGCGCTCTCCCCTCCCTTTCTCGCTATATTCCCTATTCCTCCCTCCCCCCTCTCTCTCCCTGTCTCTCCCTCTCTCTGTCTCCCTCTCCCTGTCTTTCCCTATTCCTCTATCTCTCTCTTTTTGTTTTGTTTTTTTATTCACGCCTATTTTTCGGTTGTAAAACATCAGGAACGGCGTATCGGAATCTCTGCGGCCTGCCCTGCTGCTGCCGCTTCCTGTGATTGAGGGGAGGAGAGCACAGCGCGCATCTCTCCTGCCTCTCTCTGTGTCCCAGTCTCTGGCAGCCACTTAAAATTAGCTAGGCCGTCAGCCAAACAGAGCTCCCTGACCGGCAGCGGCAGCTCCTGATTGTCTCACAAGCTGGTGCCATATTTCAGATGGCTGCCAGAGATGTGACACACTGACTCAGTGAGAGGCACGAGAGACACGCACTGCGCTCTTCTCCCCTCCCCTCCCCTCCCACACGGGAATCGGTGTCAGCAGCAGCGGAGGTGAGCACTATACGGGACGCATTGTGTATCTGGCCCTACTGGGAGCATTGTGTATCCGACACTACTGGGAGCATTGTGTAACTGGCACTACTGGGAGCATTGTGTATCTGGCCCTACTGGGAGCATTGTGTATCCGACACTACTGGGAGCATTGTGTAACTGGCACTACTGGGAGCATTGTGTATCCGGCACTACTGGGAGCATTATGTATTCGGCACTAGTGGGAGCATAGTGTATCCGGCACTACTGGGAGCATTGTGCATCCGGCACTACTGGGAGCATTGTGTATCCGGCACTACTGGGAGCATTGGGTATCTGGCACTACTGGGAGGGCAATGGAGGTTGTGAGGGCCCCCACTATGTACATTGCTGGCAAAGCCCAGCCCCCACCTCGGCTGCTCGCCCGCAAGAGACACTAACCCTCCCCTCGGCTGCCCGCAAAGCACACCCCGTCCGCCTGCAAGAGAACCTAACCCCTACAACCCCCCCCTCCCCCCCCCCAGGACAACCACGGCAGGCTGCCCGTCCGCACGAACCACTAACAACCCCCCTCGGCCATACCTCCCAACAGGACTCTCTCCAGGAGGGACAGAATACTCCGCTCCTGGACTTTTCTCTACATTTATAATTGCCGGCTCCTGTGCTGAACAGGTTAATGGACAAGAAAGGTGTTTCAGCACAGGTGAGGGCAATCATAGATTAAGAGGGAAGTCCAGGAGCAGAGCCTTCTGTACCTCCTGGAGAGGGTCATGTTGGGAGGTATGCCCTCGGCTGCCCTGCAAGGGGGCACCCCCACCCAACTGCCCACAGGAGACAGTAACTTCCCTCTCGGCTGCCTGAAAGGGACATCCCTGGCGTGCCTAAAAGAGACACACATGAACACAATGGGGCTGCCAGTCGGCGTCACTCACCGAGCTTCTACTGCTGTAGCAGGGACAGCATGCTGGATCTAAGTCACTGTCTTGTGGGATTCTCCTTCACTATCCCGCGAAACTGACTGTGACTGAAGGAGCTGCTCGGCGGCCGCTGTTATTGAACAGCTAAGCCGCCGGAGGAAGACTCCGACCTCCACTTGACAGTGAACAGTGTGGGGGCCCCAAATGTGTGGGGGCCCCGGGACGGCTGCCCTTATCGCCCCTGCCTTAATCCGGCCATGGCTGGAGGCATTGTGCAACTGGCACTGCTGGGGGCATTGTGTAACTGGCACTGCTGGGGGCATTGTGTATCAGTTATATACATACAGTCTCTGTTGGGGTGCCACTAGAGTGTATCTATCTAGTGTATCTACAGTAGCATGTGCTGGTCCTGTGGGTGCTCCCTCTTTAGTGCATGGGGTGTATGTAGTCTGGCTTTTCACGCTGCACAGTACTAGCTGCAGTAATGGGGCCTGGGCATAGACAGGGGGCTGCAAGTGTCACCCCAGCTGGAGATGTAGGGGCCTGCAGTAAAGGCATGTGCTAAACTACTGGGTCTCTCTGGTGTAATGTGAATAACGGATACTATTGTGCAGTGTAATGTGAATAATGGACACTGCTGTGTAGTGTAATGTGAATCGGTGCTATTCTGTGGCCACGCACCTTACCCACAAAGTCACGACCCTTATTTTTAGTGGGCTATCCCATTTCAAATATGATGGGGGGGGTTACACCAATTATCTTTTTGCACAGGGCACGAAAATGTCTAGTGACGGCACTGTGCTGGAATGCAGGGGATGGCTGGAGCATGTAACCCGGCTGTCAGAGGAGAGGGTGTCTGGGAGTGAGCTGCAGCGTCGTGATGAATGAAGGGTGATGATGGTCAATAATCATCACTCTTCAGCGGTGCCGTGGATAGTACATCTTCTCCACTGTCTCTGGTTCACACAGTATAAAGAGAGCCCGAGCCAGGCAGACATAGGCGGGAGTAAAGAACAGAGAAGGGAGGCGGGTGGCGGGGCTGTGCCTGGTGTGGTGTTTACGCAGGCATTCTTCCAGTATTGTGCCTGACCAGGGCTTCTGCCAGAGCCCAGCACTGAAAGTGTGAATCCCAATAAGTTCTGATTATAGATTAATACCATTGATATACTTGCTGTCTGTTTTATTTCATTCTACAGGCCATGTTGTGTGGCTGTGATGTCTTCTGTATTTTATGGTGGTAGTTGGAGTTCTCTCTTTTATATGGGACTTATTACAATGTTCTTTGTATTGTATGGAGGTAATTTGGATGCTTGGTGTATAACATGACAGGCACTACGGTGCTCTCTGTTTTACCAACGGCCACTGATGCTCTGCTCTCAGTAATATCTAGCAGTCACTGTAATGCGTTCTGTATTATATAGTATTCACTTCAATGTTCTCTGTAGAATATGGCTGCTACTGCAATGCTCTCTGTATTATATGACTGTGACTGTAATTATCACTGCATTACAGTGACTAGGTATGCAGGATGAACACTAATAGAAACATGGAGAAATGACAACACAGGCCACACACCCTATATAGACCACACCCATATATCACTAGTCATACCGCCACACGCATGTCATACCCGCTGCAGTGGCACACAATAGCCCCTTCCTGAGTTTCAGCTCCAGGCCTATGTCGACCTTAATCTGCCACTGTCTACGCCGTTCATCATCCGACCCCGCCGGGCCACCTGAGTGGAGCTTTCATCAGAGCTCTTCCGAGCCGGTTGATGTTGCTCATCTTCCGACATCCCGCCGACTACACCAAATTGTAATGGGGTGAACCGCGCTCAGTACCTGCTGTCGTGCAGGTGTAGTCCCACTGCTTACCTGTGGTCGCACATTCTCACTGTAGGACGCCGAAGTTGTGATGGACCAGAACCTCTGGAGAAACCCAGAGCGCGGATGCCTCCTCCCAAAAGCGGTCATCAGTCAGTCTAGGAAGGAGAGTGAGCTGATTAGGGAGTATCAACCCTTTTCCTCACGGGGTAGCGGCGGCCTTCACCGGTTGGGCGAAAGGTCATCACTGGCTAAAAGGCTCGGCTACCCAATTTTCACGCACTCGCACTCTCGCGCGTAGTGTGCCAATGAGGCTCTCACGTCCATGAGCAAACCCCTTAGACCGGTGAACGGGTGGGGGTAACAAACAGACACAGAGCAAATACTCACTTCCGGCTTACTCTTCACCTTGATTGTAGCGGATCTCTGCCTCTCTGGATAAAAGAAGAGCAGCCTCCCTAACTGCAGGTTTATCTAACTAACGGCTAACAACTAACTACAGCCGAACTTCACCTGTCGAACAATATAACAAATACAACTGGGACTGCTCTTTCTAGCTCTAAATATTTCTAAAATACACAGCGCTTTATGATAATACCACCAAGAAATCTGTTAATTACTACCCATAATTGATTAAAAAATACACCTAATCTCTACTGCTCCCACCGGTGGTACTGTTCCACCAATTACCAAAAACCACAAAATATATTTAAACAAGGGAGCGCTAAGAACAGGGTCAGTTTAAATCACACATTTATTACAATCCACATATAAACAGCAAATAAAATCAAGGATAATATCCGGATATTAAAAACAATATAGTGCACTCTTTATTTAGTCCCATGCCCTGAGCTCGAATTAGTAATTGTCTATTCACACAGATAGATCCGTACAATCTCCACTGGTACGCATTAATTGTGTCCAATTGTAACCATGCTGTCTTGATAATTAATTGGCTTTAAACAAGGCAACCTTCTTATTATTTGTATCCAGCAAAAATGTATCAGTCACTGGAAGGCTCCTTAATAGATAGCAGTAGGGGGAGAGCGCTGTGTAGTAAATGGATGCACAGCGGTATGCTACGACCCCTACGTCCCAGCCGCAGCACGTCTTTTGAAAGGTTACTCACAGCCGCCTCTGCTTCCCTTGGGGTGCAGACCGTTTTGCACTCGGTCCTGCTGTTGCTTTATCCCCGGTCAGGTTTCCATTGCGCTGCGTGCGGTAGTGGGATCCGTTCGTGAAAGAGCTCCGGGCACTGGAATCCAAGTAGTGAACGCCCCTCTTACGCGTTTCTCCGCCCACGGGGCCAGCGGTTTCCTCAGAGAGTTATCCCAGCAGTATAACCAGTCCCTTTTTATGCTGGGATAAGCCAATCATTATACTGATTGATTAAATTACACTCTGCTGTTATAAATACATGGAACTTACTTAATATAATTGTTTAAAAGCATTTAAATCATATATAAAAAGTGTCAACAGTTTCTTATGGTGGTACAAACATCATTCAACAATCATATGTACATATGTTCGATTTAAACAAAACGAATCATTTTGATTTAACCTAATTGAACCCAATTATCTAAAACTGACCAGGAGAAAGTCAAATAATTGTTGGAAGCTCATTCTCAAGTGAACCGCTCTCGTGGCTCAGAGAGAACTTCACCAGCTCATAGATTACGCAGCCTCCAAAGCCACAGGATCAATTCCATCATATACCTAATTTTCTATCAGAATCATATTTCGGATATTTATAGCTTAATTAATTTTTATTATTAGGTTTTCACACCTCCATCATCCACTACAAATATCTCTTCAATGATTCAATAGATACCTGATGATATTTGTATCTCATCATTCCATTGTTATAATGTTAAGAGATTATTCACCCTTTTTTTTTTTTATTATAATTAGGGAATTATTGAATCAAGGTAAAACAGAAATATAATTATCACTATCTGCAAACTAAAATACATTTTAGTATACAGTTTTCTCCTATTGGCAGAGATTTTAACCATAAAGGAGCCGGAGTCTATTGGAACGGAAGAAGGAAAGAGAGGGAAAGAGAGGGGAAAAAAGGAAGGAGAGGGGAAAAGAATAACAATACCCCCAAAAAATTATGCATGGAGTCTAACAGCCTCCAATGTTATTCAATTCGATATTCTCGTTGAGGCCATCTGGGGTGAGGGTCCCCAACGAGAAAATCCAGAACGCCTCTCTTGTGCACAGGCGATTAAATCTATCACCTCCTCTTGGGGTAGGTGCTATAAATTCAATGCCCTGCACCTTAAGTACATTAACGTCCCCAGCATGACAACATACTACATGTTTTGAGAGGCTGTGCTTGTAATTTTTCTTTATTACATTTCTTCTATGTTCAAGGAACCTTGTGTTCAAGCTCCTAGTGGTCCTTCCCACATATTGCTTACCACAGGTACAGCTAATCAAATATATGACAAATGTCTGTTGACAATTAATGATTGTTTCTATCTCAAACTTCTGTCCTGAAGTGAAAGACTCAAAAGATGTACTTCTGTTAACAACATGTGGGCAGGTCAAACAATTCTTTCTACCACATTTATAACAACCTCTTAGTGTTGTCAACCAATTATCAGAAAGGGACGTAGCTTTTCTCTGTCCTTGGTAGAAACTTGGCGAGATATAATTCTTAACATTCTTCGCTTTCCGAAAAACTACTTTTATTGACTCCCCTAGGCATGGGCACAGTGTGGCATCCAGTTTAAGGATTTCAAAGTTCTTGGTTAACACATTCTTAATTTCCTTAGAGCAGGTATTATATTTAGTTATAAATTGAAGTATCTTATCATCATTCACAAATACATCAGCGGGTTTAGTCCTAACATCCTTAGTGTTGGACAACAGAGAACCCCTGTCTCTAAATGCCGCTTTCTCTAGTGACCTCTCCAGTAATCCCACCGGGTAATCTTGATCTAAAAAGGCATTAGTTAATATAGCAGCATGTTCTTGGAAACCACTCGGTTCAGTACAATTCCTCCTCATCCTTAGATATTGTCCAGCTGGTATATTATCTTTCCATTTCTGACTGTGACAGCTATTATAATTCAAATAGCCGTTACAATCAACATCCTTCCTATAAGTATTAGTTTCTATCCTACCTTCCCTGACCGAGAGGGCGATATCCAGATAATTTATGTGTGTAGGGTGACAAGAATGTGTAAATTTAAGTCCAAAAGTGTTAGAATTAATATAAGACATAAAAGCAGAAACACTAGAGACCCCGTCCCAAATAATAAAAAGATCATCTATGTACCGACCATACAGCACCAGGTTCGCCCTATATGGACCCCCCTGAGGTATTCCTCTTCGAAGAGGCCCGTATATAAATTAGCAAAGCTAGGGGCGAACCTGGTGCCCATGGCGGTACCGTGCACTTGAAGATAAAACTGTGAATCAAATAAAAAATAGTTGTGAGCTAAAATGTATTCTATTGACTCTAATACAAACTCACGTCGTTCTGGCATCAGTCCCACATCAGCATTGAGAAAGTGACGACAGGCTTCTATACCCTCACTATGAGGGATGTTGGTATAAAGCGATTCTACATCGCAAGTCAAAAAGACATAATCCTGTTTCCACTCCATCCCTCCCACTAGATTTAAAAAGTGGGTAGTGTCCCTGATGTGGGATCGAAGACTAGAGACGTGAGTCTGTAAAAAAGAGTCAACGAATGCTGATAGGTTAGAAGTGAGGGACCCTACACCAGAAATTATGGGACGACCAGGTGGTGCTACCAAGGATTTGTGAATTTTGGGAAGGTGATAGTAAGTGGGGATAATAGGATGAGGGTTGAAAAGAAACATAAATTCATCTTTAGTAATCGCTCTCTCGGTCAAGGCCTTGTCCAGGAGGGTCCTCAACTCAAATGTATACTTCTCAGTGGGGTTCACACTTAGTTTTTGATAATAATCCCTATTAGAAAGCTGCCTATCTGCCTCTTCTAAATAAGAGGATGTATCCTGTATTACGACACCTCCCCCCCCCCTTTATCTGCACTTTTAATTATAATATTTTTATCCTTTCTTAGAGTGGTTAGTGCTCGACGTTCATTTCTATTTAAATTATCATTCCTTTTCCCTCTTCTCTTTTTGTCCTTCTTACACAAAAGGCGAAGATCATTTAAAGTTGACGTATAGAAAGTCTCAATATATGCACTCCTGTGTTGTAACGGATAAAATTCAGACTTCTTTCTAAATTTCCTATTCCCTTCAGCTTTTTCCGCTAGATCAAATAGTTTAATGGGCTGGTTTGTACATAATGATTCTCCTTTACTCTCTAACAACAGATAATTTAGTGCAGATAAACAATTATCATCATCCTCATTCAATATTATAGGCACACCTTCAATTTCTTTGCTTTTCAGAGATTTATTAATAAAATATATCTTACGACAGAGATCTCTCGTAAATGTATTAAGTGCTACAAATAATTCAAAAATGTCTGGCTGTGCTGATGGTGCGAATTTCAAGCCCTTAGAAATAACTGCTTTCTCATGTTCATTAAGGGTTCTAGAGGACAGATTATAAATCCCTTTATTTCTTAACCTAGTTTTACGTTTTTGACTTTGTACCTTCTTTCCTCCTCTACATCCTCTACCTCTTTCCTTGACCTTTTTGGGGTAGTGCTTGTTTGAAGTTGTTCGAACCTGTTCTGTGTTTCCCATCTCTGCCTCTCCCTTTGTCCTAAAAAAGTTTGGGGGGTGCCTTCTTCTTCTTCATTCCTCATACCTCTTTCAACTCTATACCCCTCTTTTGGCCTCGCCCCTCTCTCTTCATACCGTATCCTCTCCCTGTTTGGTGAACAGATGCTTTTTCCACTATGATTATCCATAAACCTTCTTTTCTTCCCATACATACCCTCGGTCTCTTCATATCGGTTTCAATGGACCCCCTGAGGTCTATGGTTACCCTCCTGTCCAAATTGCTTAGTCCTTCTCTCCATTTTCGTATCTCTATACACAGGTGTCCTATCCCTCTTCATAGTCTGGTATTTTGGATATACATTATAGTTACTCTTTCTGTTGTTTTTATCCACATAATAATTATCCCTCCTATCATCTTTTTTATTATATGTCCTCACTTTATCTGTTCTATAGTCATTATTATCCCTTTCTAATTTTTTCTTTTTAAAGAGGATAAGTGAATGTTCAAAATCATTAATTTTATCATTGAGCAAACCATCTCTTTCTTTAAATTATTTACTATTCTCATGTGGTTTCAAGAGATCTTGTACTCTCTCTACCTCCTCTGAGATTTTATGTACCTTTTCTTTTCTATAGTTAATTAACAATTTTATCAATGAAAAGGAACAGCAATCTAAAATCGCATTCCATTCCTTGGTTAAGCATACATCATCCTTAAATGAACAAGACTTGAATACTCGCAATCCCCTTGGAATTACTTTAGTTTCCAAATATTTACTAAGAGTTTCTTGATCCCACCAATGACGTGCCTCTGCCTTTAATAGGGACTCTAACTCATTAAATAGTTTCCCCATTTCTGGTACTTCCTCAGTTTCATCCGAGATATCAGTATTCGTATCAGTCATCAAAAGCTTCCTCCTGGTCAGTCTATCTGCTTTGCTTCTAAATGAAGCCATAATTAATACGATTAGTTCAGATAAATTATATAATTTTATAATTAATCCAATAAGGATACTCTCACAAGCAGCTGCGAACAACACAGTTTGCACAAACAGTCTAAATATTTCTAAAATACACAGCGCTTTATGATAATACCACCAAGAAATCTGTTAATTACTACCCATAATTGATTAAAAAATACACCTAATCTCTACTGCTCCCACCGGTGGTACTGTTCCACCAATTACCAAAAACCACAAAATATATTTAAACAAGGGAGCGCTAAGAACAGGGTCAGTTTAAATCACACATTTATTACAATCCACATATAAACAGCAAATAAAATCAAGGATAATATCCGGATATTAAAAACAATATAGTGCACTCTTTATTTAGTCCCATGCCCTGAGCTCGAATTAGTAATTGTCTATTCACACTTAGAGCAGGTATTACATTTAGTTATAAATGGAAGTATCTTATCATCATTCACAAATACATAAGCGGGTTTAGTCCTAACATCCTTAGTGTTGGACAAAAGAGAACCCCTGTCTCTAAATGCCGCTTTCTAGCTTTGACTGACAGAGATCACATCAACAATACGCCACCACAATGCAATGAATCAGATTAAATAATACCCCAACACGATGACACAATAACACTGTATGTCCGGTTTCGCTCACAGGTTAACAGACACGGTGGGCGCTCTCCACTTTACGAGAGTGCGAATAGGGTTCTGTTATGAACAGCCGTCCACTTCAGGTTCATGGGAAGTTGAGGCATGTGGGACGGGTCCATTACGCCAGAGCCCCTCCAATCCCTTTTAGTGTGCACAGTGTGGGAACCAGCCGGTCCATCACTCCAGCCAGACTCAGATCCCCAGCAAGCTGCCTCACAGCCCACTTCCTGTGGAGCCTTGTCTGGGCCATATCCTGTACACTGCAACCCCTTAATCCTGTACCTTCAAATAGTAATTTCGCTCACCAGACAAGAATTCACACGCATCCAATCTGAGGTTGTACCCGTGGAGGGCTGGTTTGGGCACAGGTCGGAGGCCTGGTTTGGGCACAGGTTGGAGGCCTGGTTTGGGCACAGGCCGGAGGGGCCTGACTATAGTGGCACAGGCCGGAGGGGCCTTACCATACCTGCAGGCCTAGTGCCTGAACCCTGGTGCTCTAGGGAGGATCAGATGTATGTGAGGGTGTCCCAAGGCCGCCTACCCGACTCGGTGGGAGAGGCTGCAGCGGGGAGCTTCGTCAGCTCTTTTGCTTCCCACACGCTGCAGCACTCTCCGCCGGTCCTCCACTGCTGTGCTCCTTCCTCCGCAGCTTCAGTCTTCTCCTCTGCCGCCACTTCTCCTCTCTTCTCCACCGCCGCTTCTTCTCTCTTCTCCGCCACTGCTTCTTTACTCTTCTCCTGGAGCTCTTCTTTCTTCAGTGCACAGCGCCCGACTGACCTCTCCTATATGACGCTGGTAGAGGGCGAAGCTATGACACAGTGAGCCCTGATTGGCTCGCCGCAGCCTTTCCCCATTGGCTGCCAATGCGCGAGCCCCGATTGGCTCACGATTCGCGTGCCATTCAAACTGCCGCAATTTAATTGGAGGGACTTGCATCCTAACGGATGCAAGTCCCTTTATGCCGGAAACCCGTCGCCGCGCCGAAGCCCGCCATGAGCTGCCGCCCGCCGGAGAGGAACGGAGGTAAGTACCCGGCGCACGGCATGGCACCCAAGCAGACCACTCTTCACATTCCCTCCTTCCTTGTCCTTTGTAGTCCCTACAAAGCAAGTGTCTGACCACACAAAGACAGGGTCCATGTAGCGGGGGCCAGGAACACCATGGTTAGAACGCTGAGAGCGCCATGGCAAAGGTGGGGCGACCACATCAGTCGGGGGTTGAGTCCTCGGCGACTCGCCCGGCTGATGCTCCTCAGTGGGCAGCCACCACTCTGCTTCAGGCACAGGAATTTGAACTTCCCAGCCAGAAGCCCCCCCCCCCCGCAGCCTCATCCGGGATCCTGGTACCCTCAGTGGGATCAGGAAACGGACAAGGTCGCAGTTTATCCCGATGCAACGTACGTAGACGTCCGGTCCCATTGGTTGACACTACTTGACAAACCGAACCATCCATGCCATGTTGTGGGCACAGGCCGGAGGCCTGGTTTGGGCACAAGCCAGAGGCCTTGTTTGGGCACAGGCCGGAGGGGCCTGACTATAGTGGCACAGGCCGGAGGTGCCTGACTATACCCGCAGGCCTAGTGCCTGAGTCCTGGTGCTCTAGGGAGGATCAGATGTATGTGAGGGTGTCCCAAGGCCGCCTACCCGACTCGGTGGGAGAGGCTGCAGCGGGGAGCTTCGTCAGCTCTTTTGCTTCCCACACGCTGCAGCACTCTCCGCCGGTCCTCCACTGCTGTGCTCCTTCCTCCGCAGCTTCTGTCTTCTCCTCTGCCGCCACTTCTCCTCTCTTCTCCACCGCCGCTTCTTCTCTCTTCTCCGCCACTGCTTCTTCACTCTTCTCCTGGAGCTCTTCTTTCTTCAGCGCACAGCGCCCGACTGAGCTCTCCTACATGACGCTGGTAGAGGGCGAGGCTATGACACGGTGAGCCCTGATTGGCTTGCCGCGGCCTTTCCCCATTGGCTGCCAAAGCGCGAGCCCCGATTGGCTCACGATTCGCGCGCCATTCAAACTGACGCAATTTAATTGGAGGGACCTGAATCCTAACGGATGCTAGTCCCTCCATGCTGGAAACCCATTGCTGCGCCGAAACCCGCCATGAGCTGCCGCCCGCCGGAGGGGAACGGAGGGAAGTACCCGGCGCATGGCATGGCACACATGCGGACCACTCTTCACATTCCCCCCCCTTGTCCTTTGTATTCCCTACAAAGCAAGTGTCTGACCACACAAAGTCAGGGTCCATGAAGCGTGGGCCAGGAACACCATGGTTAGAATGCTGAGAGCGTCTTGGCAAAGGTGGGGCGACCACATCAGTTGGGGGTTGAGTCCCCGGCGACTCGCCCGGCTGATGCTCCTCAGTGGGCAGCCACCACTCTACTTCAGGCACAGGAATTGGAACTTCCCAGCCAGAAGCCCCCCCCCCCCCCGCCGTAGCCTCATCCGGGATCCTGGTACCCTCGGTGGGATCAGGAAACGGACAAGGTCGCAGTTTATCCCGATGCAACGTACGTAGACGTCCGGTCCCATTGGTTGACACTACTTGATAAACCGAACCATCCATGCCATGTTGTGGGCACAGGCCGGAGGCCTGGTGTTGGCACAGGCCGGAGGTCTGGTTTGGGCACAGGCCAGAGGCCTGGTTTGGGCACAGGCCGGAGGGGCCTGACTATAGTGGCACAGGCCGGAGGGGCCTGACTATAGTGGCACAGTCCGGAGGGGCCTGACTATACCCGCAGGCCTAGTGCCTGAGCCCTGGGGCTCTAGGGAGGATCAGATGTATGTGAGGGTGTCCCAAGGCCGCCTACACGACTCGGTGGGAGAGGCTGCAGTGGGGAGCTTCGTCAGCTCTTTTGCCTCCCACACGCTGCAGCACTCTCCGCCGGTCCTCCACTGCTGGGCTCCTTCCTCCACAGCTCCAGTCTTCTCCTCCGCCGCCGCTTCTCTCTTCTCTGCCGCTGCTTCCTCTCTCTTCTCCGCCACTGCTTCCTCTCCTCCACCACCTCTTCTTCCCTCTTCTCTGCCGCTGCTTCTTCTCTCTTCTCCTGGAGCTCTTCTTTCTTCAGCGCACTGCACCCAACTGAGCTCTCCCGCTCCACAGCATCTCTTATATGATGCTGGGAGAAGGCGGAGCTATGATGCGGCGAGCCCTGATTGGCTCGCCGCGGCCTTTCCCCATTGGCTGTGTGTACGTGTGTGTGTGTGTGTGTGTGTGTTCCAGCATAACTGGAACCCCTAGCACCCCTAGGGGTGAAGGTGGGAAGAGGGTGACATGTTAAAATCCATAGTTTACGGCATATTCCTGGAATGCCTGGAGCAAATCACACCAAACTTGCTACACATATGACTTGCAATCTGGGAAAAAATACTGTGGGGGGTAAGACACCCCTGCCACCCCTAGGAGTGGGGGTGGGAAGAGGGTGACATGTAAAAATCCATAGTTTTTGGCATATCCCTGGAATGCCTGGAGCAAGTTACACCAAACTTGGTACACATATGACTTACAATCTGGAAAACAAGGATAGAGGCACCCATGGGTAGGGGCAGAGACACCCATGGGTAGGGGCAGAGGCACCCACAGGTAAGCATGGAAGCACACGCGGGTAGGGGCATAGGCATATGAGTAGGAGCAGAGGCACCTACGGGTAAGAGTAGATGCACACACAGGTAGGGGCAGAGGCACACACGGGTGAGGGAAGGGGCAATCTTTAGTTTCGAAGCTAAGCAAGGAGACCTAGGGGCCTTTCACATAGAGACAGCCTGCAAACCTAACATATTTAACATACATCAGGTGGAGCTTGGCCTGTTGTCCCAGCATTTACAGCACTGAGCAGGGCAGCATCAGAGGTGGGATGGGGCAGAGAAGGAGGCAGATTATTCTCCTCAGCACCAGCATTTTGACAGCATCAATCCGGGGAAGCCCAGAGGTGCGGCCTGTCAAAGATTGGCATTATTCTTTCAATTCTGTAGCGAAGCACGGGTAATCAGCAAGTAGAGATATAAAAGAAAGTGCACTCAATGGGCGGTATTCAATTCTTTTCACTCCCTTCCACACCAGTTCTGTTTCTGCTGACGAGCGTGGTATTATCATTTCAGCTCGCTACCCCTGGGGGAGCGAGGCGCCCAACCCTTTATGCAGCTAAACCTGATTACTATGGGATATGGGAACAATATGTGTGATAACGGGGATCACTTTAGAAAGGAGATTGGGCGTGATTTATCATTTGAATACCACCCAATGGGTCTCAAGGTCCTGTGGTTGTGGTTGTAAAGCAACTCCAAGGTGGAGATGTATCAAACCTTAACGAGAGATAAGGAGGAGCAGTTGCCTATAGCAACCAACCATTTTCTAGCTATCATTTATCTAGCACAGTCTATAAAATGACAGTTAGAAGTGGACTTGTCCACTTTACTGCTCTCAAAGGTTTGATAAATCTCTCCCAAATCATGGTCTATTTGAGGTCTTTCAGGTGACATGCTGTTCGAAGCCAAGAACCCCAGAGACGGAGGCCCTGCAATGTGGGGAAGAGGAACCTGGAAAGGCAGCAGCAGTGCAGCCAACACCATCATCATGTTAAAGGTGAGGACCAGGGAGTAGTAGGGGCTGCACATTATATAGTATGAAGAGGCTGTTGCTGCAACAGTCTCCGCACTGCACGGAGGATGTAATGTGCGGTCTTTCACTTGACCGCACATTGCACCTCCGCTCCTCCTGTACATTGGTGCCTCTTAAATGTTTTGAATGGGGGGGCTGCCCCCCTGTTCCGTCACCTCTGTGTGCAGTATAGATCTACAGCCATTGAGTTTTCATACATTTCTGAATTAGGCCCTTTGTTTCTGTAGTCTTGTGTTTAATTCACATGTAACTGAGCAAACCTAAGCCCGACTGTTATTTTCTATGGGACTGGAAGGCGCTGTCTCCTGTCTTCCTTTCCATGATGGTACTTTATGGGTGAAATTATTGAGATGCCAAAACTGGCAATGGGCTTCAATGTATTCCATTTGTAATCTTTCTTGAACTAAAATTATGAACTTAAAATGATTTGTAAATTACTTTATAACCCTCTCCAGGCTGATGAGCAGTAATAATTGTTTCTCAGAGATTATTGCAGATGGCTTTTCTCTTTGCCATGGTGCTAATACAAACCTTTAATGCTCCAGACGGAAATGTCAAATGTTCTGCTTTTAAATAGAGGTTTCAGCATTTCCTGATGATCCAATGATGAAGTGCACTTGATTAGCAGCACCTGGCTCAAATTACACTCATCATTGAAATGGAAATATTAAGGGTGTACTTACCTTTCACACATGGCTTCTTCATGCTGGCTTATTTTTATTGAATAAATAATGACAAATAAAACCCTTTTTGGATTATTTGTTATACAAGATTAGATTTATAGAATATCAGGATTTGGTGGGCACTAGATTATTATTAGGTATATGACATTACACTAGACTTTTGGCATGGGATTCTGAGCCTAATTCAGGTTTGCACGCAAATGCAATTGCTATTCTCAGGCTAGGAAGGTACTAATGTCAGCAAGTGAAGCGTCCACCCAGAAATGAAAAGAATTGTGTACACAATAGCAGACTATACACAAAAACAAGGAACATCAGGGCTAAGGGTTGGTCTATGGCTACATAGGCTAGACACAACAGTAGCGACACAGGCACCATGTTCTTGCATGCACAAGTTCACAGCCATCAGCAGATATGCTCCCTGAAAACGGCCATGACACCTCTGTGTTATCCCAACCACTCCTCATAAACACTGAGTAAACACCTCCAAACGGTCACTTCTTGTTAATCATGTTTCCATGAAATCCTCATTGCAAGTGGGCTCGCATCAGCCCCTTTGTGCATATGCATTGTGAAAGCTGTTTAACATTTGTGGGCTACATGCAAAAGCAGCCAGTATTTACACTACACAGAAAAAAATATAAATTTATTTTCTCCCCTTATATGGCAACAGACACAAAGTCACTTGTTTTTTGTTTGTTTTTTACTTTATTTACAAACCTGAATCAGGCCCATTATGCTAATACCACTACAAGCGCATCACTCCTGTACAGTCCTCTGTCTGAATGTGCAAGGACTAAGGCACCCACTTGGAGCATCTTTAGCTGCAACCATCTGTCTCACCATCACAACTTCCACCAGCCCCATGCAGAACCTCCTTCAGGGTATGGCCTTCAATGTGAATGATTAAGAATCTGAGTTTGGAACCAGTTCAACAACACCCCTGCGACTGTCCTATAACATGCCCATAAGAAGGACCATCTTTGTGATCCTAACCACCTCCCGTCACCACTCAGGAATGCCCAGCACGTTCAAAACTGAACCTCTGTGCGTTTACAGCACGGGACACATGCACAATTGAAAAGCATAAATGATTTACGCAGATCTTGGGATTACACTTGACTCAGAGCAGGCCCAAAAGACTGTACTGTACACAATCTACAAATCCAGTATTCACAAATAATATAATGACAGAGCACCAGATTGATAACGGGTGAGCAGCTAGCCCTGGAAGTCCCTTTGCCCGAACTTGTGTTTCCACTTCCACTTTCAACAACAACAACAAAAAAACAATTAATAAAAAGAAAAACACATTAAGAATGTATAAGAATAGAAAATAACATATATATATATATATATATATATAGTAAAAGTGTTTTTCGTTGTCGTCATCCTGAGATAGCATTAGTAATAAGGTGTATTCGTGGTACATGTTCTGCTGCTCTCATTTCTAAATACAGTAGTCTTCCCCATGTCTTTGCAAGAGAAATATATCAAAAGCAACACACGGTAATAGCTATCATTGGCTGGGGGCTTTTAAAGAGAGGGAAATGCCCAATCACCAGTCAAACACCTGTAACTTTACTGTAACTTTTTAACAGTGCTAAACTAAAATGTAAGTAGAGAGCTGCAAGCAACTTTACTTGGCAATACAATCTAACTGAAAGTTATGCTAAATACCTTGACATATCTATAATGCATACACACACCTTGCACGCAAACAGGCCCGCCATCAAAGGGAGTGGAGCTCGTGGACCGGCAGCCAGTCAGGAGCTGAAAAGTAGCAGTGCCTGATCGGCTGCCGGTTCGAGAGCTCCGATTGGCTCACAGCCAACTCTGTAGTAAGAATACCGCCGTGGCTCTGTCCCTCTGTGCTGTCGCTGCCTGCCAGTGCACAGGCAGGCAGATGGCCCTGTCCCCGATCCTCACTGCCAGCTTGTAGACTGACAGCCAATCAGGAGCCGCTGCTGTGGCTCTGATTGGCTTGCAGCCGGCTCTATTTTCGTAATGCCACTGGCATGCGGCCCCTGCGGTCCATATATATGCAGATATCGACAATTGTGTTTAAAACCTTTGCTGCCACCTTCTGAAAAGTAACCGAAAAGCAAATTTGTTTCTTATTCTGTCTGGATGCACTGATTTAAATGTAACATGTTGCTTTACAGATGAGCTTAATGAGATACAGTCCCACTGATTGCACCTTGGTGCGAATGAAATACGGTTATGATTTGTTGTCATTACAAACCTTTCAGGGGCGGTTATATTTATCTTTGTACAGCATATTGTTTTAAATGGCTTAACAAATATGAACTTTGACAGATTCTATCTATATGTCAGTTATCTTTATGTCAGTTTGGAATGTATACTTCTTGTATTAAGTCTGGCTGTGGTTTTTCTATGGAGATTGATTCTTTACTATCCACTTAAGAAGATCGTTTTGTCAATTTTTAAATAACAAATAAGAACAGATGCTTAGAATAACAACCAACATGCAGAACAAAGAATTTGGTACTGTACTGACAGGCAGATTTATCAAGAAGTCTATGCTCTCTGCGCAAAAACACATCATGAATCGAAACCTCTTGCAGGGATGCAGGATGTGTTAGCACTGTTCTGTATCAAGAGTCCAGTCGCAGAAACTCACCCCTCTGGCTATTTGCTGTCTCAGTGTATTGTAGCATAGCACACAGCTCCAAAACAAAATACCTCCCACTGGTGCTATTTTTGTAGGATGGAGCAGAGGTGAGCGGTGATGTGGGTGGAGCTATCAAAGGGGTGGGGCATCAATTGGTTCATAAACTTTTTTTAAAAACATATAATGCCCCCAGTAGTGGCATATATACACAAACTGTCCCCAGTAGTGACATAAATACACATCATGCCCCCAGTAGTGCCAGTTACATATAATGTCCCCCAGTAGTGCCAGTTACACAATGCCCCCAGTAGTTCCAGTTACACAATGCCCCCAGTAGTGCTAGATGCACATATTATTCCCAGCAGTGCCAGACACACAATGCCACCAGTAGTGCCAGGTACACAATGCCCCCAGTAGTGCCAGTTACATAATGCCCCTAGTAGTGCCAGTTACATAATGCCCCCAGTAGTGCCAGTTACATAATGCCCCCAGTAGTGCCAGTTACATAATGCCCCCAGTAGTGCCAGTTACATAATGCCCCCAGTAGTGCCAGTTACACAATGCCCCCAGTAGTTCCAGTTACACAATGCCCCCAGTAGTTCCAGTTACACAATGCCCCCAGTAGTGCTAGATACACATATTATTCCCAGCAGTGCCAGATACACAATGCCACCAGTAGTGCCAGATACACAATGCCACCAGTAGTGCCAGGTACACAATGCCCCTAGTAGTGCCAGTTACACAATGCCACCAGTAGTGCCAGATACACAATGCCACCAGTAGTGCCAGTTACATAATGCCCCTAGTAGTGCCAGTTACATAATGCCCCCAGTAGTGCCAGTTACATAATGCCCCCAGTAGTGCCAGTTACATAATGCCACCAGTAGAGCCAGTTACATAATGCCCCCAGTAGTGCCAGTTACATAATGCCCCCAGTAGTGCCAGTTACATAATGCCACCAGTAGAGCCAGTTACATAATGCCCCCAGTAGTGCCAGTTACATAATGCCCCCAGTAGTGCCAGTTACATAATGCCACCAGTAGAGCCAGTTACATAATGCCACCAGTAGTGCCAGGTACACAATGCCCCCAGTAGTGCCAGGTACACAATGCCCCCAGTAGTGCCAGTTACATAATGCCCCTAGTAGTGCCAGTTACATAATGCCCCCAGTAGTGCCAGTTACACAATGCCCCCAGTAGTGCCAGTTACATAATGCCACCAGTAGTGCCAGGTACACAATGCCCCCAGTAGTGCCAGTTGCATAATGCCCCCAGTAGAGCCAGTTACATAATGCCCCCAGTAGTGCCAGGTACACAATGCCCCCAGTAGTGCCAGTTACATAATGCCCCTAGTAGTGCCAGTTACATAATGCCCCCAGTAGTGCCAGTTACACAATGCCCCCAGTAGTTCTCACCCCACGGCTGCTGCAGGTCCTCTGGACTGCAGTGCTATGCTGCTGCTACTGCTGCTGCTGACATCCGTGTCTGAGGGGAGAAGAGCGCAGCACACATCTCTCCTGCCCCTCAGTTTGTCCCAACCTATCTCCGGCGGCCATTTGAAATATTGCGCTGGCTTGTGAGCCAATCAAAGCTTGCGGGCCAGCAGCCAATCAGGAGCCACAGCTGCCAGTCTGCAAACTCTCAAAAAATAGCCCTGCTTCCCACTAATGGGAGGAGCAGGAAACTCTTTATAGAAGAGTTGTGACACCGACACTTTGTAAATGTCCATAAAGCCAAGCAGACTTGGTAATATAGTTTTTATTGACAAGCGGCGAAAAGCTGGGGGACAGCTAACAAGCCATAGGGGCCTATGTTTCAATGTATTCATTTATTTTCATAAAATTAGGTAGAAACTACAGTTTCTGTATAATTTTATGAATTGTTTCTATAATGCTGGATATTTCATATAAATCTCCTGCAAAAGGCTAATTAACGCTGCAGACTGCAGTCCCCTTTATTATCAATGGGGATTCTGGTTTAACGCTTATGTACTGAATGCTAAAAAGCAAGATTTCAGGCAACTCGCAGACAAGCGACTGGCAATAGATGCTGATGCATTTGCTTTTGCGAGTGACTAAATGTACAGCGCCATGAAGCAGAGCCACAAGATGCAACAGGCCCTGGCTTGGGTAATTAATACCACCCCCCTTTTGGCACCTTTGTGCCTATACACTGTGTTTTACTACACTTTGCATTACAGTGTGCTCATAGCTCACTTGCTAGAATACTAGACATACAAATAACAATTCCCAGTGTAGCTAACATTGCTTTCCTGGATATAGTAAAAAGTAAATATTGTCTGGCCCAATAACCTGTTAGGTAAAATCATGGCAAAGTGTGGCAACAATATGAAAATAAAACCTAAGGAGTAGAGATGAGCGGGTTCGGTTTCTCTGAATCCGAACCCGCACGAACTTCATGTTTTTTTCACGGGTCCGAGCAGACTCGGATCCTCCCGCCTTGCTCGGTTAACCCGAGCGCGCCCGAACGTCATCATGACGCTGTCGGATTCTCGCGAGACTCGGATTCTATATAAGGAGCCGCGCGTCGCCGCCATTTTCACACGTGCATTGAGATTGATAGGGAGAGGACGTGGCTGGCGTCCTCTCCATTTAGATTAGGGTTGAGAGAGAGAGAGAGAGATTGACCTGAGGCTGTGATACTGTAGAAGAGAGTGCAGAGTTTAGTGACTGACGACCACAGTGACCACCAGACAGTGCAGTTGTTTGTTTTATTTAATATATCCGTTCTCTGCCTGAAAAAAACGATACACACAGTGACTCAGTCACATACCATATCTGTGTGCACTGCTCAGCCCAGTGTGCTGCATCAATGTATATATATATCTGACTGTGCTCAGCTCACACAGCTTATAATTGTGGGGGAGACTGGGGAGCACTGCAGTGCCAGTTATAGGTTATAGCAGGAGCCAGGAGTACATAATATTATATTAAAATTAAACAGTGCACACTTTTGCTGCAGGAGTGCCACTGCCAGTGTGACTAGTGACCAGTGACCTGACCACCAGTATATATAATATTAGTAGTATACTATCTCTTTATCAACCAGTCTATATTAGCAGCAGACACAGTACAGTGCGGTAGTTCACGGCTGTGGCTACCTCTGTGTCGGCACTCGGCAGCCCGTCCATAATTGTATATACCACCTAACCGTGGTTTTTTTTTCTTTCTTTATACATACATACTAGTTACGAGTATACTATCTCTTTATCAACCAGTCTATATTAGCAGCAGACACAGTACAGTGCGGTAGTTCACGGCTGTGGCTACCTCTGTGTCGGCACTCGGCAGCCCGTCCATAATTGTATATACCACCTAACCGTGGTTTTTTTTTCTTTCTTTATACATACATACTAGTTACGAGTATACTATCTCTTTATCAACCAGTCTATATATTAGCAGCAGACACAGTACAGTGCGGTAGTTCACGGCTGTGGCTACCTCTGTGTCGGCACTCGGCAGCCAGTCCATAATTGTATATACCACCTAACCGTGGTTTTTTTTTCTTTCTTTATAGTCATACTAGTTACGAGTATACTATCTCTTTATCAACCAGTCTATATTAGCAGCAGACACAGTACAGTGCGGTAGTTCACGGCTGTGGCTACCTCTGTGTCGGCACTCGGCAGCCCGTCCATAATTGTATATACCACCTAACCGTGGTTTTTTTTTCTTTCTTTATACATACATACTAGTTACGAGTATACTATCTCTTTATCAACCAGTCTATATATTAGCAGCAGACACAGTACAGTGCGGTAGTTCACGGCTGTGGCTACCTCTGTGTCGGCACTCGGCAGCCCGTCCATAATTGTATATACCACCTAACCGTGGTTTTTTTTTCTTTCTTTATAGTCATACTAGTTACGAGTATACTATCTCTTTATCAACCAGTCTATATTAGCAGCAGACACAGTACAGTGCGGTAGTTCACGGCTGTGGCTACCTCTGTGTCGGCACTCGGCAGCCCGTCCATAATTGTATATACCACCTAACCGTGGTTTTTTTTTTCTTTCTTTATACATACATACTAGTTACGAGTATACTATCTCTTTATCAACCAGTCTATATTAGCAGCAGACA